>NW_027315945.1:25538337-26080837 GCF_026437365.1 Eucyclogobius newberryi | reverse complement strand
AACAGCAGAATCTTTTAAGTTGTGGTGTCTCTCCATGTGTTTCAGTAAGTTCTTCACATCTGAGTACTTACACTTGCAGAAACTGCAGTGTTGCTTCATTTTTAAATGAACTCGTTCAATATGAACCTTAATTGCATAAAATACAAAAGCCCATGACATGAGTGAGTGATTACAAGTATGAACTCAAAGTCAATTATAATGTAGAAGATAAAATACCTTTAAATGTCCAGAGCTGATGCAGGTAAATGAACAGTGCTCGCAATGAAACTTGTCTCCAGTATGTTTTCTCAAATGAACATTGAGGTTTGCTTCATTATAAACAGAAAATTATTACAGATATCATATTGTATTGCAATTAATGTATTTTGAACCTATTACATATTCAGGGGAAGGTTTTCTTACCTTTAATAGCTGAGGCATAATCACAATGGGGACATTTAAATGGTTTCTCTTGAGTGTGAGTTCTTAGGTGGGCCATCAGTGAATGTCTGAATTTAAATATTTTATTGCAGAACTCACAAGTGAAAATCTTTAATTGACTCTGAAGTGAACTGAAAGAGCATAAACACCAAATTAAATTTAGACTTGTCTGTGCAAAACATTCATTGAAGTTTTACAATACCTCGTGTCGTCTTGTTTAATAGAATATTCTTGAAAGCCCTTTCTGACTTCTTCTGTTGTTGGCTTTAAACTGTTGTTCACACATACAAACATAAGAAAAATAACAAAACACTAATTTGATGTTGATATTATTCATGACATGGCTATACTATTACCTTGGCCCCGTATCTGTTTTAGGACCATCAGAGGACACTGCAGCTTCACCGGTGGTTTTCTCTTGTGGTTCACCCTTTAAACAAATATATGGGAACACAAGTCATTATATTTTTAATGGTAAATTTCACACGTTGGCGATTACGTAGTTGGTACTTACCTGTGGTGTATCTTGTGCTGCTGTCAACTCTTCTTCTGCTGGACTTTCCTCTTCAACAGGGACAATTTTACTCACATCTGTTAGGCATAGTCAATAAAATTATTTACAAAGAACATGAAAAAACAAAGAGAAAATGCACATATAAAAAAGAAAAAGGTCATTGTAAAGACCAGTACACAAACCTGGAAGTGTCTCATCTTCAGTCAAAAAAACCTTGATCACTGACATTTTACTTGCTGTTGATGGCGTTTTATCTTTTGATTGGGATATTTGGTCTCCAGTCTGTGGACGACTCCTTTTAGTAGTTTTGGGCGGTCCTGAATTGTCTTGAAAAAAATAGTATGGTTTTCAATCTTCATATCAAAGTTCCACTGTATAACATGGTAATTTCTATTGGCTTCTTACTACTGTCATAATCTTCTTCATCCTCTTCCTCAACCTTGAGGCAAATGTGTTTGAGAATTTGTCGCCTGTTTCTGAAAGTGCGGTGGCACTCTTTGCATTCCAAACCTAATGTCTCCTCCACACTTTCATCTACAGTGCAAAAGTTATAATATATGTGAAAACGCTTACACATACACAATTACACAATACATACAAAAAACACAGATGTGGTATACCTTGTGCTTTCCTCTCGCCTTCAGTTTCAACATTGTTTTCTGTGTAACCTGGAGAATCTGCTTTGTTTCTTTTGTTTGTTGAACCTTTTGGCCTTCCACGCTTTCGTTTAGATAGGGTTTCTGAAAGATATACTATTCATTGGGAGTTTTTCATTGCTTACACCATTTCTTATGTGCCCATACACTGACCTGTGGGGTTTTCTGCAGGCTGTGGGTCAAGTGGCTGAAGTGTAATGATAAAGTCATGTGAGGGCCCCTGCTGTTGGTGCACCTGAGAGCAGTGAACCAGCAGCTGAGAGTGATTTGGGGAAAACAAGTTGCAAAGTCGACACATAAACACAGCAGCACCTGAAGTGGACAAAAAATATGCAAACTATGACTCTGTGTTAATTGGGTAAACAATGTTTCATTTGTTTCAACAGATATTCTAGTTGAATACGGGATTTATGTGAGATGTTTGCTTTTAAAAAAAGTGTTGTTAAAACTTAATAACGAATCTGAGGACTACACGACTACACTGTTTATTTTGGTAGTTCATGAAGCCACGATAAACATATTCGACCTTAGCTAGCGTCAAAGCTTACCTTCCACAGGCTCATCCATAGTTTTCAGCAATAAATATACTCAAAACACAAACTGCATTTGAACCATTGCATAACTGTAGTTAAATATTTAAGTTTTGTTTCGCATTATCAAGCAAAAATTCTGTCGAATCTGCGGCATTGTCATAAATACAAGTAATCAGCGGATGTGCCACAATGCCGTTGTACTTTTTATGAGCGCCTCCAGCGGTCGGCTGACTTTACTGCACATGTTTTAACGTCTTCTAAATACATCAGTGTAGGTACTAGAATTAAGCTCTAGAGGCCTATTTTTTATGTTAAGAATAGCTAAGAGTGTTTGGCAAGGCAAGGCAAGTTTATTTGTGGAGCACATTTCATCCACAATTCTGCTTCGAGAGCACTGTGAAATGTATTGTTGAAATTGTATTATTGACTAATTCATATTTGTGTGTGATATATTGGAAGCTGTGCCATATTGAAATTAAGATTTATTTATTTTTTATTAAAAGATTAACTACTCAGACTGTTTAATTGTTTTTATTTATTCCTATTGTTAAAAAGAAGCAAGTGCATTTCAATCATAAACTGAATCTAAAGCTATAAAACACACAGCACAGAGTCAAAGAACACATTAAATAACATACATAAACTGTTGTCCCATTACACTGGAAACAGTCAGGCATTAACCCATCTCATAATAGTGTTAGTTTGTTTGCTTTTATTGGAATTTTTTGTGTACAATGTATTCTTAAGAAATCAAATTCTGAAGTTGAATTTACTGAATATAGATTAGTCTATTAACACTTTAAGGTAGTCATTGAAGGTTTTGTGTGAAAATAACAAATGCAAAGTAAAGTACATGCATTATTATCTGTGAATGTAGGAAAATAAACCACTGTGAACAGACGTTTCTATGTTTATACATTTTTCAAAAAAAAGCTACAAACAACAAGTCAAAGTTTATAAGAGGCAAACCAAAGCATGAAGTATACATTCCAAATGGCCATCATTAACAGTTTTACTGACTGCACAGCAATAAATGCTATATATGTCTCTAGATCTTTAATTTACAAATAACTATATAATTTACACTTAAACTCTCTTAAAACAAGCTCATTCATTATTTACACCAAATTTACACACAGTATGTAATGTATTGGTGTCATGCTTCATTTTAGAACAGTTGAGTGACAGTAAACAGTTCATGTGTTAATGCACGCTGATATGTAAACAATACCACAGTGTAATCAACAAAAAGCTCTTATATTTCACATTGATGCAAACTTAAACTGCCTCATGAGCAGTTGTATCTTACACACAGTTATAAACAAATAACCGTGTCCGCATTTCCAAACAGCTTGGGATTCTGAATCTGTGGAGCATAGTAAAGGAACTTACAACTCATGCATTGCCGCATAGATTTGACTAAATAAAAGATACATATATAATCATTTAAAATGTTCTCTTTTTACATTTGAAGGCTCTTCTTGTCAACTGAATCATACATTTGTTTTAATTGTTATAATGTGCACAAACCAAAGGAATCATTTCTGCTTTAATGTGAATGCAGGGCACATTGCTCATCTAATGAATGTCTGAGAGACTTTACATGATGCTACATTTGTTCTTTTGAGAGTGAGAGTCTTTGAATCGCAGTCTCTGCTTGGATCTGTACTTTTCTAGATATGTTAGCTGTTTGCTGTTGATGGCTCCTCTGCGCTTTCTGAAACACATACATTTATTTATTAAATTCTTCATCATGACCGGTTGTGTTGTAACAGTTGTAGAATAAATAAAACATAAACTGCAACATCTGTTGCCACTAGGTGGCAGATGGTGTACATTTGATGGTTCTTACTGTCTAATGAGTTGGATGGCATCTTCATATTTCATTCCACTCTCAATCAAAGCCAAAGCAACCAGGACAGGAGCTCTGAGCAAGCAGAAAAATAATGACCTCTTCAGTACATTACTTTGCAGAACTGGTTTTGAATTAACTGCAAGTGAAAGTAGCATACCGTCCAAGACCAGCTACACAATGGACTGCTACACAGGATCCAGGGTCCTCCTGAAACTTATTTTTTAACAGGCTTAACCAATCATCAACCAATTTACTCGGAGGTGCAGCTCCATCATCAAATGGCCAATCCTAAAAAAATATGTGCACATAAACCTCTATTAATTACTTAATCTTTTTTTTTTTTTTTTTTTTAATCATAGTTGACAGATGCATGATGTCTTTACCACTACAGTGATGCCATCGTTCTCAAGAGGTGTTTTATCATAGGTACTTTCACAAACTCGAACTACTGTGGTGGCTCCATAATGCTTCAGGTCCTAAGGCAGAGACAGTCAAATGAAGCATAATATTAATCATTTGATTTATATAGCACATTTCCTGACACGCTTTGCATTACATCATTCATTCACTCCATACTCGGTTGTAGTAAGCTACTATTGTAGCCACAACTGTCCTGGGACAGTCTTGCAATAGTTGTATTCGTGGACAACATTCATAAACAGGCACATGAGTTTTTTGTTATTTTTATTTTCACAGTTTTGTATGGTACCTGGTATGGATATTGCATGTATTTCTAGTAGTTATTGTGATTAACAATTCAAAACACAATTTAATTAACATGTTTTAATTGACAAGCTATAATTTAAAAATGTAAAGAAAAAGTAAATAATCAAATGAAACATTAACACATTTACACACATTTACATCACTAAAGTTACATATTGATGTGGGAGTTTCTTACCTCTACAAAAGAGCTGAGTGTGCTGTCCGTGGGGTTGTGTGTGATCAAGAATCTCATGTTTTTGTGGCACAGTTCAACAGGAGCTGGGCGATTCATGGCGGCAGCTTGACCTTTGACATGCAGAACATATTGTTTGATAAATATTAATAAATTGTCAATCAATAAAGTAGCTAATAAATCATATACAATCTAATAAATACAATTGTAAATGGAATTAAATAATTATGATTTGTCTAAATGTAGATCTAAATAAAAGTAGTTTCAGAAACCATACCTTTACCTCAAATCTCTTTCTTGATAAAGTTGTAGTTAATTTCTCTGAAGAATTCTTTCAAGCACTAAAATGTTCTTAGTGTTTTGCTGTTGTCCAGATAACAGTCTACTCCATCAGTTGCCTGTATCCTGAAGTCCACTGTTTTAACTCTTTGTTTAGATGGTTTTCTCCACTTTCTGCGTTCCTTCAGTTGAGTCCACAGCGTGGCTTTCCACTTTTTACCCCATCAGCTGGCTCACCCCTGTCTTTGGGTTTTGCGTTCAACGTTCTGAGTCCCAGGAAGACATGGTACAGCTTCACGTCTTGTCTAAATGTGTTGAGCGTGGCAGTAGTCTCCACTCCGCCGCACAAACTCCATCAACCAGCGATTCTGTCAAGAAACAAGAAAGTAAAGACTTAGACTTTATTGATCCTCAGAACACATTTGACGCACACATTACACGATAACAATAAAGACGTAAGTCAAAGTGAAATTATTACAAAATAACAATAAAAACGTATGTCGAAGTAACATTATTTTGCTTTTACATTGTAATACTAAACACTAAACAGAGTGGAAAGTTGTGAAATCCTTATTGTGAAAGAGCAAGACACTCAGTAGTAATCATGTAACTGATATTTTTACATCCATATTATCTCTGGCATCTCAATGTTGTTTTATTATGCTTAACAGCTGTTCAAGATTTTAAAGGGCACTAAAGACTATTCTATTCTATGCTAATTATTTTTTTTTACTATAAACCATAAGAATTTGTTATTGAAAAATGTTAATAGTCATTTGTTTTGATTGTAAGAATTAAAGCACAATCACTACAAACAATTTGTTGGCATGCTAACTTTAATGCAGTGTGTAGAAGTCCTTTTACAAGCTTAGTATGCATTTCTCCTTTAAAAAAAAACAACCAAGCTTTAGAATGCCGTTTTACTTGGAAAAACATGAAACTACCAGCCGTGTTTCTGCTCACATGTAAATTTACAAACAAACAGCCAAGAAAAGACCCAGACTAATCTAAAATAGGGTCACCTCTGACTGTGCAGTGACGTGTACATTGTTTATGTAATATATGTTTTGATATATTTTGTTCGTATTATATCATGCCTGTTTATGTTGATGCTACTGGCCTCTACTCCAAGCCAAATCTCTACATATTGAGACGAATAATACAGAACTTCACCTGTAATATCACCTGTAAGTGTACGACACACACTTTATGGTCACCTGTCAACTCTATCACTTGCTTCTAGAAAAGGTGGAGACTTTTCTTTAACTGTTCTTTGAAAACACATTTATTTGTGTCACTAAAAGATCATCATTATAGATATTATAATGGATACTGTAAGTGGAGCAGTGGAAAATGCGCGTTTGATTCAGGCAAAACCATGTTGAGTGTAAAAAGTGCACAAATTCAAACACAAGACACAATAGAACAGCTTTTCACTTTCTGATTAGTTTTAACACTGTCAAACCCTTTGGAGCTTTGAAAAAAAATGTCTAGACACTAGAGGTAATTCCTAGTAAAACTGTAAAGCCGATCTTCATTGTTACCTTAGAGTAGTTTACAAAGTATAAATAGTTTTCTCCACAGTTGGTCAACTCTATGCCTGACTCCTCGCCTGTCAAAGGCTGGGTCAGGATCCATCCATCCATCCATCCATCCATTTTCTACAGCTTGTTCCCTTTCGGGGTCGCGGGTGACTGGAGCCTATCCCAGTGACTTCGGGCCTTAGGCGGGGTTCACCCTGGACAGTGGCCAACTTGTCGCAGTAGGTCAGGATCCAAACAGGTTAAAAATGGACACCAATATTATTTTAATACTGTGTTAAGTTGCCAAATATTTGACACAAGTTGGAAAATATGAACTCAATTGGGAGGTTATCAAGTTGGTCCTAACACACAACAAAGTACAAGGGAATGTGTGTGCCTCCAAAGTGTACACATGGACTAGTCTTAATAATATTATAAATATAAAAACTGAGTTCTAACTGTGTTACATATCTCAACATAAAGCTTGTCTCCTGAACTGAGGAATGCATAAATCACTGTGTTACTCTAAAGTCCAGCAAAGCAACAGCGTTCACAACAGAGTGTTGACATGCAAGCAGCTGATGGCCTGTTATAGTAAACCTTTTAGACATGAATATCAGTGGCTTATTTATAGCGATCAATACCACTAAATCTATGACATTGTATTTTTGTTTGTGAAAACACATTTACTAAGCCACTATCAAATTGTTCTAAGTGTAAAAGACCAAAGCGGTGAGACCAAAATAAGTACTATTTTTCATAAATTGCTTTTTTAATAAATTTGCTTGACCTCAATAGTTATTGTGGAGCTGATTGACACGTTCTGGTATTGTGCTGTCATACTTCTAGCTGTGAAGCAAACCAATGCAAATGACATGTGTCTAAACAATTAAAATGTTCTCTTGTTGTCCTTACCGCTTAACTCTCCAATGCTTGTATAAACAGAAGTTCTTCTGTTTTATGCCAAGTAAAGTCCTTGATCCCAGTTTCTGCCTGAGGCTAAAACATGGTCAAAAATTTAGCCAATACAAGTAGCACAAAGTAAAGCCTGTGTGTAACAACCTGTTGCTGTGACCCGCTCAGAGCTTGAAATAGAGAGCCTCTCCTTGCCTCTCTTGCCTGTCCCGCTGAGCGGCTGTGCACCAGTGCACCAGTGCTGTAGCTCCAGCAGCAGAGCAGAGCTAAGGATCTGTATGAGCTGGTCTAATCAGGCTGAGCAGCCATCTGACCCTGACAGCCCTGTCACCAGCAGAACACTCTACAGTTAATGCTCTTACAGAGAAGAGCCTCTCTCCCCCTCCTCATTGACTGAGTAATGCCCACACCTACGGGACGCCCTGCTGAGGTTTAAAGGGACTCAGCAACTAGTAGCACCAGTACCACCCAGAGTGTGACACAACAAAACTAAATGCCTTTCACACCAAAAAAAAAAAAAACATGACAATGATTTAGTGGCATTTTTTGCCATGATAGCCTTGTCTGGACCTTCTCTTGTTTTCCTCCTCTCCACGCTTCACAGTCGCTCCCTGAGCCAACTAAAAATAGACATCCCTTTGAGCTACTAGACCAATTGGCCAACCTATGACAACAGACTTATCCACATAATAGAATAAAATATATCCTTGAGTGACATCAAGAACTGTTTTCTTGTCTCTGTGCTTATGTGAAAAAAGAAAACAAGTTATTTACAAATAAAATAAACTAATTTCTTATTATTATGATGGTTCAAATTTGGCATTTGGTCTTACACTTTTTTGTCGCAATATGACACAACATTTACAACTCTGTCCTATAAACTGTACAACCAACATGTAGTCATTTCTTTTCTAAATAAAGCCTGCCGTGTGAGCGTTTGTTTTGATGGAGCAAACTGGCACAGACTGGCCTAAACATGGTCACAGCGCTGGTTTAAGGACATGTGAGCAGCTCCCTGTAGGTCAACCTCAGCTGACACTTTTAAGCTTTTTGAGGCTCCTAAAGGACACCAAGAAGGCCATGCTCTATTCTTTTCAATTGCAGAAAGCACCAAACTGACATATTACTTACCAATTTGTTTTTCTGTATAGTATAAACACACGCCTTTTGTTCTTACCAACCTTTTTTTTTCAATTAGCAACTGCAAATGAAGTTCCTTACAGATAAATACAGTGCTTTTGCTTGATTTGATATTCTTGATAGCAGCAGTGTTTGTTGCTATTTAAATCCTTGTTTCTTTAATGAGACGCTCTAATCTTAAGTGATTTGTTTGTGTACTTCAGTCAAATAAATCAGTGAAAGTGGGTAAACACACTATAAATTAACTGTATAATAAGTGGGCTATGTAAACATTAAACCTTTATTCTCAGGTCAGATCTGTCCAGAAGGCCCAGCCCTCGGTGCAGTGAAACATGGTGTAATTCCCTGCAGGGCAAAGAAAGAGTAACTGGATCTGAAAAGGAAGCTCAGTATTTACTCTAGATTGAGTGTCCCCCACACATCATTTCAGGCACGTCAAGCATTGTCTCCTGAGGAATAATTAAATATACAATATATGTTACAATTTTAGCAATCAAAAAATACATAAAATATAAAAATAAAAGCAGATCCGTCGTGGTTTCCTGTGTTAATGCTTTGCTAATATTTTGATATCACTCTGGATTGGAGAGGATCAGACAATATAGGTTTGGCTCTATCTATCTCAGATTGACAAACATACTTTTGTTTTCTGGAATACCCCAATCCTCAGTTATAGTGACACTTCAAGACAATTATGTGTTATCAAATTAGCAATAACCTGCTGAAAGTATTTTTAAATGTCTATATAATTTGAATGAATAATTGATCAACATAAAAAGGTACTTTTGTCTTTGACCCACAAACTGAATTACGTTTTGTTACACTTGTGGCTGTGGTATTTCCACCACAGCGCTGAGAATGATGGTGCACAAACTCGCACACACATAAACTAAACAGACGTGCACTTCTCAGAATGAAGCATGTAGCAGGCGGCAGCAGCTGCCGGGTGTATTATTAGACTGTTTTGAAAGCTGAGCGTAGGGCAGCACTCACCTGCAGAATGAGCTGTTACTATGACAACAGGACAGCAAGACAATGCCACTTCAGATGAGGTCTTAAGTCAGACTGGTGCCCTCCAGTCAAGTACATACTGACAAAAGGAAAAAGCCACTGGAGTAAGTGCTGGCTGGGAAAGTCCTGTGGAACATGGCAGTGGTTCAATATCTATAACGTTTACCGACAGTATACAGTTATAGCCTAGGCCTAGTACATGATGTGACTTATGTATGTCAGTAAGTTTAGTAACACAGCTATCAGAAGGTTCTCTCCTGTTTTGTCTGTGTGCAGTTTCTATCAATGATGCTACCAGAAAGGTTCATCTTAATACATTTTTGTTAAACCTTTATCCTCATTTTTCTTATAATAGATCCATGTCTAGGCCTTTTGGCAACAATAGCTAAATTAAAAAAACTAAACAAAAGGTGCACTTAAAGTAGTACCATAACAAGAGATGCAAAGTTGGCCAGTTACATACTTGGTTTGCATTACACTAAACTAAATATTTGAGCTTCAATAATTTGCTCCTTTGAAACCAGAGGACTGTACAGTACATGTGTGGCTCATGTGTGGCTGAGAATAAGCGTGGTAAGTCACGCTACTTTTTATCTATAGCTCCCTCTAGCGAAGAAGAGCGAGAAGACAACAATAAAAACACCTGCTAACTGCGACTGTCACATTGTTAAAATATTTGATTTTATTAATTTGTTTTGATTTATTTGCCTAAGGGTAGCTGACATGATGATTCATGTTGTGAGTCTCTATTTTGGCAGCTGCTACCTGCATGTATTGTTCAAAATCTGAATAGTGTATTTGTGCATAATAAATTTATGAAGATCACCAGTTAAACCCATATTAGCCTATTATTTCAGAGCAAGTCAGTTAAAATCACAAGTAGATTTCTTCCATCAAAAAATCATTTATGGGGCAGTCATAAGCATTGATGTAAGTAGGGCAAAGCTTTTCTGTTAAAAAGGCGCCTGACTGACGTGTGACTGTAAGACCCATCTGTTGCCCTGTGCATTTGAGCCACTTCTAAAAGGATTACACCTGGATCTCACAAAGCACTCCATAGCTGCACACGTTCACAGTGGTGGCACAATGTATTACAGACATAAGGCTCAGTCTGTTTTGTTTCCGCTCTGTCACATGTCAATGTCTGAGGCATCTGTGCATGCTCCACAAATAGATGGACACTTTGTTAAAAGATAAAGGGGCGCTACGTAACTTCAGTTATCTTACATTTATTAGATTGCATGTGCTTTTATTGCTCAAAAATGCTTAGAAAAACATTGTAGACAAAGCAATAACATTTCCATGGAGACAAGCAGGCAGCGACTCCTCAAGTAGTTCCTTTCAAGAATCACTATCATGTTTTAGCAGATTGACAACACTTAGTAGCCCTTCGTTTTTTAAATTTGTGTAAACACCTATTGTCATATATACTTCAACCTATTGAGCAAAACATCTTAAAATTTAAATAGGTCATGGTATGTTTTTTTTTATGTACTCTGCTCATAGAGGATCCAGCACCATATTCATACTTTTTAGTTTTTTTCTTTCCTTCAATTTACTGCATGTACTGTACAAACTATTTTTCTAGATATGTTTAGAACTAGCTGGTAACCATGATAAACCTAAAAAAAAACTTTAATATTCATGTTTACACTAATAAAGGGACCACACAAGGCTTTGATTGAAGTAGAGAGCGGTCAGATTAAGGCAGGAATAGTCACTTGGCCACACGTGAACCAGGTTAGGCTTAAGGACAGATCAGTGTTCAGTATATAAACCAGCTCAAACATATGTCTGGGGCACTTAGCACCGAACAGGCACTTTGCTCTTTTTGC
Source organism: Eucyclogobius newberryi (assembly GCF_026437365.1). NCBI lineage: Eukaryota > Metazoa > Chordata > Actinopteri > Gobiiformes > Gobiidae > Eucyclogobius > Eucyclogobius newberryi. The sequence goes on along the minus strand of NW_027315945.1, from coordinate 26,069,258 downwards.
TCTTTTCCTTGTATAAGATTGATTAGTTTTACACTTTTGCATCAAGCTGTGCCCACAGATCTTTTGCTCTTTCATTTTAATTACTCTCTTGCAGTGGCAGCCATGGTTCTGGAGGACAGCGAGTGTGACTCTGTTTTTGAGCCTCAGATCACTGTAAGTAGTTTAAGTTTAATGTTTATATACAGTGTAACATTACAAGGTATTCATTTTGCGGACCATTTTACAAGAAAAAAAATACTTTGATGTTTTAGGATGAGTATGTTGATACTCAGTTTGGAAAGGTTCACTGTTTCTTGACTGGAACACCAAGGACAAATCGTCCCATCATCTTGACCTACCATGATGTCGGACTCAACCGTATGTTGTCTTTCTAAATGCTAAAAAACAATGTTATTATTTTATTTATACCTTCTTATTATTATCAATACATTCTGTATTTTTAACTCTAGACAAGTCCTGTTTTGAGATCCTCTTTAACCATGAGGACATGCAAGAGATCATCAGACACTTCCCTGTTTGCCATGTTGAAGCACCTGGACAGAATGAGGAGGCCAAAACTCTTCCTGCAGGGTGAGTAAACTTGTTTTTTTATAGAGATTTTCACAGTATTTTTAAGCTTTATTTTAAAATGGAACAATATGCTCTGACATCAGATATATATATCCAACCATGGACCAGTTGTCTGAAACCTTGCCCACAATCCTCAAACATTTTGGGTAAGAAAAAAATTGTTAACCACAATTAACCACAATTCTGATCTCTAACTGTGTCCTTTTTTTCTGTACATGACTTTAACGATTTACACTGCAGCTTACGCAGTGTCATTGGATTTGGAGTTGGAGCAGGAGCCTATATCCTGGCTAAATTTGCTGTGAGTTTTTTTTATTTTCTTTTAAAACTTGATGTATGTGGCTGGTTTGAAGCTTTTTTTTATGTTTGTTTGAAGCTAAACCATTCTGATATGGTTGATGGACTAGTGCTGATTAACATTAACCCACATGCAGAAGGTTTAATGGACAGTGTGGCAACCAAGGTGAGCACAATGTGTCATATAATATTAAATGTAGTACCATATTATTTATTGTGGTAATATATATATATATATATATATATATATATATATATATATATATATATATATATATATATATACTTTGTGCGTTTTAAACAGCTCACTGAATGGACCCAAACTCTCCCTGACACAATCATTGCACACATCTTTGGAAAAGTAAAAACAGTAAATCAATTTTGGAATAATAAATTAATTCACCTCACCAATATAAATAAATATATATTTGCCCATTTTAGGAGGAGATCCAAACAAACCAAGACCTTATGGCTACATATCGTCATCAAATCACAACAACTATGAACCAGTCCAACGTCAGCCAGTTCTTCCGCTCCTATAATAACAGACCCGCTCTGGAGGTGGAGAGGCCTGTCCCTGGGGGACACATAACTGTTCGCACATTGAAGTGAGTTAAAGTGTTTTATGAATATTGCCTTTAATTAGACACAAATTAAAATTCTGTTATGCTTGTGCTGCAGGTGCTCCACTCTGCTGATTGTAGGAGACAATTCCCCCGTAGTGGAACCTGTGGTTGACTGCAACTCAAAACTGAATCCTACAAAGACCACACTCCTCAAAGTGATTAAATACTGTCCATTCATTTCTAAACAGAAAAAACTGAAGGAACAATCTGACCTTGTTTTGTTCTGATTTTAAGATGGCAGACTGTGGAGGTCTTCCCCAAGTGGATCAGGTAAAATCAGGGCTGGCCAAGTGTTGTACAATGTAAAAAGAGGGAAATTGATTTTCTAATATTTTTTTAACAGCCTGCCAAAGTCATTGAAGCCTTCAAGTATTTTATCCAGGGCATAGGATATTGTAAGTTATCACCAAACTATGTGGACTACCCCCATCTCTATATGGACTATATTTGGCAAAAATGAACAATAAAATAATAATTGTCTCTCTGCTCCAGTGTCCAGTGCCACCATGACCAGACTTCGGTCCAGGACAAACTCCAGCACCTCTTCGGTTGAGGGCAGGAGTCGTTCACGTACCAATGATTCTCAGCGCGGCATGCCGCCCTCTTCTGGCACAGACAAGAACACACAACATCCCAACGACATTGCTATGGAGAGTATTAATGGAAATATGGATCATCGAATCTCAAAATCCACACAAGTTGCATGCTGAGGTCAAGGTCATTTAGTAGGCCATATTAGAACATACTTACCTATTTCTATCTGCTATTGTATCTACATCAATGCTAATTTACCTTACCCTTTAATGTTGACTGAGGCGTTTTAAGAGAAATTTGACTGAATATCCATGTACATTATGTTCTTATAATAATAATGTAAATTAATTTGTTTTGATCAGTGTTTTGCCTATGGCTCCAATGACTCCTGCCCTAAACTGCTGCTGTAATCACATTGTATTACCTTCGTTTTCCCATGTTCTTCTTCCACTAAATATTAGTAATAGGAAAATTTAGTGAAGAAGTGAAATTGTATTTTCAATATATAATAATAATAATAATAATAACAATAATAATAATGACAATTTCACAATTGCACTTCATGCATAATGGTATTGCTTTTTCTTTTTCGTTTGGCAGAATGACTTCCCCAGGTTAGATGGACCTGTACTTGACTAGGCTGTGCAATCTATATTATGTACAAGAAAATTGAATATATGTAATTGTATGTGACATTTCTAATAAAAATGGTTTTCAACATTATTTTACAACTTTAATCATCAATTATTTATTGTTTAAAAGATTTTTTCAGCTAATTTCTTTCAATAACGTTGTCGGTGTAATCCCTCATTCGTTCAGGAGTGGGGGGCGTTTTTGTTGCTTTGAAGCTTCAATACGTTGTGGCAGTAATCGTTTTGAAATGCTAAAAAACTCTCTCAGCAACGAGCATTAGGCCAACATCCATGACGGTTGAATGGGATGGCCGTAGGGCCCGGGGACCATGTGGGTTGAGTAAACAAACATGCCGCAACAGGTGACATTATTTGGAGAGTTCATAGCGATATTTATTTAATATGGACATAGCATTGGACGAACCATTATTTTATTATTACCGTTATAGCAGAATATGCTATTTTCAACACCTGTCCATAGGGCCATTTAGAGTTTCCAATTTTTTTACCTAACACATGCATGTCTTTGGACGGTGGGAGGAAGTACCCGGAGAGAACCCACGGTAACACAGGGAGGACATGAGACTCCACCCAGAGAGATCATGTGATGTTGGTCTGGTCCGGGAATCGAACCCATGATCTCCTTCTTGGGAGGCAAGAGCGCTAACCGCCTTTGGCCAATGGTGAAAAATACGCAATATCTGTAGTGCACTTTTTTTTTTCATGCCGTCTTGAGGAGAATAAATGAGAAATTAGACAACGTAGAGTTTTCACATAATGGGTAGATGGCGCTATTGAATTCATTTGTTGTATGGGTATTCATTATTTACAATCAGGATATAAAAACACATTAGTGCGCGAAAGTTTAGCTCCGTAGGTCCATTCCATTAGGCGTGACTTGTCCTGTAAAAAACAGGAAATGAAGGCTCTTTTGAGGGCGTGCTACGCGGAGACCATAAGGAATATTTAAAAACATTTGCTAATTATTAAATTTCAATGTATCTAGATAAGGAAAGTGTTGTTTTGAGCTCAATTCGACAAAAAACCTAGGACAAGTCCAATTTTTAAAAAAAAGTAAAAGTAAAACTCATTTCTGATTCGAAACTCCAATCAGAGCATTGCCGTTCAGGTGTGATCCAGAATATGAACTCCATTATAGAGTGTAATGTTGTGCCTGAGGTTCCTGCACAGGCCTTACCGATGACAAACGGACGGGTCAAATCATTGGATCAAATGGCAAAAGAGAATCTGGAAAAGCTGATCAAAACATTCAAACTAAACAAAGAAATAAGGAAATTGTGTTATAACAGATGAAGAATGGGAACGTATATGTGCAAAATGTCATGTCTGGAAAGTTTTCTGTTGGAAAAATGTATCATGTCAAAGTACTAGTTCTAGTTCTATCATTGTCACTGTCCATATACTGTAATTATTAATCATAAATAGTGAAATGAGATTAACGAGACATTACAGACAGCACCAATATTCCATTTCATTTTAAAGTAATGTATTTCAGATCTCCAACAATGAAAATGAGTGATGGATACCTGTGGAAAGTACTTTTAGCTGCAACTAAAAAACTAAATGGATGACAGCGATGGAGCTGGTTGAAATAACTTGTAATCGGATGAGGCTGATTCACAGGGCCACATGGTATTTTATGGTTTATTCTTTGGGTTACTGTATTTCCTTGTGTTTGTTTTTATTATGTATAAAAAAGACCAAATAAACACTGACAAAATGTTGTTTTTGTTAATAAAAGTAAGTGTTTTTATCGCGCTTGCCAAGGAGGAGCCCACATTTGCCCTGAAATAAAAGCGACGTCGGAGCCTTCACCAAGAAGCTCGTGGAAGGAGGAAGACCATCGAGCAGCTCTCAACATGGACGTGAAGATCCTCTGCTGTCTGCTGCTGCTGCTGAGCTTGTGTGAAGCTGCTCCCAAAAGGGGTGATTATCATTTCATTATTAGTTTTACTTCACAATCTTATTTTATGACAAAAGTGAGCAAACCGTTGATTTGAATTGTATGTAGACATTAAAGGGTGTGTAGCCTGTGTTAATGTGACCACACTGACCACACAATGTCCTAGGTTTATTTCCAAGCAGTTTTAGGCGCAATCATAATGACAAAAAATTGACTCCATCGACGACTTTTTGAAATCAAGAGTAAATTAACATTACAGTTGTTATCAATTATTGGTATTGCTTATCTTGTAACTGAGGACGACGATTGTGTTTATGGCATTAAAAAAGGACAAGTAAAGAGCTTAATAGCTAGAGCATTTTGTAAACACAGAGCTCCTTAATATTTCATCACTTTTAAAAGAAAAGCAGAAAAGCTAATAGCAGGACCAAATTAGAGGGTTTTTTCTTTATTTTTCTTTAAATTTATGTTTGTTTGTTTTTTTTTTTAACTCTTATCTGTCTTGTAAAACACATTCTGAATCTCTATGGGACTTGTTGGTTAAATAAAGGCATTTGGGTCGGACCATCACTATCATTGGTGTAACAAATATTCATAAGCAACGTTATGTTAAATATTGGCTATTGTATCTATCTATTCATTTCAATATATACTTTATTACAGTTGTGTAGACATATGTTCCATAGCTGATATGGAGGGTTGGTGCATTCTTAGTGTTTGCTGATGTGATTGTAGCATTATCAATACTAATACTAATATTAAGATATTTAATAGGAATTCCACTATGGTTTCCTATTACTATCATTCATAAACTCAAAGCCAATGACATTTTACTGCTTTTGCCCTCAAATACCCCTTGTTTATTTGTTTACACCTGCTGGACTTGCTGTTGTTTATTTACAACCACGTACTGTGACTGTTTTCCTCTTACTCAGACTCCTCTGAAACTGACAAACGCACAAGGGTAAGGTGGAAAGGTGCTGGCAAGAATCACGTGGAAAATGGGTTAAGAATCACGTGGAAAATGACAGAGATGATCGATCGTCATCTCAGAAAGGTACGCTACGTCTCCCGAATCTTTACATATTGGATCTTCTAGATGCACTTTGTAGTATTTTCACTGGGTTAGTACGACGTGGGTAATGCACATCTGAGAGTGTTTCCACTCACCAATGTTATGAGGGAACTGGTTGTACTATCGGGTGAGGGAATATTAAAGTGTAGTGGCCGAGAGGACGACTTCAGGGTAGAGAAAACTTGCAATAAATCATACTAATAGTTTTTTAGTTAAACGGAAACTCTACATTAAACCCATCCTCCGATGCCACTGGGGTTAAACCTGTCTGGAGGACTAGCTGATGTGTGTGTCTGGTTGAAAGTGATATTATACAAAAGTCCTTTGCATCGCTATGTTATGTTATGGGATGCGTGTGCACTGGCTGTGCTCCACCCCTGCAATTTAAACCTGTGCCTGTGCAAGTCTTTTTTCTTTTCAAAATGTATAAACATATAAAACGAACACAGAGAACAAGAACAAGACCAGAGAGAAAAGACATGAACCAAAATATGTGGACATCCAACAAAAACAGAAGAAAAAAGAGAAATCGTGACACATCAAACCCAAAGAAAACGTCCTGTTTGGTCCAATGTCTGTCAAATTTGTCAATTTTCAAATTAAGTCTGAAAGTAATCTTTTCCATTTTACAAATGTTTTTCCCTGCCGTCGAGGTCTTTTCCAGAGCAGAATAAGGTTAAATTGTGTGGAAAAACACTCAAACTCTCTCAAAGAGAGTAAAAGTCGCAATCATTTGAACAAAATATAATAATTATAAATAATAATAAAGATAAGATTTGACTAATTACTATACTAGATACTATACAAAAAAAATGTGGAAATATAATCAATCAAAAATATCAGTATGGTTCAAAAGCCAAATACTCTTCTGTACAAAACAAGTTAGATGAAGTTTTAGATTTAAACTCGTTGGTTTATGATTGCATAAACCAGTTCATAACTGAAAAAGATGGAAGTCAAAAAGCAATTCAAATTACTACTTTTGTTTGGAGTCCATTTGGATGAACGAGGAATGACATTCACCTGGAACAAAACAGTGTTGAGTGTTGTTTATTGTCTGTTATCTTCACTGGCATTCCAACATATCCAGGCAAAACAACATCTCGGGAAGAATACAACACATAATGTCCGGTTGACACTATGTGTCAAATTGGCATTTTAATGATGTTTTATTGATTTTGCCTCATCAACAGCCTACTCAGAGTTTGTTAGACCACTGTAAAAAAGATAAAATAGAGATGTCCATATATCTTTATATGTTATTATGTATGTATTTTTATATTTTATATGTAACTTTTATAAATACTTATTTGTTTATCAAGGCCAGAGCTTCACAAAGTGACGGGCAGGGAACAAGTGGCAGAAGATAAATGAATGGATGAATGTCACTTTAGTTTCTTTTTATTGTGTTCAATAGTTCTATGGGAACAAAACTCAGGGATAAAACGTGTTTGCTGAAATGTTGTTTACTTTTTAAATTCACAGAAGCATACTAAAGATTAGTAACAACACATTTTAAGCAGTGTCTAAATATATATATAAGAGAGGAAGAGAGGAATAAGGTCCAACTGTTTAAAACAATATTATTATTTAATTCAACCAAGGAAATATGGCGACAGGCAGGAAAAATATAAATGTCAACGTACAAAAGGCCCCTCGGCTCCTGTTTCTATGCTCTTGTAGTTAGTGGGGCGACCAGTAGAGGCGCTCCTGGACCACAGGGTGTCGCAAGTAACAACCAAGGAAATATAATAGATCCACAGTCACAGCTCAACTACAACTAGTACCTTTAAATGGGCTGGCATGGAAGATCTCTGCAGAGATACTGTCTGGGCTAAATAAGGGCTGATGTAAATTCAGTAAAAATAATATAAAATTGGTTTGAATCCTATAAGAAACCATTGTAGATATATCAGTAATCACATTCAATACTGTAATATAATATAATTCATTACAGAACATTGAAGTCACGTTTCTGGCTATAATTCTATCTGTAGCCTATATTCTAGTACATAGAATGGATTTATTGTTATTTAACTATAGCCATAGCCATGTGTTGTACATGTTACTGTTTACTCTACTTGCACATTGTATTGTTAGATTTAAGTCAACGTTAATTGTTATTTATTTTTGACGTTTGGCTGTGGGAGGGACTGGCTGGTCAGGTAAGCTGATTGGTGCAATTTATTCATCAATAATATTTCAGACATCATTCTTTGCAGGCGAGACAGGTGTGGCACATGTGAGTGGTCGTCCTCTGGTCCACCACCTCTGGTCCACCATCTCTGGTCCACCATCTCTAGTCCTCCTCTGGTCCTCCACTGATTCACCTCTGGTCCTCCACTGGTTCACCTCTGGTCCACCTCTGGTCCTCTTCTGGTCCTCCTCTGGTCTACCACCACCACTGGTCCTCCTCTGGTCCACCTCTGGTCCTCCTCTGGTCCTCCTCTGGTCCACCACTGGTCCTCCTCTGGTCCTCCTCTGGTCCTCCTCTGGTCCACCACTGGTCCTCCTCTGGTCCACTTCTGGTCCTCCTCTGGTCCACTTCTGGTCCTCCTCTGGTCCACCACTGGTCCTCCTCTGGTCCTCCTCTGGTCCTCCTCTGGTCCACCACTGGTCCTCCTCTGGTCCACTTCTGGTCCTCCTCTGGTCCACTTCTGGTCCTCCTCTGGTCCTCCACTGGTCCTCCTCTGGTCCTCCACTGGTCCTCCTCTGGTCCACCTCTGGTCCTCCTCTGGTCCTCCACTGGTCCTCCTCTGGTCCTCCTCTGGTCCTCCACTGGTCCTCCTCTGGTCCACCTCTGGTCCTCCTCTGGTCCTCCACTGGTCCTCCTCTGGTCCACCTCTGGTCCTCCACTGGTCCTCCACTGGTCCTCCTCTGGTCCTCCTCTGGTCCACCTCTGGTCCACTTCTGGTCCTCCTCTGGTCCACTTCTGGTCCTCCTCTGGTCCTCCACTGGTCCTCCTCTGGTCCTCCACTGGTCCTCCTCTGGTCCACCTCTGGTCCTCCTCTGGTCCTCCACTGGTCCTCCTCTGGTCCTCCTCTGGTCCTCCACTGGTCCTCCTCTGGTCCACCTCTGGTCCTCCTCTGGTCCTCCACTGGTCCTCCTCTGGTCCACCTCTGGTCCTCCACTGGTCCTCCACTGGTCCTCCTCTGGTCCTCCTCTGGTCCACCTCTGGTCCTCCTCTGGTCCACCTCTGGTCCACCTCTGGTCCTCCTCTGGTCCTCCTCTGCCTGTCAGTCAGTCTCTGCTGCAGCCATGTTGGAGCAGGAGCAACAGTGCTAACAGTGCTAACAGCTAACAGTGCTAGCAGTGGACAGCGACAGCCTGGCACGGCGCTGTTGAGGACAAAAACACTGGGAGTGGGATTGAAGACACAGATCCTAGGGACACGGAGCCGGTTCTCCGATCCGCGGATTTATGACTGATATTTTGACAGGATAAAGCGCCTGGATCGGGAGATTAGGTGTGACCGGACCGTGGCTCTGGGGAAAGTGAGTATTATTGATCCTTCTTCTTGGGGGCGGATTGAGTGGGAAGAGCAGAAGCAGAAGCAGCAGCAGCCCACCGTTAGCATGGTTAGCTTAGCATTAAATGGGATACCAGATAGACAATGAGTTAAGCACCTACAAGGAGCTGTTCGCTATATTTTTACAAGCTCAGATCAAGGAGCATGTGATGAATTGAAAGCTTAATTCCCGCTTGTGATTGGTGATTTTTGCAGGGTGAAGTCATTTGTATTCCTCACAGACAGTGGTGCAGTGAATCCACCCCTCTGTGTGTCTCTGTGAGGTGCAAAGGTCCAACCAAGCAAGGATTTCATAAAGGCTGGTATTAAACATTTGTGTTGATTTACGACATCGTAGGCAGTGGTGTAATGGTTTAAAAAAGCTGCATGTTTTAAGACAAAGGGACTGAGGAGGCAGCTCGTCACATGCCTGAGCATCTCAAGTGTTTTGGTTGTTTGTCAGATAATAATGATGTGCCTCTCCTGTCTCATACATTGAGAATGCATTTGCACAGATTGGGAATTCAGACTTGACTTTGCTGTATTCGGTGAAACCCGTAGCATTAGCAGCACTAGATGTATAAATCATAGTGTTGTTTCATGCACTGCTGCTGTCACCAGGCTGAGATTTGTCAGCTTGTCCCAAGGGTCTGTGCAGCCTTGTCATGTCGTGTTATTCTGTTCAAAGGATCATCTATTTCTGCTGTTGGATGATTTTTGTGTCTATTTTGTGATAATATTATACTCCAAAAATTGAAGACATGTATGTATGCAGATATACTGTTTTAGATAAATTTCATTTTCTGGAGATTTATTCTGTAAGATAATGTATGTTTTAAACTGTTATTGGTATTTGTATACTCAATCTCTATTTTGGGTATCAAGTAACCATTTGTGTTGTTATGCTGTTAGGAACAGTTCGTTGTTGGACCTTGGCTGGCAATATTTGATTTTTTTGGCTCATTTTGGACACTTATTTCATTATTATGTCATTTTCGTTCTCATATCCTTTATGAGTGATGTATACAGTCTAATATCCTTTTATTGGAAATTATTTTGAATGTGTGTTTTACTTTGCCACTTTCATTTATTCTGTATTTTTTATACATTTTAAGTTAGATTAAATTTTACAGCCTTTTATCTCTGCTATCTGATAATCTACATAACTAAAGCTGATAATCTACATAACTAAAGTCATAAGCATCAAATTGCCGTTAAGCACCTAAAAGCTTCTGTTTAGTTAGTAGTACTGTTTAGTCAATAATGGCACATATGTGTGTTAACTGTAAATCAATTTATAAAGTGACCAACTAATCAATTAAAAAATACCAGAATTTGAATATCTTGTACACAGAAGACTGCCACTTCTATTTTTGGCTGTAGTTTGCTATATTTAAGTAACTTTAGATGCTGTGCTGGTGTTTTTTTCTTTCTATGGCGCTTTGTGTGGCCATCGCCTATTTGCTTTCTCTAATTCGTTCTGACAGGGATGGAGTGAGCCTCATTGAGCGTGCTACAATGATCTTTACACCTGTTCGTTTCAGGGGAAGAGGAAAATTACTGACAAAAGTGTTTTGGCAGTGAGCACCAGGTACAAAGACAAGGAAACACATGCCTGGGAGAAACGTACTCATGTTTTGAAATGAAACTCAGCCCCCAGGTGTGTCAGTCCAAAACAATCGGTGGGCGGGTGTTATCCCTCGCTATAAGTGACAGCATACAGCCCAACGAGGAAGTGGTGAGGCTGAATAGGAACATACAAGCTTGTGTGATTAAGCGGAGGTGTAGGGCTCTGCGTCCTGAATGCCAAAATGCAGTTTTTGGATTTCCTGGGCTGCACTAATGGAGGTATGTACAAGCGGAGGCATATTGACAAATAGCTGGCTGTGTTGGGATTGAATTGGACTGACTGTTTGGGTTCTTGGTGCTGTAAAGGCAGGTACTGAGGCTACGGTAGGTGTTGAGCTTGAAAGGAATTTGTGCTGCTCACCGCTGTGCAAGCAGTTGCATGTGGAAACCTCACAGACAGGTAGAGTGAGGCGCATAAATGAAGAAAGCTCAGATATGGTGTCTAACTCATGTTTTCTTGGCAATTTGTGTGCAAAAACGACTATTAAAAATGCATAAATTGGAAGGGATCATACGTTTACCCAGTGCAATGTTTGAATGCCGGGCTTGTCTCCACCAAAACAAAACACAGCAGATGTTTACTGCCATATCTTAGAAATGATTCCCCAGTGGTTCAGCTCTTTTCACATTTCTCTGCAGTTGTTTTCCATAAAAACTAAAGGTAGTGTCACATAAAAAGCGCCTAAAGTTATGTAATTGCTTGTAGTTGAGGCATCTCGTAAAACGGCTGTCACACTTCAAAATACTGTGACAAGATCAGCACAGTTTTCTTATTTTCCGTCGCACTTTACATTTGAATCTTTTATCATTATAATCTTTTATTAGGAGGATATAGCCGCATTTCCATGCAACTCTCCTACTTCAAAGAGTCAAACAGTTTTTCCATTTTGCAGCATTTTTATTCATGTAAATGTCCCTGTTTAAATAAATAAACAAACAAACAAAAGTACAGGCAATTCTTTCAGGCATTCATGTATAGGGATGGGTGATAATGACAAATACTAATATCTCAATATTTTGGGGATCATCTCAATGATAGTATTCAGATGACGTTATTGCAATCTGTCAGAAATGTACTAAACTAAAACATGCTTGTAAATTTACATAAATGATATGACTAAAATTAACCAAAATACTGCAAAAAACCAAACAAATTCAGCATATCTCCAAAACATCCATTACATCGTTATCAATTTTCCTTTGAATCTGCCACCCTATTCATGTCCTAAAGAATAACCCAACAAATGTTTTAACTATTTTGAAACAAGACTTGACTTAAAAAGGGCGACATTATTCCACACAATGACAATGAGGTCTAATTTAAATGTGTCTTGTCTCATACCTTCACCTTCAGTTGTGGTTACATTTTATTGTGCTGGATTAGATTACAGCATTGTCGATTCTGACACCCATCCTGTGCCCGGGGCCATCGTTTCTGTTTTTCCACTAATAGGTATATTTAAGATACCTTATGGGTTATGTCACTATTCTGCAGCTGTCAGGTTAACATAGACTGTAAGATTTGTAGTTTTGTATAAATAGTTGTGGATATTACTCAGTATTTATGCTAAATAAGAATGTTGCACTCAAGTTAGCTTCCATCTCTTGCCCAATTTTCCTCTAGTTGTGTGCATAAATGTCTGGCTTGAAATGAGTCCTGCAAACATTTTTAGTCTGACAAAAGTTTAATTACTTCTTATTTCAGTGTGTTTGCATCCCAGTAGAGAAGCAGTTAGCGCTCTCGCTTCACAGCTAAAGGGGTTTGGAATCGATTCCCGGTGGCGCAGGGCCTTTCGGTGTGGCGTTTACATGTTCTCCCCGTGTCTGCGTGGGTTTACTCTGGGTGCTCCGGTTTCCCCTACCACTAAAAACATGAACAATGCCTCCTCCTCTCTGGGGCCAGGACTCCCCCCTGATGAAGAGATGCGACATCTCGGTGTCTTTCCTGGTTAAATAGAGCTCAATGAATACATTAAAATCCTTTGTGCAGACGTTTAGTATTGATGAGGATTAATGAGACCTCTTGGCAGTAGCTTGCTTATTGTTGCTTTAAACAAGCTACCTTTTGTGTAGGTGTACAGTATACACGGCAGGGACAAGTCAAGTAGACATAAATGCATATTCATAAAAGCTGGTAGGGGCTGCAGGGGAGTAATGTTTTGCATAGGTAAATGACAAATTATTAGAATGGATTAGGCTTGTCACAATAACAAATTTGAAAGTACAATATATTGTTTCAGAAAATGTTGCACTAAAACTACAACAGTTGAATTCTAAGCAATAAAAATCCTATTAATTATTTCCCGAATGTAGCCGTAAAACGTGACTTGCAATAAATATTTTTTTTTTTCTATAATAATAATAAATGATTCGATCCTCTCTAGCTCAAATGTAAATGTAAACTGAAAGAAAAATGTTTATTGATGAGTAAAATTTTGCATACGATTAATAACTAAATTAAACGGTCATAAAAGCATATCTCTTTACAATCCCTATTTTCCATTTTTAGAGGGATTTCCATAGTTCCATGAATGCTTAGAACCTCCAAATAAGTTCATAAAAATGTCTGTTCTTTCAAATGCTGTGGTGTTTATAGTCCTGAGTCTTTATTATGCTGGTGACTAAATCAATGCTAACTGCATTGTGTCAGTGCAGCCTCAGTATTGTGACAGTGATCAGGGCATGAATATTAGACTGCTTTTGTTGTCTTGATGTGCAGCTGGAGTTGTGCAATGCTGTTAGCCTTGTGTCAGCTCTAGCGTAGCCTTGCCGCTTCACTGCCAGAGGCTATGGATTTCTACTGTGAGTGGGAGAAGAGGGAAACGAGACGAGCGCAGGAGGAGGAATCTTCTGAAAATACTGTTCTGCTCAAACTGACCAATTTTTTGTCACTGATTTTACTATGAATTAACATAAATGAGTGAGGTTGCACGAGAACACAGTCTGCATTGTTTTGTATGAGTCATTTACAGTGTTGGGAAGAACATTTTGAAAATGTGTTTAGTTACAGAATACCTAGATTCCCTGGGTTAAAAGATATTTTGTAACTTATTCCGTTCCTTTGTTTTGTTTTACTGTTTGTAATGCATTTATTTATACATTAAGAGAACCTTCATCACAAATTAGAGAAGGAAAAATTCCACATGTGCTCACTATAAGATGTATTTTCCAGATTACTCACTAATTCAGTGCTGTTTGAAGCCTAAATTTCATGATCAGATACCACAATGTATTCATCTGATTTTAGGAAAGTACTGTATTCTGAACACCACCAAACTGTGTATTCTGAATATGTATTTTTGGTGTTTAGTTACTTCTCAACACCGGTCATTTATGTCTTCATGTGCTAAGCCGTTCTACACTGTGGCTTTAGGAGTGATTCTTTCGTTGAGGCTTTGATGACACATTATGAGACAAAGTTAACTAATGTGGTGCAAACTAATATAGGTGAAGTAATGAATTAATTAATCCGCTGAGAAACTTATTATTGTTTGGTTACTCAGGAGTTGTAAATGCAGCCATGTTTTTACACTGCCTGGCGTTATAAAAAGGCACCACCTGGATATAAGCAAATAGATTTGAAGATTAAAGACATAAGATAAGATAAGATATTCCTTTATTGTCCACACATGGGGAAATGTCATACACAGACATGGATAAACTGACCATATTGAATGATAAAGTTCCATTTGTGGATGTTTTTAATTCCCCTTAAAATATTGGCAACGGATTCTTAAACATCTGCATGAAACCCATATCAATCACTCTCTGGAGTAGCCAATACCAGGATTCTTCAGGCTCTAATGGTAAAAGAGTGGTTCAGGGAGCATGACATAATTTTCACACCACCAGATCCAGACCTTAACCCCTTTAAAATCTTTGGGATGTGCAGTGGTCCAGCTTTCCCATCAATACAAGAGCAAGTAACGCAATAATCAATACTGAATGGCAATAAATATTATTGATATAATGCCACAGCAAAGTGGTCAACCAATCAAAGTTAAAGGCGGTCCAATTTTACATTTTTGCCAGGAAGTGAATGTAAAATATAAAAAACAGTATAATAACATTTTTTTCTCTTTTTTCCAGATATTTCCAGGATATCCTCATACTATGCTGGTAAGAGAACAACAAAACACTTGTTTACACTTTTTAGTACAACAAGTTGTGACAAAAATGTGATTAAATGCTTTTTTACTTCTATTCGCCCAAATCTACCTTGTAGATATAATGGATTATTTACACATTTATATCTCAGAGGATTATAACTCTGTGTGGTTATTTTTAGATGCTGACAAACTTGCATCATTTATGAAGGTTATTCTCAATGAGCCAAAGTGTGCTGAAGGTTATTGGACTGTTGACATATTCTGTTCAGCCAATTATATTCTTCGGTTGTGTCCTTGGGCAAGAAATTCTTACCCACAAGACAAAAGATCTAACGGTCATAAACAAACAAAATAAATACTGTTGGAGGGTGTTTGGTGAATAGATCTTTGAGTCATTAAACTTGAAAATGTATACATACATATGTGTTTTTTGGTAAATAAAGTTGAGATTAACCAAAACCTTTAACTCAACCCTCCTGGCGAAAGCCTCTAGCAGGCACCATAGTCCATTCATTCTTCTGAGTGAGTTCACAAGTTCAATTTTAAGTGGAGACCTAAAGCACAATACATATTCTTGAGTAACAATGTTAAGAAAAAAATGCCAAGCTTTCTAAATGATCATTTAATTTAAAACACAAGCTTGACTTAAGTCTGCAATAAACCAGTTATATTTAAATTAAGTGTTTTATCCACTCAGTTTCCTGGCTGATATTCATGTTATTTTGAAAGTATGCTTGTGTTTATTTGATCAAAATCTTATCAGGTTTAAAATAGTATAGAAAATCTGAGTTTAAGGCTTCAAAAAGTAGATTCAACTTCAGTAAAACCAATCAGTAGTCATGTATTTCACTTCAGCAACAACAACAACTCAATCACAACATTTCTCTGCCTCCCTTGCTGCCCAGTCGTAAGTAAAGCCGCTTTTTGCATCCGTGGCTGTAGCAGCGTGCACTGAACTGCCCTGGACAAACACGCTGACTTTCACTGCTTCTAAATGTGCTCTAATATTTGACTTCCTGCTTCACCAACACACACTCCCTCCCTTGTATCCATTCTCTCCCTCACCGTACAGTCTCACTTCTGCTAGAGGAGGAGGAGGAGGAGGAGGAGGAGGAGGAGGAGGAGGAGGAGGATTTCTCTGGATGCACTGTTTGGTCTGCGACAAGATGCTTTTTTTTACACCTACAAATGTGATATTTCAGGAGGCGGCATGAACAGCACCAGTGATGGAAACCTTTTATGTGCATTTTGGAGTTGAGAATCCTACTTTGACGTTTGTTGATGCGTTTTGTTTGTCATTTTTCTGCTCGGTCTGTGTCACTCCTCCAAGCTCCCTCTGACATCAGATACCTGTATTGACCTGGCTCAGCGCAGGCTCGCAGCGCGCCGGGAAAGCTGTGGCGGATCAGCCGCTCGTCAGTTTTTCTGTTTGTTTGTTCTCACAGTCTGGAGCTGGGTCTTGTGCTGGTCCGGCCCTTCTTTCTGCTGTTTCGTGGGTTTGTCTTTTCTGTGTTTCCATGCACTTGCTCCTCTTTACCCTGCTGCGCCAGTGACTCTCATCTCCCTCATCGCCCTCAAATGCTCTATTTCTCTCTGCCCTACATTCACTTTCTCCATTGATTGCCTGGACCTGCGTCTTATGCTTACTCTGTTGGAATTATTTGGATTATTTACGCTCAAGGTCCAACCCGGTGCCTTGAGATTTGTGACTGCAGAGAAGTGCCTTCCTTGAATTTCACGTCAATCATTGATTTATTGAATCACCAGCCCCTCACTGGAGACGCCAGCATTGAAGTTAAGAGGGCTTGATAGACAACTGGATAGACTTGCTACTAATGAGGCAGTCATTCAGACTGAAAGCAGAGCAAGGCTTGACATGCATTATATGGACATCAAAGTTGTACAATAAAAAAGACGTGTGACGACCTTTATTTGTCGATAAGAGGTGAAAGCATTTGGAACATCAGCCTGATCCTGATAATGGACGAGGAGTTTGAGCTGTTAGAGAAATCATAGACAGAGCATTAAAGTCTTTGTGCTCCTCCTGTTGGGGAACGTTTTTGCCACTTCTACTCACCTCTCTTACTACAGAGGAAAATCCAAAATTTCTTCTTGGAAACACCAGCATGGAGTTACTCTCCTTCAGCTGTCTATACGTTGGCATGGATTTAAGTGACCAGCAGAAGAAAACCCTCTTAAATCATAGTTAAATACTCCACTACATTGGATTTAAATCTGCCAGCTGTTCAGGAGCCAGTGCGTGGACGTCTATGCTGACTGTGGGCCTGAACACTTGTGTCTGGGCCCTTTGGTCGGCTGCAGAGAGAATGGAGAGCAGCGGCTGCATCCCCCTTTGTTGGACCAAGGGGGCCTGTATTTATGCACAACACCATTTACCAAGTATGTGACAAACATGAAGTAAAACACACACTTATAGCAACAAATCAAATCAATTATCAAATAAAATGGGCAGCTCCTGACAGTAATTCTTGAGTAATTTTTATTGTAAAAACGAGTGATACTTTCAATCGGTGGTGTTTATGAGCAATTAAATCAAGATCAATTAAAAAATATTTATCATTATTCAAAGACTGCTCCACTCATACTCATAAATGCGCATACAAATGTTTCCCCCTAACCTGAATGTCTGTAATTTGTCTTTAGTCTTAATAGTGGCACTTTTTCCTGATGGTCCTTGATTATTACTCACACACACGACTCATTATACACAATATTATGTAAAGTGACATCAAGATGGTTAACAATCAATAATCATCATAATCATAATTTGATAAGCCACCAATTAATCTGTTAAGCAAATCAAATATACTGTACTATAATATGCATCCCAATTAACCAACGCTGCGGTGCAATATTTTTTCTGTAAATCAGTTGTCTTTGTTACTGTTCTCACTTTTGTTTGCTAACTGGAGTTTGTTTGAAATTTGAGTGGCATTATCCGCAGACAGACAGGGAGATGGGAAGGATGCGGAAAATGAGAAGGAGAGAGGAAGTTGGGCTATTCAATACGACAGGATCCACTGGAGACACGAGGGCTGAGTCTAAAAGGTTTTGTAACGAGCGGAAGAAACGATGACCGCAGTGGACTATTTTGAAAGGATATCGCAGACTTGACAGAAAATGCAGGCTTAGCAGATTATGAAGAATAAGAAAAAGTATTGTGTTGTTTAGCCCGAAGAAAAGTGAAAGAAAAATGTCTAAAGGATTGTGACTTGGGGTCCCGCAGGATAGCGCTGCGACCCTCAGTAACCCAGATACAAGCTGAAGGAGGCAGATGAATGGTCCCAGTGCTGCAGGGACGGGATGGTGCTGAGTTTTTTGTGGAGGGGTAGAGTCTGCATGTCAGATATTGGATCCCCACTGTGAGGGGGATTCACTGGGCTCTGCTACAGTCGGAGTGGCCTACTTCAGTGGCTAATCTGCAGACCTTTCTGGTGCTACTCAGTCTTTTCACAATTCAGTTGTTCAATTCCGGCTTCAGTTGTGTGTGTGTCCTGTCTAGGTTACTTAGGCCCAGTCACTGTATATCATGAATACTAATGTATTTTTGTTATGTGCTGTGTAATTAATCCAATGTCTAATCGAGATCAAGATTCAGTCAAGATACGCTTATTCATTATCTATTTATTTATTTATTAGTGCTGATTAAACTGGAGAGCCATGCTATATTATTATTACCGGTGGTAGTAGTAGTAATTGTAGTTTATTTAAAAATGGACCGAACAGAGAGCATTGCCTCTCTATATATAAAATAGTAACCGATGCCATGTCCATTGGCCATCTAGCCAAATTCTAATTTGCAGACCTGGTCCCTGACATTAAAACAGACAAAAAGCAATAACGTATACATACAACATGCAGCACAGTAGGACATATTTACAAAATTACACATTTACAATGGCTTTAGTGTTCACAGGCTTGATTTAATTTCAGCCACTGCTTTTGCTGTTTAACTGGTTCAGATCTCTGAGGTTTTTCACTTAGCCAGATCTGTGAGCCTTTACAGATGACGCACTCTGATCAAAAGTGGCCTTGTATTTAGCTGGTCTACAGTCAGAGTTTGCTGCGCCCCTTCTGGTGACACAGCTGGGATTAAGCTTCTGAATCATGCTATTTACAATTTCTGGTATACGATTTGTATATAATGACTTTATCTTAATTCATGGTAAATGCAAGTCTTAGTTTAGATATCCGCTGTCATGGTACTTTGGTGGGAATATATATATATATATTTCTACTGAGAGTGTTTTTCAGGCTTCCTATAAGTTATCTGTTCTTTTCCTCTGTATCTACCTCTGTATCTACCTGCGTTGCAACAATGAAATTTCCCCATGTGGGACAATAAAGGATTATCTTATCTTATCTTATATAACAATATATAACAATGCTACTCGATGGTCAATAATGCTACTGGTGAATGTATGTATTTTAAAGCACGTTGCCACCCAGTCCATAGGTATGTCTCTAATGCGATTTTCTAAAGCTGTACAAAGTATTTAGGCTATGGTTACTTGTGTGTGATTTTGTTGCTGAGGTATGACTTTGCATTACAACATTTCAACGCTTTGACATAATCTGATTACCAAAGTGAATGAGTTGATAGTTGTGGCTGGTAGCTCTTCTGGTGCAAATATGTCTATTTAAAAACCTCGTGCAAGGCGAATGTTGCCCCCAATACATGTTTAATGTGCTCTGTTTTAATGAATAGTCCTCATTGTGTCTCATTCAGCTCTAATTATGCAAATGTGAAGTGACACTCTGTCATTTTTGTATCACATATTTGCACATTTGTTAGCGAAACGTTAATTATAAGAGCTGCCTGTAATTGCTCTCATATTTGTTTTCCTCATCAAATATGAACAGCATTGGCAGCATTACTGGTGGAAAATGTACTCAATTTTGACTCAATGACGAGTATATTATGTATGATATAGGGTATGAATACAAAAATGCTGCATACAAGCTGATTTTTGTGGGTAATTTTACAATCCTTTCACATTTTCTGATAATTAACCCTCAAATAATATATTTAAAGGAATGTTTTAGCACATTTCTGTGGAATTACTTATCTTGTATATCAGGATACAAAAAAATAAAACAAATGGCAATATTGCCCACATCTGTCTGCATCATTCTTGTAAATACATATAATTGGGAGCCTTTTTGTGCTTATGCCACACAGAGTACTGTTTTTCCTGTCATTGAAGACTAGGGGTAGGTCATATTTCAAAAGTGCTGAACCAAAAGCTATTTTGGTTTCTTCTTGACATAATATGATCTGGCAGTAACTTGAACATAACCCACACAAAAAAATCACTGATGTCATCGATAATATTAGAATGTGACTGGCATAAACATTATGAAAAATTGAACATGAATAGAGAGTAGATTTTAACCCATACAATTTGTAGAAGGTGCATGTCTGATTGCTTTTTATTTAATCTTTAATTACCGTACTCCTTTTTTAAAATCTATGCAGAATATGTATAAATGTATTAAATAGTGAATAATTTCTTGGATCGGTATGCTTATTGGAACAAATATGTTAAGTTATTATTTGCTGCTTACATTTTCTTTTTTTAAAGTACATTTTAGTTATAGTACCTTTTTCATATTTGAGTGTGTTTCATCAAATTCATTAGATAAATACCAGATATGTTACTTAAATTCCAGTAAAGGCTGAAGAGTTTATCTGTTTTCTTCCTCTGTTCTCTTTCCTCCAGAATATGACAGCCAGTTAGCCCCTGCAGGACCACCTGAATTTGGCATGGCGTCGTCTTCCTACTTGGAGCCCAACCTCAACCACTCAGCGGCGGGTGGTTGTGGGGTGAAGTCCCGCTCGATGCCAGGAGGGACTGGTGTCGGGACCAGCTCCTCCGCCGGGGGTCTGGAAAGGCCTGCAGGATCCATGGACCGAGTTCTCAAGATCTTCCACTATTTTGAGACAAACAGTGAACCTTGTACTTGGGCCAGTAATATCAGGCACGGCGATGCTACAGATGTCAGGGTAAGAAAACACAGCGTTTATTATTAAGACTTAACACCTTTTACTGCTTATAGATGGGTAAAGTATCGTCTTTAGGATAATAAGTAACCGTAGTTGCTTAGAAGTATAGAAAGTTTCACAGTCCTTTCACATGTGCAACACTTGAACCTTTGTATAAGAAGCTACATGAGATATTGATAATTAGATAAAGCTTCAACAATGAATCAACGAATTGTGACTATTGTAAATAATTGTAGTTTTTAGTTATTTTGTTTGATTACACGGACTCTGTTTTAATCTGTTTTTTAAAAGGTCTTTTGGCAGTCAAAATGTCAAAAAAGAGAATGTAAAACAAATATTGACTAATCCAAAAATTAATTGCTGATTACAATTGACTGCTAAAATAATAGTTTGTTTCAGCCATAAATTCAGTTACATGTTGCCCACCCCTGCTGCTGTTTTTTCATCTGCTCACTATCATGGATTGTCTTTGAACAGGGAGTTATCCAGAAAATAGCCGAGATCCATAAACTACGCTGCGTGTCCTCCCTGGGTCTGCGCCTCACCCATCTTCACTCAGACGCTCTGCACTGGTTACACCCAGACTTAGGCGTGTCTCATGTCCGAGAGAAATATGAGAAGCAGTACCTGCAAGAGGAGTGGAGGTAAAGGATTCTTTTCTCTGTCATTATTATTCAAAGTACAGCATAAATTACATGATAATTAAAAGTCCTTTGGTGCATATTCAAACGATATGTAAAGGTAAATACGTCATACGCTCCTCACTTAAGCTGAAAATCATAATTAAAAAACCAAACATTGAAGGTAAACTTTTCTGCACAATGCTCTTCCCAGTCTCCGCCGTATGGCATTAAAGGCGCTGTACATTCAAAATTTTCACCGCAATGAGTTTTATAAGAGCTTTTCACAACTATATACTTTACCATATTATGGTAAGTAAGTAAGTCTATTTTATTTACATAGCACCTTTCACAGACAGAGGTCACAAAGTGCTTCACAAAACACAGAATAAAACAATAAAAACACAAAAAACTTACAGTGAACAATACATATACAACAATATACAGTAAAATCAGTCCGTAAAACAAGTGCATTTAAAAGGCTTGACTAAATAAAAAGGTTTTAAGCTGACCCTTAAAAGCAGTAACTGAGTCCAGTGACCGTAGGGAGAACGGAAGATCGTTCCAGAGTCTGGGGGCAACAGCCTGGAAGGATCTGTCTCCTCTGGTCCGAAAACGGGTGCGAGGAACCAACAGCAGTTTCTGGTCCAAAGACCTTAGTGAGCGAGGGGGAGTGTACGGTTTAATCAGATCGCTGATGTACAGAGGGACCTGACCATTTAAAGCTCTAAAAGTTAAAACAAGAATTTTAAACTGTATCCGGTAGGAGACCGGCAGCCAGTGAAGGGCTTTAAGAATGGGTGAAATGTGGGCCCTTCTATTTGTGCGGGTTAAGATCCTCGCTGCAGAGTTCTGGACCATCTGCAGACGAGAAAGCTCCTTCTTGTTTAGACAGGAAAACAAACTGTTACAATAGTCTAGTCTAAACGTGAAGAGACAAAAGCATGAATTATGAGTTCCAGATCATTTTGAGACACCATTTTCCTGAGCTTAGAGATTTTCCTCAACTGAAAGAAACAGTTCCTCGTCAACAGCTTGGAGTGGTGCTCTAAAGACATGTCTTTGTCAAAGACAACACCCAAGTTTCTAAGACTTGGTTTAGCAGTCTGGCCTAAAACACCCAAGTACTGGTTTATCCCTGGAATGGCATCATCAGGGGCAATAATCAGATTTTCTGTTTTGTCAGCATTTAGCTGCAAGGAGTTTTGACTCAGCCATTGTTTTATTTGCACTAAACAACTGACCAAGGAGTTCAGCTTCTGGATCTCAGAAGGTTTAAAAGAGCAATATAGCTGAATATCGTCAGCGAACAGGAGATAGGACACATCACTAAACTCTTTAATGATCATTCCCAGGGGAATTATATAAAGCAGAAATAGGACGGGACCCAAGACGGAGCCCTGAGGAACTCCACACAACAGATCAGCTGAGTCGGACATTATTTGGTTTGCAGCGACACTAAAGCTCCGACCGGATAAATATGAGGAAAACCAATGAAGAACTGACCCCGATAGTCCAATCAGGTCCCTCAGTCTGTTCAACAGGATATGATGGTCGACAGTGTCGAAGGCTGCAGACAGATCCAACAGAACTAAAACCGTGCATTTCCCAGAATCAGCAGACATCATAATGTCACTGGACACTTTTAGCAATGCGGTTTCCGTTGAATGATGTTTGCGGAAACCAGATTGAAAAGAGTCATGAATGTTTGACTGATCAAGGAAATCTGACAATTGTTCAGAGACCACCTTCTCTAGGATCTTGGACATGAAAGGGAGCTTTGATATGGGTGTGAAACTTTTGGGGTCTGTCGGGTCCAAGTTTGTTTTTTTCAGTAAAGGCTCAACTATGGCATGTTTGAATGGACCAGGAAACACACCAGTAGAAAGAGAGAGATGTACCATTTTGGTAACCCAGGGGCCAATAACATCAAACACTTTGAGGAAGAGCCTGCAGGGAAGGGCATCTGATGTACAAGAGGAGGGTTTCATCTTGGTCACCAGAGCTGAGATGTCTTCTAGAGTGACAGGCTTAAAAGAAGACCAATTTTGGGAAACAGGCTCCACAGAAACAGGTTTATCAGACAATGGGAGTGGGATTTGGTCTTTGATCATCTTGATCTTATCGATAAAGAACCTGAGGAATTCATTGCTGTCAGCTTTGCAGGTAACAGGAGTCACTGCAGCTGAAGGACAAACAATAGAATTTATAGTGTCAAACAACACTTTGGGGTTTTTCTTGTTGGATGTTATTAGCCGGCGGAAGTAATCAGATCTGGAAGATGGTAAAGCTAACGACGACCAGCATGCTAACTGCGCACTTCTTGATTTTCAGAGAATAAAACAATATTTGTTAGATCATTCCCTCAGACACTAACAACTGCATGGGCGGGCTCAGTAAGCCTTCCATTTATTAATTTACAGTAGTTTTTTAATGGATAAAAAACATTATGTTTTGATAGGGCTCGCTTCGTCACAGATCTGACCTGTAAATTGCCCATCGTGGCACCACATGTTTGTCTCCATGGAGCTGGTTATGTGGAATATTTTAAGCAAACAATATCATTTTAAGACGAGCAGTTGAGGAGGTTTCGAGAATATAGTGCACCTTCATTATGTTGCACTTATTTCCCCAAGACTTATTTCATTGGTAACCGTGAAGTCATTGTGTTCTTTTGACACACAATATCATGACACAACAAGTATTTCAAGACATATTTCCTCATTATGCAGGGCGATTTCCTCCAGTCATCCCCCTTCATCATTGCCATGCTTCAGTTTAGGCCACTGCTTGGCTGTTTTCATTACACCAGGACTGATTAAATTTGGAGGAAGCCGATAATGAATTGACTTCTTCACACCGCTGACACGCTTCACTGCTTGTTAGATGTATCCGCCTCGGAGGGTGGCAGCACTGCAAACCCACAGGAGCCTCTGCCGCTGCCAAGCTATTGTTAGAACAGCAGAAGTAGCCCTGGGGATGGACTGACTCTATCGCACTCTGGAGCGGGCCTTTTTCTTACTTCAAACTCACGCACTCCATCTGCTCTTTTCACTTTGATCGTTCTATCTACCCTTTTCCTCTCATCTCTCACAGCGTTTCCTACTCATCTCTTTCTTTCTACCCCTTTCTCGCTACTCCTATTCATTCAATATGCATTGAGGATGTTTTATTAATTTTGTTTTGAGCCTTGATTTCCTTTGTTATACATCACAGGCCCGTTAAGCTGACTGTTGCTCTTTGACCCATTCACTCTTAGCCACTCGGGTGCGTCAGTCTTATATGTGTCTGTATCAAAGATGGCCATGGGGCGACTCGAGGGACACGTCTAACTGGCAGCTCTGTCCACAAGAATCTGCCCACAGTGTTTCACCTTGGTATGACGCGCAAAAGTAAAGTCGGCTTTATGAAAATCCTGCAGCGCATGCTTAAATGAATCGCACAGATAGGAGTCAAATCTAATACAGCTGAGTAAGAGTGTGATGTTGGCGTTTTCATAATCAGTGATGTGAACTTTGCTTGAAAACTGTCGTCATGCGTTCATTAACAATTCAGATTTACCAACCTCACACTGAGCTGAAACGGAAGCTTGACGTGTATCGTGCGCTCGCGTCAGCCCAGTGTATGAGTAAGCACTTCGAAGTATCATTCCCTGACAGTCTTTAAGATGTGTTTTTTTTTTTTTTAATATACAGCCTCATATACAGCCTTCTCGAGTTATTTACGTTGTCTGTCATCTTTAGGTATGAGCTGCGGATGCGATACTTTCCAAAAGGTTACCTCAGTCACTTTTCTGAAGACAAACCCTCCCTCAACTACCTCTATCACCAGGTATGCGACCACAATGACATAAAGTCAGAGATATCAATCAATTCAGAAAAAAAAAGTCTATTTCTTTTGATTGTCCCCCAATGCACTTTCATGTATTGATTTAACTGGCGTCTGTTCTTTTAAATTTAGGTAAAAAGCGACTACATGCTACATATCGCTGACCAAGTGGATCAAGATGTTGCTTTGAAACTCGGTTGTTTAGAAATTAGGTACGGAAATTGATTTGCTCCATAAATACTCAGAACGATCCGTTTAGAAGATTGATTTATTGTTATAAATTACAAATTACATTGTTTTATTTCTTGTATTTTTAGGAGGTTTTTTAGAGAAATGCCCGGAAATGCCCTGGACAAAAAATCCAACTATGAACTACTAGAGTAAGATGGTTTGTTGTGGCCTCATCTTTAATCATTTTTTTATTTTATGTATTTAAACATTGCTTATCTTTGCAGGAAAGATGTTGGTCTAAGACGTTTTTTTCCTAAGAGCCTTCTGGACTCTCTCAAGGTAAGACAACTGTATTGATGACTGTAATGCTGTGGAAATAGGCTGGGGCCCATCCGGCCACAAAGAGCTGACAAATGTGGATCTATTAAACTGACGAGGAGGCAGCTGATTACTGTCTGACCTAATGCTGGATTATCTGATGTGTGGAGTTTAAACCACTGTCACGCTGTCATGTCGGTAGTCGTTTGATGGTTTTTAATTTCCAGTCTTGCCTTTTCCCCAGAAAAGTGTTTGAATGAATATTGTTAATTCTTAGTTTTTTCTTATTTGCAGGCTAAGACTCTTCGTAAGCAGATCCAGCAGACGTTTAAACAGTTTGCTAACTTCAATGATGAGCAAAGCATCCATACATTTTTTGAGATCCTCACTCCTATTTATCGTTTTGACAAAGAGTGTTTCAAGTGCGCTTTGGGGGTAGGACTAAAGACATCTCTATATTTCTAATAGATAGCGAGAAGTTGTCCTGGAATATGTATTGTTTATCTTATTTATGTGTTGTTTCTTTACAGTCCAGCTGGGTAATATCAGTAGAGTTGGCTATCGGACCCGAAGAAGGAATTAGCTACCTCACAGACAAGGGCTCAACGGTAAGAGTGTTTGAACGAAAACTATTTGTTTGTCTTCAAAAATGCACACATGCATGGCGAGGTCAATGCTCCCTAGACACGATGGTAAATAGCTCTGCTGCCCTCTACTGGCATGTGTATTTAGACTTCGCTTAAGCTCTGTATTAACACATCTGGAGGCCACACAAACACAACACAGTAGTCATACAATCTTGATGGAGTGAACACAATATTTGTTTGTATTAACCAATTACTTATAAATATTATAATTTACATTTGTTGTTCCTACAGCCGACACATTTAGCAAACTTTAACCAGGTCCAGTCCATCCAGTATTCACCTTTAGAAGAGAAGGACAGAAAAGGCATGCTGCAGCTGATTGTAGCGGGCGCACCAGAGGTAAACAAACATTTTTACATTTACATCTGCTAATAAAGTGAAACGTACATATAACTGGCGGCTAAACAATTCACTGTAAAAGATTATGTCCTCTCTATTTTATTCAAGAGAGGCACTTGTTATGTAATGGGGTGTGTGCAGTACATTGACAGAGGAAGTTATTGGCCTAAATAAGGCTCTTATTGTGTCCAGTTGCACAGCGAAGCTACTCTCTGTCTCTCACTCCTCTCTCTCGTAAAGCCCCTCACAGTCACTACGGCATTGCTGACCACGGCTGAAAACATGGCAGACCTGATCGACGGTTACTGCCGGCTCGTCTCCTTAGTCTCTCATTCCTTCATCATCAGAGTGCATAAAGGTAAGCCTCCATTCCTCATCATCATTCTTTTTATTATAGATTTTCTTTTACGTTCAGTGCCGCCTTTCATTACACATGGATGCATTCTACTTGTTGTGCATATTTGTGTTTAACAAAGCTATAAAGGAACAATAATAATCACTGGAAAATATGTTATAGTTGCAACCTAAATTGGTAATTACTTGGTTAATAAATTGGGAGGCCTTTGTTTATTTTTGCTTATTTTGTCTTACAGATGGAGACAGGGCTCTTCCCTCAATTCCAAAGTAAGTGAGCTCCATTTCTGATATTTTGGTTGTTGTTGTTTTTCTAAAGGTTTCTTGGAATGGGATATTTTCTCAGTAATGCACCACCCTGCTGTTGGCGTGTGTCAAGCGGGTGTACTTGTGAAACTGTGCAACTGCTCATAAATATGTTAATTTCATTCACGCACAGAACATGAACTCTCCCTTCTCCTCAGGGTTTCAAATCACGAGAAGCGGATGGAAAAACGGATGGACGGTGTGCGATCCAGGGCTGTTTGCGTCTCAGGTACAAAGCCCTCGTCTCATTAAGCTCTGTTTCGTATTCTCCATGTCATCCATAACTCTTGGACTGGTGGAAGATGGGCATTACAGACTTCCGGCACACATGCGCCACGGCTGAGCCACACTTCTCCCCATAATGCCTCATCTGTGTGCGCAGTGAAGAGCCCTTGTGCGTCCAGATGTCCACATGAAGCGCTTTAGTCACTCTGTTCTGACCCAAGACTGTCTTCTCCTTCACTACAAGTAGGGGTGGAGGGAAAAATATATTATAAGATTTAGATTGGGGATATCACAGTATCAAATGCTTAGTGGTAACTATTACTGACAGAAGGAACATCGCAATTTTATAATGACTCATGATTATTAATACAAGTACCAAACAATAGGGAAGCTTTTGAATGTTACTTGAAAGAGCTTTAATTTGCTCCCAAAATGGTCACAATTATAATTTTTTTGTCCTTTTAGATTATGTTGTGACTGGAAACATCACATACCTGCATTTATATATGAATCGTAACTGAAGTGTAAATAAAGCTATATGCTGCTTCTTGGGGTTGGTTAAAGCTGCCCGTCACTCACATCATGATGGAGGCTGACCAATAGTAGGTGTGGTTGGAGAAAATTAGACTCCATTTGTCAATTTATTTTATTTTTAATTGTCATATCACCCAAACCTAACTACCATTGGGGAGGAAAAAAATGCTAAAAACTATGACTAAAACATGACCGACTGCTCATATTTCCTGTAGTTGTGTGTCAAACTTTCACTAACTCTCCTCTCTTTTCCTGTTTGTGTCATGTGCATGCTGCTTTGGCAGGTCATACTAGTGGAGATGGTAAAGAGCATTCTTTACATTCATTATTGTAACAGTGTAGTGAACTCTCGGCCCTGTTTTTGTCTTCCTGAATTGTTTTACTTGATACTTTTCCTTCTGTTGTTGTTTTTTAGTTACAATCACAGTGCATTTCACCTGTCTCCAAACATGGGAGCATTTTAACTGTTTTGATCTTCGTTTTCTCACATTTGTTGTGGTATATGTAACCTGCAGATGCTTTCTTGTCTTGACAGCGGTGTTCAAATTCACATTTTGCAAAAGACGCCTTGAATTGAAATATTTTTGTTCTTCTCTTTATGTTTAATGTCACATTTCTCCTCTTCCAGAAACGGATGACTATGCTGAAATAATTGACGAAGAGGACACGTATACAATGCCTTCAAGTGAGTAGATACATTTCCAGCATAGACATGAGCTAAAGTTTTTGGTAAGGAAACCGCAGTTTGTCTTATGTTGTTGAACTGGTGTTTGTATAGCTATAATCTGAATACATGTTGTGCATTGTGTCTCAAGCAAGTTGTCTTTGTTTTGTCTGAGTAATCAAAATCTCTCAGACCTGCTCTGCTATGCTATGCTCTTATGATGTAATATGCAAATGTTTTTGAGAACTCATTGCCATCATGCTATGTGAAATTGCAATATCACATTAAGTGTCGTGTCAAAGTCATAATGTGCCCTAAAATGTTTCTTCTATTGAGTACTCACTGTTGTATACATAATCTGTTAAATATTTTAAGAGAACACAGTTAAAAGTAAACGTTTGAATTGACAAAGTGGAACGGACACTTTTAAATTCAAACATTCAGCCAAACTTTCTGCATCTCTGTACTTACAGTTAGTTATGTCTGTCTCCTATCACTAACCCATTTTCCAGAATACTATGGACTAGATCAAGGTAATGTCTGGACTGGAACCGCCTGATGTTTTGTGATGCTCCCTCCATTTGGTGGTCGTGACCCTCATTTTACTTTTGCTTGCAATATTTAACTTAAAGTTAAAATGTGTTTGTTTGTTTTTACCTCTCCTTGTTTATGTTTGATGAAAAAGCTATGCTAGTGGACTTTTATTTATACTTTATTAGAACTTAAACTGCACTAAAATTACTACTGGAAATTGCCAATAAAAGATACAGAAGCACATATAAAACATTCTCTGCTTTGTTTTATGATATTGGAAATGATTATTCAGCATAATAATCAAAATAATTGGTTATCAGTATACAATCTGGATTCTTTTCTTTCTTGTACCAATGTGAAATAGTTCTCAATCGTACATGAGCACCGAAAAGTCCATTTATTACAACAGCCTTTTCATACACCATCAACTTGGACAAAGTCAGGTCACGCAACACAAAGCACCAGTTGTTTAGCAACCACAACCGGCAATAACCTTTAAGATAAATACATCATGAAATGAGTGTGTTTATGTTTCCTTTGATCAGCCTGACTTTATCCACATTTCATTGTGTTGAGTTCATGCCTGTTTTAAATATTGATGTCAGTGTTAACACCACATGCTTTGTCTGGCGATGGTTTACTGATGCTTTATTGCATGACACTGACACTTAAGTTGTTTTTATCTTCTTATGGCTGAATAAATCAGCTTGTCAGTGAACTGTCTCATGGTTAAAGAGGATGAGCACTGATTTACCTCCAAACTGCTGAAGTTACTATATTTAACCCTTAAGATAGCAAATGGAAGTGAACGTTCTCTGACAAGTTTGATTTCAAGTAGAGCCTGAATATATTCATCTTTTTTTCATGGTTCTGTGCCTGTTCTTTTGTCAATTTAGCTCGGGACTATGAGATTCAGCGAGACCGTATAGAGTTAGGGCGCTGCATAGGCGAAGGGCAGTTTGGAGATGTACATCAAGGCATCTACATAAGTCCAGTAAGTGGATGTTTTGTAATGTTTTATATTTCACATGAGATGGTATTGTATTTTTTAACATTTTGTTTTTACTTCTAGGAAAACCCAGCATTATCTGTGGCAGTAAAAACATGTAAAAACTCAACCTCAGACAGTGTTAGAGAAAAGTTTCTTCAAGAAGCATGTAAGTAACGTGTCGCAATGTACAAGTAGTTATTGCTCATTTTGAAATGTTGAGTGAAAAATATGCTCTTGTTTATTGTTCTGCGTGGATTAAAAAACATATACATCATGGCAATTGGTTACCAGATGAAGCAAAACAAAACATTATTTTAAAGTAATCTTTTTGTAACCTTGTTTTTCTTCAGTGACAATGCGACAGTTTGACCACCCTCATATAGTGAAGCTCATGGGTGTCATCACAGAGAACCCAGTCTGGATCATCATGGAGCTCTGTACTCTCGGCGAGGTAAGAGTCAAGCACATATGAACCTCCATTTGTCTAAAAGCTGAGGATTAGGGCGGATTCATTGCTCTTTTAGACTGACCTCAAGGACAGAGAGTTTTCCACCCACGGCGCCTCTGATGTAAATCAATGTTTTGTCTCTCTGTAGCTGCGGTCGTTCCTCCAGGTGAGGAAGTACAGTCTGGACTTGGCCTCGCTCATCCTCTACTCCTACCAGCTTAGCACCGCTCTGGCCTATTTGGAGAGCAAGCGCTTTGTCCACAGGTACACTCAGGACACTATAAACAATTTAAAGACATCAAATAATGTCACAGTCAATGTTTTAAAGGGGACATATTATGCTAAATCATCTTAACTCTTAACCTTGTTACAATGGTGTTTCCTCATCATTAGTTTCCTCAAAGTTGTATTTTGATTGATTTCTGCATGTTTGAGAAATCTTTTATTTTCTAAAGCTTGAATGCTTAGAAAATTCCTGTTTTCTCCCACCCCCTATCCCCGCCCACATCTCTGTTTTTAGTTGTGATTATTTGAAAGGCTCGAGTGGCATATATTGAGTTCTAAAATGTCACATAGCCACTTCAAAATCTGCTGCATGTTACGGAGAAATGTCACTTTGAAGAGGCGGGGCAGAAGTCAATGGACCCGTTTCTATTACTAAGCCGTTTTAGATCAATATTGCAATTTACAATGAACAAAATGATGATCTACTTATGTTGAGGTTTATTAGTGAGTACCTGAAAAAAGCACAATATGTCTCCTTTGATGACAGTTGAGTTATAATTTGGTTATATTTCTCTCTTCAGGGACATAGCAGCCCGTAATGTGTTAGTGTCGACAGTCGACTGTGTAAAGCTTGGGGACTTTGGCCTGTCACGATACATGGAGGATAGCTCTTATTACAAAGGTAACCTACATTGCAGCTTATATGTTATAAAATCACATTAAAGTCTTCTCTTTTGGTCAGAATACAAGCAAGTGCTGCATTAGTATTCATGAGACACTTAGAATATTACGGAGCAGCAAAGTGTAACTAATTTTTCCTTATCGTTTCCTCACAGCCTCCAAAGGCAAACTACCTATTAAATGGATGGCACCGGAGTCTATCAACTTCAGACGATTTACTACAGCGAGTGATGTGTGGATGTTTGGTAATTTCTCCCATGACTTATATTTCTTAACTTTATACTCTGCTGTTATTCTGTTACAAAATGATGACCTATTTAATCATTGCGTCTCTCAGGTGTCTGTATGTGGGAAATCTTGATGTACGGCATAAAGCCATTTCAGGGTGTGAAGAACAACGACGTGATTGGAAGGATCGAGAACGGCGAGCGGCTGGCGATGCCCCCTCAGTGTCCACCCACACTCTACAGTTTGATGACAAAGTGTTGGTCTTATGATCCGGGCAAAAGGCCGCGTTTCAACGAGCTCAAAACACAACTAAGGTAATCACTGCCAGACTGTTGAAAGTGCCCGTTTCTAACAGCAGGTGTCGCTCAGTCATTATTTATGTGACGTTTGTTGAAGCCGTTCTCCTTCATCTTAAATAGAACGAGCCAATATAAATGTGGACACAGTGATGAATAAGCCAAGAATAACAAGAAGCCTTTTTGTAATTGCACCAGGCTTATTCTGTTCTCTTATAATCTCTACTTAAAAGTTCATTTATACAATTTAAATTTGCATTGTGAGTGTTTGTCTATTACGCGCTGTTGCCATAGTTACATATTTGTGATGCTGTACATTCACCAAAAGGAAGAATATCTGTTTGATAATAACCAAACACTAAGATCCCTTGGTATAGCAATTAGGCAATCCAGGTGAGTTATAAAGTAATTGGTACTGAAAAAGTAAATGCATTTTTCTTATTCCTTAATCCGTATTTTCTAAATTATAGTCATGAAGATAAAGTGGGATTCTGGCTTTTCCCAGCCACAATGACTCAACAATTATAATCAACATGAACAGACCTGTAGCCTTGGTAACAACGCTAGAAAGCATTTGACTTTCAGAACGTGTTTTTGATTTTTTTTTTTTTCAGCTTCTACCATTTTCTCGCCTTCATTGTAACAATTTAAAGGCACAGTGAGACATGCTTGATTTCCTTGAGCATGCACATTCCCCTTTAGACACGGTAACAGGAAAATCAGCATGCATATTCAACCCTGTGGAGTTTTATGGGCTCACTAAAATCAGCGTGACTCACATCTTAAATTGCTCCTTTTCTCCAAAATATCCCATTGTTCACTGTGCTCTAACATTTTCCTCTTGTATATGTTATAATGTCATATTCGTGCCGCATTTTGGTGGACATTTGTGTACAATTAATCTATGTTTTAATAGCCTTGGTCTGGAATGTGGCATTTGCACTGGATATGGAAGTTAAGCCAATAAATCTAAACCCATTTATTTTATTAACAGACATTACCAAGGAGCTAAGAGGTGGAACTTTTAATTATGGCTTGTTCATTGTCATGGAAACCAAGTCAACATTGTCCATGTTTACTTAAACCACTCACTATTAATAGTAAAACGCATTCCGTATAAGGAATTGTGAATGCGTTGACTTTTGGTCTGAGCTGCCTTTATATCATGATATCAAGTATAGGGCTCTCGTGCCAAAAATGAAGCTTTCAGCGAATACTTGAGTTTTCCTAGACAGACCAATGTGAGAGCTTTCCATGTTTACAGAGTGGGCAGCTGCCAGGAGAGCTACAGTTTCTGAAACACGCAAAAAGAGAGAGAGAAATGTAGATTCAGAATAAAAGAAACCAGACAAAGGCAGAGCTGCTGTGGTGGTCGTACTTCACTTACTTAATATTTAGTGTTACAACTGCTGTGATTGTGTCAGGATTGTTCAGGAACACATTTACAATACTTATGACTAGTCTATTGTCAGTTTAGTGGATACATTTTCAAAACTTTTTTTCTTCAACGGGCTAACCCTGTTGTAAAGGTAAGACATATATTTACAAATTTACATCACTGCTTGACTTTATGATAGGATGCATTTAATAACTGATGGATTGCAATTTATATATATATATTTTTTTAATACATTTCTGAAGAAAAAATTAAGTTCATGGACTAAATGAACTTTCTATTTACTTACTATTTGGTTGTTTATTGCTCTAAAAGTGAATTTGCTATTATTCAGGAATGTTTTTGTACAGTATTGGAAAAAATAGGTTGTGGAAGTAGATGGAAAAAGGAGCAGACAAAAGAATGACTTGGACAGGTGCAGACTCACGCACACATAGATCTGTCGCACACAGCAGGAGACGGCGCACGGCTAATGTTTCTGAAATAGCATTTAGTCTTGTTCAGGACACAAGAAGAGTGGCTGACAATAAAGATTTACAAGGGCGTATCTCCTTTTTGTTTAAGTGACAAAGTGCTTTGAACTTTATTTTGAGGTCAGTCTGTCATAACTTTCTTTTAAACATTAGATATGTGCCTAAAAGTGTATGGTCTTTCCTATTGTACTGTATTGTATTTTTTTTTACATCCATCTAGAGACTAGACATTTTTAAGCACAGATGTTTTGTACCGTTTTTATAATCAAACATGGAGTGCAATGTCTACACACAGTTATGTGTGTTATTTTTTCATTTGCAGCAAGAGATGGAAAACTAATATTTCTGGTATTTGGTGGCAGCTGTTCTGTTGAGAGCTGTGTTGGCCCGTGTCTTTGTGTGTGTAACCACATTTGAAGTGGTTGATTTGTTGCACCCACTCGAGAGCCGAGTGGAGAGACTGAATACTTTCACAGTTTAAGTTTATGTTTGTTGTCTTATATGTTTTGTTGCAGCACTATTTTGGAAGAAGAGAAAGTCCAGCAGATGGAGAGGAACCGGATGGAGATGAGGCGACAGGTCACAGTGTCCTGGGACTCTGGAGGGTCTGATGAAGCGCCACCAAAAGTAAGTTCATAAGCACAATCACTGTGTTTATGTGAAGTTTTGTGGATGTATTTATAGCTCAAGCGCAGCATTGTCATTCATGCAACAAGAACTAGTTGTATAACTGTTGGCTTCTTATATTCATTCAAATACTTTTTATCATACACTGTATTTACACAAAAAATGCAGCATTTTCTTTATTATTGTTATATTTTTTATAATACCAGAGGAACATATCAGTGAACCAAACTGATTTGCTTTGCTTTCCTCACTCACGCTTTTTGTTCTCTGTTCATTTTACTTTTCCCTTCTCACAATGTTTGTTAAATCCTTTCATTTTAAATGTAACCTTCCGCTTGTACACATTTTTGCTTTATTTGTGGCTTTTTGATTTGTGCACTCTGGAACTTTGTGCACAAATTCTGGTCAATTCACAGATCGTGGACACGCTGTGAAAATATCAGTATATGCATTTGCTCTTATTTCTGCATTGGCTCTGAGTTGATCGCCGCTGCGCTTCTCCCTGCGCTCCTCCCCCCTCTGCTCCCCCCACGGTACATGAACTCTCTCCTCTTGGGTACAAATGCAAAATACAGAAGTACTGCAGACTTTATTGACATACTTAATGAAAAGAACAGGAGAAGGGCCGGAGCTTACCCGTGTGTGCAGTTTGTAAAGGGCTTGTTAGTAAGAATTCCACATTGTTTTATAAATGAGACCCCTGATCAGTGTAAATCACAGTAAATGCATATATTATTTAGCATTAAACACACCTATAATTGAATACATGCAAGACAGAGGAGTTGAATGCCCTTTCATGAAACATTTCCAGCAGAGCAATAACAATTACATGATGATTAATGGGTGGCAGACCCTCCACCAGCAAAGTTACACAGTGCACCTTTAAGTTCCTGTCTCGACTTTACTTTACTGTACTTTACCTTCACCTCTCCTCCATCCTTATACTTTTTCTCCCCCCTGTGCATGTTGTTCTTTTCTTGTCTGTTTGCAGCCCAGTCGCCGCCCTTCCCTGCAGCCTCCTTTTACCCTGGACTGCCTGTCTGCTCCTTCACACTACCACCATTACCATCCAAACCAGCGCTTTGCCTCTCAGCTCTGCCTCGGAAACCCATCCTCCTGCACTGACTCCCACCCGTTCACTCCCCACTCCTCCACTCTGCCTTTACCTCACCCTCGAACATCATACAACTGTGTACCTCATCCTACTTTATCCCAAGTGACCTCTGTGGATGAAGATGTCAGATTTTCTTCTTCACAGCACTCACAAACTCTGCCTAACGGTTATTTCTACAGGACAAATTCCACGACAAATGGCTGCTTCCTCCCTGACACCTACTCGTACCCAAGGCGCTATCCCTCCGCTCTTTCCCTTTCCAGCCCTAACCTCTGTACTCTGCCCTACAGCATGTCAATCATTTGCCCTCACACCATCCCCAATTTCCAACTGTTTTCTAATTCCAATCTTAAGACCTTGCAAAGCTTTCCGCCCAGCTGCCAAACTAATCCACCGGCCCGTCCTGATTCTGAACACTCCACTATGAGGAAAAGTGTTCGACCCCCTCAAGGCTCCTCTGTCCCTCTCTCATCCCCTAAAAGAGACACGTTCCTCCCTGTCACTTCAGTCCAAACACTGCCTTTGGCTCGCTCTCCTTTACATCCAAAACCTCCTAGCTTTTCTATAACCAACCTTTCATCGTGCTCTGAAAGACCCGTGTGCTATCCTCCCAAGGCAGGTGTTGTAGCATGTTTTTTCACAAGAATATGTCTTATAAATGCTTCTTGCAACTATAATCAAAATTGTTGAAACCATTATTAACAAAGAGAGGTATTTGTCCTCTTCATATCAGTGAATTCACTTGTTTGAGATAATTGAAAGTATCCAACTTTTGAAGCCAGTATCCTGTATTAATTACATAAGAAATATCCAAGCCTAATCCTTTAATGTGTAATCATTTAAATGAATAACAACAAGGTGTCTTCATTATCTATTTTTCGATACACACTCATATTGACAAGTAATTTTTCTTGCCTAGATGATTTTGATGTCATCTGGAACCCATCAATGTTGATTAAAATAGTTCATGTAGCTCGTGCTCTTGCATTGTCCTCTACTGCGCCTGTGACAGCCAAAGTATGCATCCGTTTGTGTCCAACATAGTTTGATGTGTCCTTGGATTACTGCACCCTATTTCCACTCAGTTCAGGATGCCTGTGATAAATCCTGACTCCATTGGGCATATAAACGCCAGTGACCTCAACTGGAACTGCTCCATCGATGTGGAGCTAATGCTAACATCATGTGTGCTAACATAATAAATCTAGCAGTCACATTATGAATACCACAGGCCTTAAAGAAATTGCCGCTTATAAATGACTTGGAACATTTTTACATTTGGTGGATTCCAAGTTTAACACAGTGACTTCACAGTGCTGAGGTCAGAGTTGTAGCTCAGAAACTATAATGCAAGTGATTAAATTACATACAGTATGTGCATGTTACACAAATGCCCACTTGTTGTTTAAAGTAGTAGATTTAAAAATCTACTTTTAAGAGCTTTTAACAATAATTGTATTGACTTAATCAACATTTTATTTTAGATTCATGCATGTTTGTGTAATCTTTATTCTCCTGCACTCAAGACACAATTTATTTATGTTTTTGTTTTGTTAATTGTTTTTTTCACCGGGATAAAGCGTCAGACGTAATTACAATTAAAACATGCTGCTGATGCGACGCTTACAGAGTATAGAGCTAGTGCTAATTCTCAACACCTGTCAATGGTTGAGCTTTTCCTTATACCGTTTAAAACATTTTTAAAGCACAGTCTTTAAACTCATATTTACAAAAGTGCAAGTTAACACTTTCAGCAATCCCTCATTCAACACATATATATACACAGATTACAATACTTACAAGTGGGTACAGCTTTGGTTCATTTTTAGCCAAGCTTTGAGCCTCAACTTAACTTAAGCTTTGATATGGATTTGAGTTCAGTGGGTGGTGTGGGATTGTGCAGTTATTACAAGCAGTGCTTCTAGTGACTTTGTTGCTGGTTTGTCTATGAACAAATGTACTAAGTGACTTACTGCTCTGTACTTTCTAATTTATTTATGTTGTTAAAGGGTTATAGATGTAGGCTTCAGCAGCGCTGTGTAAATCTATCGTGAACTGTAGCTGTCATAGCTGTAGAAATCAGCTCCACCATTTTCAACTTAAAGTCAGCGGACATGCATCTTTTGTTTTTTTATGTTAATGTTGCGATTTACATGTCGAAAATATCAAATGGATAGATAACAGCTATAGAGCAGACAAAAGCAAAATGTATAAGTTATTTGTGCCTATGTTATAATCATGCAGTACGTTTGACCTATTTCATGATATGTTTTAGTGCCGTTTGTTTTTCCCTCTGACAAAGTTCAGTATCTGTTGCTCGGTGTTTCATGCATTTAATTCATTCAATCATTCTTTAACTCGAGAACTAATGTCATCCTTCAGTCCATTGTGTCCATTTAATATTTTCCTGCACTATATCTAATTCAACTCTTAATATTGCCAGGAAACTGCCTCCTTTTCCGTCCTATTTTAAACCAGTTTAACCTCCTCGATGTCACTGTGTTCTTCCATGTGTGAAAGATGGATGTTCATCATTTTTAGGCGTCATCATCGTCATTGTTTTGTTAGTTTCCTTTTCCATTGCCTTGCGTTTCTACTGTTTGTTACCCTCTTGTTTCCTTGTCTGTCTTTGTGTCCGTCTTGCTGTCGGAGGTGTGGTCCAGAGCAAGCTACTATGAAAGCCTGTGGAAGGTAGTGGATTCGAATTGTGCTGAACATGTTAGTGGCTTCTAACATGTCCAGCACATGGAAATGGGTCTTCTTGAATCTTCATTATGGAAATAAATAAAACATACTCGTGGTTCTTTGGTTCATAATTTGAATAAAGATTACTTGTAACAATTATGCACTGTCAAAGGCATCTGTAGAGAAAAAAAGTTACTTTATGTAATTTATGGCTTTTCTCCGGGTTTTGCGGGGCAAACCGAACGCCAATAACAGTCAAAAAAATAATTTAAAAACACTTTTTACTGTTTTTTTGGATTGGAGCAATAATTGTAACAATTAAAACGTGTTTAAATTGCACAGCCTACATGTAAATTGGATAAAAGTACCTAATTTTCTATAGCAAAGGTTCACCAAGATCTTGTATTTTAAAAATTATCTTAAAAAAAATAAATATTAAAATTAGGCTAATGTAGGCATTAGTAAAATATCTCTGTTTATCGAATTGGGGGTTTATAATTAAAACTTCCTTGGCGGACATGCAGCACGTCTTCATCACGTGATTTTTATAACATTTTTTCCTCGCGTTTCAGACAGAGCTAGTCAATGCCCGTTCCACTAACTGCTTGCTGGACTTGCCGCCCAGTGGGTGTTCCCTGTAATGATTGACAGCTAACTCAGCCACACAAACGCCTCCTCTGGGTTTGTGTGATGGTTGTTTGACAAGTGTCCTTCAGTGGTTTTGTGTCCTAACAGCAATATAATGTTTGGAATCAGTCATGTTTTACTGATATTTTTCTTTCTAAATTTACAGCCAAGTCGACCGGGTTATCCCAGTCCACGCTCAAGTGAAGGATTCTATCCCAGTCCCCAACACCCAGGACACTACCAGGTATCAAGACGTCTTTTCTAAATATGCAGATGAGGCTCTTTTTCTTCTTTCCATGAACAGCCTTATAATTTGGCAATTTTTTCATGCCATCTTATGACTTATCAGTGGCTCTGTTTGTACTGTAGTAAATGGTACTATGTGCATATTTGTTGCAACCAGGACAAGAATAGAACAAAACCGAGCAGAATTAAGCCAAGCTCAAACTAGGATCAAACGAGTACATGTGTGAACACAGCCTTGAACCCATAAATCGTGTGTCGTTAAATAAGACTTTTCTCTCGTCAGATGGCTGGATACCCGGGCCCCCACACGCTCCCCTCTGTCCCCAGTGCCCTTTATCCCCCTCAGGCTGCGATGGTGGACACTCATCATGCCCACACTCACCCGCGGCACCACGTACACGGCCACTCGCACGCACAGCTCCACCCTCTGCCTCACGGACAGGACATGGCTGTGTGGGCCATGGAGGTAAGAATCACACCTAGTCGAAGCTTTTTAGGCTGCGTTCACACTTGCACACTAACTGCATCCAAACTGGAACTAAAATAGGACTAGAACAGGACCAAACCAAACATTGACCGGGACCAAACTTGAACCAAACTCTGACCAAACTTGGGCCAATCCAGCATTGAACTTGGACCAAACCAGCATCGAACTAGGACTGAACTTGGACTAAACAAAGGCGAAGCCAAGGCTAAACCAAGCCCAAACGAGGACCAAACTAACGCCAAACTATGACCAAACAGTATCAAACTAGGACTAAAACAAAACAAAACCAAGACCAGACCGGGACCGAGAACCGGGACCGAACCAGTATGAAGTGTGAACGCATTCTTAGTTATGATTTTTAATTTCATTTTCTCCGTTTGAGTTCTCATCAGTCTGGTGTCTGTGTCTGTCTCCGTGTGTCGCCGCTGTGTGCGTGTTGTCTTCTGTATCTTGTGTTGCATGTTTGTTTTTGTTTGTGTTTTGTTTCGTTTTGTTTGTGCATAGGATAGCGCAGTAGACATGCAGCCGTGTGTAGGCCCACAGTGTCTGTTAATGGAGGAGCAGCTGATCATGCAGCAGCAGCAGATGGAGGAGGATCAGAGGTGGCTCGAGCAAGAGGAAAGGCTGCTGGTAACGCACACAGACTAGCATCGACAAATTAATGATGATAAAATA
The DNA here is from genome assembly GCF_026437365.1 of Eucyclogobius newberryi. Taxonomy (NCBI): domain Eukaryota; kingdom Metazoa; phylum Chordata; class Actinopteri; order Gobiiformes; family Gobiidae; genus Eucyclogobius; species Eucyclogobius newberryi. The sequence continues at coordinate 26,028,587 of NW_027315945.1, read as the reverse complement.
ATATTAAAGGAATAATTGGATGGAATGTTTTCTCCAAGATATCATCAAGATCAGTTTGTAGGTAAACAAAACTAGAACACAATTTTTATAATCTACTCTACTGAATCTCCTCACCTTTTTTCAGTCCATATACTATTTCTGCCACACTTGAACCTGAAACGTTCTAATTGACAGTTGAAATATATTATATAGTTATCAGAAGAATTACCAAAACAATGCGGCTATTCATAGTTAATATCACTCAACCTTGGATAATATTCACTAGCTTTAGAAAAAAAAAAAAATGTATATTGAATATTCCATCATTTTTATATGTATTTTTTGTTTACGAGCGTCACCATTTGTTTTACCATGCATGCTTTCTTCATAATAAGTATATATGTATGTGTAAGTATTTTGCTGAATTATATGGTGTGCCAGGACACAATACAGTTGAGGACACTGACACAACAGAGGAGAGGGAGGCTGTTTAATATCACATTTGTTTTCAATGAAGGGCTTTTTGCGTGTGCGCATGCGCGGGCGCGTGTCTGTGTGTTTGAAACGGAGAGAGTTCGCAGGCAGGTGTGGCCTGTGTGAGTTCCAGTCTAATGATAGGCTTGGAGAATCTGACAGACCAATCAAGAGCCTGCTCAACCCAGAACCACAAACTGACAACACTCACATTACTGAAAAGCACAGCAGTGTGTATGGCCTCGCATAATGTGCCGTGCGGTTCAGGGGTGGCTGGTTTTTATAAGATTGTCACTTTAGCGTGGGGTGAAAAAGGGAGGAGAAAGGAAAGGAGGGTTTGTGAAAAAAGTACAGGACGCACACATGCGGCTGTTTTATTGGCAGCCCCATCCCTCCTCCTCCTTTTCCTCTGCTCTTCGCCTCTTTCCACATGCAGCAGGAGAGTGCAAAGGCAAGGAGCTGGAGTTTAATCTTAATTCCTCTGCTGATGTTGCAGATTTGATATTGAGGAGATGACAATAGGAATAAACAAAGGATAGAGGATAACACATTGATTTTGGATCAAACTGTACGTCAAGGACTTTTGATGAACATTTTAGAGATGCTGGTCTTCAAATCCTGTCTTGGAAAACTGGTAGGGATCTCTGACCTGGAGTAAATAGTTTAGCTAGATCAATGTATGCAAAGATGCAGCTGTATGCATTTTTTTAAAAAGTGAATTGTGTGGCTTTTTTAATGTTTGTATCCTCTGCTTTGTTGTTGTTCCAATTCTTTTGGGTTTGAATATAGTTGTGTTGATATTTGTTGTGTGAATAATAATTTGGTGTAATTGAGTGTAAAGTGTTTTATTTGTGTTTTTAGAAACCTGATACGAGGAGCTCTAGAGGGAGCTTGGACAGAGAAGATGGAGGGTTGCAGCCACCAGTAAGTGTCTAATGTGGTAAAATTGTGTATTTATGTTATTTTTTAAGTCTAGGATAAATAAAAGTTGATTTAGCAACAAAATAAATCAACCATTTGGAATTACTAATTGAACCAGCGAGAGTGTGCGACATGTCTGTTTTTATTCGAGTCGAAGCTAATGACCGCGGGACAGGAAGTGACCCGTACATGGTGCAGGGTCAGCGGATTCCCATAGCATTGTTGGTTGTCTTAGCAATATTGTCTTTTTTTTTTTTTTTTTTACTGTTTATACCCAAATTCATCATATATAAAATAAATGTTATAAAAATAAGTCTTTTCATGTTGTGCAGAAGCTTTTATTGAACTAAACGTGTGTCTTTGCCAAGAACTAAATTACATTGTTGAGCTAAGCTATATGTAACTTCTTGCAGAAGTAGCAATCTAGTGAACCAAACAACACAGTGTTGCTTTCTGTCTGATGCCAGCAGAGGCTCTTGCAGAGGTTGCCATGGGGTAGATATTTCTGTCTCTGTAATTCATCTCTGCTTGTCCTCCTTCCAGTGAATGGCTGTGGTTTGTGGTGGGAAAATCTCCCTTGTTTGTGTGCTGAGTGTGTGTGAAAAATGTTGGTATTTTTGGGCACTAGCGATGCCGAGCTCTGCTGCTCTTCTAAAACACAAGTGTCAAAGATGATGTTTATATTTTGTGCCAGAATTCTGTGATAATTCAGTGGTAGCTTCTTGGCATAACTACTTCATTTTATATTCCTTAAAATTGTTTGAAAAGAAACAGACAGATTGTAGTTTTGTTCTCTCTCAAAACTCGACCACACACCACTGAAAAGTTAAGTTGACTTCTCATTTGCTGACAGCTGGAGATGCACTGAGACCCGCTGCCGTGTGACTGGAGAATTAAACTGGATTCTCTACATTTTTCAGAAACAAACTGTGTTTTTTGAACTTTTAATTTCCTGTGAAGTGTGTATTGTGTGTGACTGTTGTTTGTTTGTACAGACAGGAAACCAGCACATATACCAGCCTGTGGGCAAAGCAGGTAATACACTGGAACTGTCCTATTATTCTACATTCTACAGTTTTTGATTGCAGATATATTTGTCATACATATTTCACAGATTAGCTGCATGAGACTGTATTGATATTTTAAATGTGGAAACTATTTTGATAGATAAATAATAATACTGGCATGTTCCTTTTCTTTTTCCTTGTCTTCAGAACATTCAGCTCCCCCAAAGAAACCCCCTCGACCTAGTGCCCAAAGTCAAGTGGGTGGTCTGGCCTGTGTGAATACTGTAGACAGTTACAACGATGGAGTGAAGGTGCTTTTGCCGAGAGAAATGCCACCACATACTCATGCAAAACATGATTTATTTATTATAGACTATTGCAATACAATATTGTCTAATAACTCAACTACCACTAATCACATGGCTGTATATACCTATATTAGTGTACGGTTGAAATATACACAATGCATGTTTTAATGTTTCCTTGTATCTTCTTTTATGGATGCACTCTGTCCCTCCTCTCCCCTCCTGCACTTACTGTTGACCCCTAGCCCTGGCGGGTAAGCAACACACCGTCTGTGTGTGTTTACTGTGCGTTTTGTCTCCTCACCTTTTCTTCTGTCACTCTTCACAAAATCACATGTGTATATATTCTTCTTTTCCTTATCGATTAATCCATTTCTATTTTATTTGATCCAATCAATATTCACAATGTGCCCTTTTGATCTCAAAGTATTTCTATTACTAAATGTAAACAACAAATGAACAATATAAATATTACAATGCAAACATTTGTATGCAATATAATTAACTGTAAAATGTCTCTAGTTATACATTAGTGCTATCTAATGGACACAGAATACTTGTGAATAAAAAAAAACGATTTTTAAAAAACTAACCTGCTCACATTTCCATCCCTTACCCATTCATTAACACATCAACCTGTGTTCATATAAAAGTTTGTTCTTGTCCTTTTTTTTTTTTTTCCGTTACATTTGCAGACCAATACAATATATTATTTCTCATTGCTGCTCTTATGCTTCAGCTGCAGCCTCAGGAGATCAGCCCTCCTCCCACAGCCAACCTGGACCGCTCCAACGACAAAGTCTACGAGAATGTGACGGGACTGGTGAAGGCTGTGATCGAAATGTCAAGCAGAATCCAACCAGCGCCTCCAGAAGAATATGTGCCCATGGTCAAGGTAAGTGTGGACACATGTATTTATAAAACCTTAAAATTATATTACGAGATGCTCACAGCAGCACACTAAACTGGAGTGCTTGGTGTAATATGATAAGCTTTCTGTAAAGGACTTTGAGCTTTTAGTTGAGCCACATCTTTCAGCAGGTTTTAAATAATGCATGTGAGATTATATTATTAGAAATTAGAGAATATTAGAAAATACAGCTTTCATCACATGAATAATTGCTCTTGAGTACTTGCACTCTTTTTAAATATATATGTTTTGAGTAAATTGATCTGTGTTTTAGGATGTCGGCCTTGCACTGAGAACGTTATTGGCCACAGTCGATGAGACGCTCCCACAACTTCCATCCAGCACACACAGAGAGGTACAATTTACACACCACACTACTTTATTTATTTATTTTATCAAACCTGGTTTGTTATGCTAATTTAACGTCTTCATTCATAGATTGAGATGGCACAAAAACTTTTGAACTCTGACTTGGCAGAGCTCATAGGGAAGATGAAGTTAGCCCAGCAATATGTGATGACAAGGTGAGCATGATGTTTGATATTAAAGACAACATATTGTGCAAAATCAGCTTTAATGAGCTTTCAACCTAGTTACAACAGTGTTTCATAATTCATCATTCCTGCATGTTTTAATATTCCTGTATTGTCCTGCAACTGAGGTTTGAGTGCTCATAAAAAGTACTGTTTACACCTATCCCCTATCCCCGCACACATCTCTGTACATAGTTGTGATTATCTGAAAAATTGAGACTCCAAGTGACACATGTAGGATTCTAAAATGCACTTTTCAAAAATACAACCGCATAAATGACAAAATGCCACTATGAAGAGTCGGGGCTTATCAGTTCCGTAGTTTTTAACAAGAAGTCAATGGATATTGCGGATTACAATGAACAAAATAAGATATTCCTTTATTGTCCCACATGGGGAAATTTCATTGGTGCAACGCAGGTAGATACAGAGGTAGATACAGAAGAACAGATCACTTATAGGAAGTCTGAAAAACACTTTCAGTAGAAGATCTCCTATAAATAAATAAAAATAAATAAAAATGTACAAGTATGATCTACCTATGTTATAGTTCTGTATACTAAGTACCTGAAAAGCACAATATGTCTTCTTTAAAGTTTAGTTTGTATTGAAATAATATAGTTTGGAACTCAATTACACATTTGTTTCAGTCTTCAGCAGGACTACAAGAAACAGATGCTGACAGCAGCCCACGCACTTGCTGTTGACGCCAAGAACCTGCTCGATGTCATTGACCAATCACGCCTCAAGATGATGTCCCAGTCCCGCCCACACTAGCCCTGGCAAAGCGCAATCAACAGGACTTTGTATGCTATTTAATGGACATCCTGGACAATGGTGGCGTTTAAGACTCCTGGACTCTTGTCGTGAGAGAAAATGAAGCTGACCGCTCCCGCCACAAGGAGACAACTATGGCTCTTATATTTTGTTATAGTCTGTGAAGAATCGTTGACAAATCTGTGCGTTGACTTTATGGATACACTTCTCCACTGTGACTTTCTTATCACACAAATGGTAAAAAAAAAAAACTTCTCCTGAATCAGGGACCTGGCAGCTCGACTCTGGTTGGACTGGAATACAGCGAGAAAGGAGCTAGGGTGAACTTATCTGGTATTTTTAACTCTCTGGATGTAATCTAAAATGAGCCAAAACCATGGGATCACAGGTGTAAGCCGAAGAACATCTTGTCTGCAATGTGAATTTGTCAAAAGCCAAGACCGCCTAATTTAACAACATTGGATTTCTTTTGTTGTCTGCGAACATCCTTCACTACAGAACTCACTGACTGAAATGTCCTGTCGGCTTTCAGTCCGTCATCTCAAACTGCTGCATGGATGAAATTGAAAACTCTTCCTGCTGTTTTCGTATTCTCTCCATCCATCTTTTTGTTTTTTATTTATAGACTGAAATTGCAGAGGAGGAGATGGACAGAATGGGAGATGGCAGAGGGAAAAAGGCCAGTCTACTTTTCATACACATACCAGAAAGAAGAAAAAATACACTCTTGGCTTCCTCTGGACTGACTTTATCCTGATCTCCAGCTGCTCATTGTCTGACAGTCTTCCTACATGAGGATATGGATTATGCACCATCAGACTGTCAAACTGTTGCAATTAGGGCTGTGCAATTTAAATCGCGACTACAATTACCGGTACTGCTTTGACTTAGGGCTGGGTTTTTCCTCTCAAAATCGAGATCAATCTATTCAATTTCGACAAAACAAAAATAGCTTCCAGTATTAATGGCATGAACATAAGCAATGCAGACATTTATTTATTGACATGTATCACAAAAATAAAGTCCGTACTCTGCTCTGTTTTTACTGACAGAAGATTGGGCTGTGAACCGCTCGATTAAAATGGCCTAAGCTGATCATTGACAATTAGCAATCGTTGAATCTCGTTGAAAATGTTACTAATTTCCCACCCCTACTTCAACTAATTTGAAAAACTGTATGGTAAGAATTAGGAATGCAACTAACCCTTATTTTGCTGATTGATTTTGATGAATCGATTAGTTGTTTAGTTATATATTGATAAAACTGAATTGAAGCCGCTTGAGGACTGATGAAGGAAATTCACAGACAAACATTTCCAGTTTAATTTTGATGTTATGCTCTGAATCATAAAATCCTCTTCTCTCAGCACATGGTAGGTCTTTGTATCGACCAGATGACCATTATTCAATTGCCCCATTTATTGTTTAGTTGCAATTAAACAATTAAATTGTTTCAGCCCCACAAATATGAATTGTTCTGAATAGTATGAATGCTCATTCTGCTCCACAAAACCTTGAGTCTTAATATGCATTGATTTTATGGCGGGCTTTACACCAACAATAAACAAATAAGTAATCTCAAAATAGGTTAACTTCAGACGGTATATAGATACATGTTGTCAATAAACATGATTTGTTACTCGAGCAGCCCTAATTGTAACTACAGCACATACAATACAGGATGGATTTTACTGAAGACACTATCTATGTATTATCATGAGCCACTTTATATTTATCTAAGAACACAATTTTATATCATTGTTTGGTGCCACTGACATTTAAAGGCTCAGCATTTTCTAATGTGTCCCAAAGAAAGCTCCAGGTACCAGTCTTACCTTTGCTAACCGTCCCAGCATCAGGTGAACCTTTTGAACTGTCCCTGCCTTGAATCACCAAAACAACAGGGAAAAAAAACATCACACATCAAATGAACTCGTCTGTGAGACACAAATCACTGAAATGAATGCACAGCACACAGTTATTTGTGTATTTTGACAGACTGCTTTGTGAAATGTACAGGTGGAACATGTACCAGAAAAGCATGATGTACTGGTGTGGTGGTAATTGGCATATTTGCACAACACCAAAATCTGAAACCATTTTTACCCCATTTCTGCCCAGATGTTTCCGTACGATCTCAGAAATCACACATCTGGACTACAATGGGATACAATGTTGTACAAAAAAACACAATCTATTTTAACTGTTGTGTAAATGTCGCTATATTGTAAGCTAAGCTGGTGTGCGTCACTGGTCAATTGTACAGATCTCGTACTTGTAAACACTGTTTTTTATTTTGTCTTCTGGGCTGGACCGGCCATATTGTCAAGTAGGAGAAAAGCAATGAAATAAAATAATACTTAAACATACGCTACTAGTTTTTTTGTTTTGTTTTTGAATTTGGAACGTGCGCATAAATCGGAAAAACAAACGCATTATATTTGATTTTCAATCAAAAAAATTTAAAGGCGCAACATGGGAATCCTAAATAAAATTTACTTGCAGGAAGAGACAAAAACATCTTAAAGGACTTTTATATATATTATAATATTAACATATTCAATATTGTGACAAAACGTACTTATACTCAATATGTTTAATTAAAAAAACAATATTAAAACCAATGAAATATCAAATATTTCCTAAAACATTTTTAAATTACATTTCTGATATTCACTTTGCGGAGAATGTTCCACGGGAAAGCATTAAACGCATCTATTCTTGCAATTACTGTTTTTTTTATTGCTAGATGAAATACCTCAAGGCAATCATTGTAACAGTGAGCGGGTTCAACCTGTAACTGGCGCCACTGTCTCCATGGAGATGGATACATTAAATGCCAGACTATGGAACATTCCAGGAAAAGTAACATCTCCATCCAGACAAACTCTCCACCAAAAAATTGACACACATATTGTACATTGTTTACATGTGACATAAGACATATTTACATTTTGGTGTTAAGTTAATGATATTTGATTTAGTAATAAACGGTAAATAGATATAGTTTATTTAAGCTCTTCTCATTTCAGTAGCAGCAGCAGCAACACTCCCGTCAGACTCAGAAGTGTCACGTGAGCGCGCACAGACGCGGCTCCGCTGAAGTTGCACAGGTTGAAGGCGCTGCAGCACGTGACCGTGTTCCCGTCCCCGTTCACGTCCGTCGAGGCCGAGGATGCGGCTCCGCTACACGTAGTTTTACTGGCGCACTGTTTCACAATCGCCTTCGCAGAACCTACACGCACACAAACGTCTGTATCACTGACTGCATTTGACGTCTCTATTTATTTGCTTTTTTACTGATAGTTGCAGTTGTTACCCTGGACGTCGACCGTCGTCATGCACGTGTTGTGTACGGGCTGGCACTCCTGTGTGTTCTGGTTGCACTCTTCATTTGTGGTCGTGGAACTGCAGACATAGCACTTAAGTGGTTGTGCTGAAGACAGAAAAAATAAATAAAAAAACATGGTAAAAGTTATTGTGGCTGTTCAGACTGGACAGTGACAGTGTTGAGCTGCGTAATGAATGACTAATGGCAACTCCCAAAGCTTTATTCAAACTGGTCAAGCTAGTCTCTCCAGACTGGAACTCCTCTGACGTAGTGAAATAAATGTGCAAGAACTAATATTCTAAATGTGTGTGTGTGTGTGTGTGTGTGTGTGTGTGTGTGTGTGTGTTTATAAGTATGTACACATTCGCTTATTTAGATTCAAGGCATGTATTACATGTGTTTATAACTAGACAATAAAACCATTAGTTTTCAAGCCCTGAAACCCCATCTCTTAAAAAAAACTTTAAATAACTTATCTACATTTTTGGAGTATGTTTTTCTCATCTATGTCAAGTATCTTTGACTATCTTGAAAAGCACATTTTCAGGGGAGTCTTGGCCCCAGAGGAGAGACCCTTGACCACTGCGTGAATCCATTGATACTTTCATTGTAGGACAAAACAAAAGTTAATGTTGACATGTCGCATTTTTATACACAGCTTTTGACACGTTTGACAACAAGATTACTTTGTTAAATAAACAGGTTAGACTACACTTTTCACTAAAATGTAGTGATCACAATTATATATCAGATTAACTATCTAAACATTTTTGCCTATTTGTCCCCAGTTTGACAATTTTGTAAAGTTTATAATTGCACTTCCTGGTTGGACATGAGCAGCACATATGACATATGTAGAGGTAAATCTACAACTTTTACTTAGAAACTGTACTGAAAAACGAGCCATATAAATTACATATTTTTTGTGATTTGAAAAACAATAATACCATTTAACGTGTTTATTTTGTTGAATTATTGTTTAAGATGTCAGAAAATTCTGTCAATTCAGAGTAAATTAGCTGTGTTTTCAATGTCACGTCACATATTGATGACATCATAGAGGGATTCTGTTTTCGAGCAGGAGAACCTGTCACATAGACTTTAAAGGATCAGTGCATTGCATTAAAGCAGGCTCTTCTCAATAATAAGCCCAATCACCAGTGCTGTGTGACCTACCTGATGTGAAGCAGAGGCTGAGGACCATGAGGAAGAGCAGCATTTTCATCTGATTTATGGTTCCAATCCCTGTACCACCTGTCTGCCCTGCTCGGAGCCGGAGCCGTATGTTGTGAGTGCGGTTTGACAAGTTTGTTTTACAGCTCTTCATCCAGACGGCAGGTCCACCCTTCTCCTCTATCGCTGGTATCCACCACAAATCGTCTCACAGATGTAGACGCCGCTTACGCAGGTGACTGGGCATTCCTAAGGCTGGCGTTGGTTTCACAAATACTTGTTCTCTATTTATCTTCTGTCAATCACACACAGACACACAGGCTGTTCAGGTGCCAAATGTTATGTCATGGTGATTTGTACCTACCCATGCAGAAACAAATATATTCCCATTTCTGATAGAAATTATACTATAACACAGTAACAAATTAAGGTAACAAAGTAGCTTAAGTTTTATTCAAATAGAAATCTCAATAAAGCCCATTTTTATCTGAAATATTACTTACTTTGATGAAACATATGAGCGGTAATTCCTAGATCACAGAGCTCAATGTAAAACAAAGCAATGCAAAACCACACGCCCAGGACACGCCCAGGACACGCCCTGCGTACAGTGCACGATGCATAATGTCAATATGTAACCCTTAAGGGCAAAAAAGTGAAATTTTCTGAAACACTGAACACAAATACATTTAACCACCAAAACTAGTTGTCGAACCAAGGGGCGCTTTTTGTTGTAAGCCGTTTTTAATTTTTATTCTTGTCATAAACTTAACAAGACAAAAGCATTGTCAAAGAACGAATGCAACAATCAAAATTATTTTTTAGTCGAAATACATTTTCAAGTTTGTGTCTGGCCATGAATTACAGACGCTTTTTACATGCAGGTTTTCATACAAAGCAGACATTCGATTCAGTCCATGATGGTGATAAAATATATAGTCATATGACAGTAAAGGATATTGTTTTGCCATACCTTGCCTTAACTTTAACATAGCCGTGAATTACATGGTGGATTTTTCATAAATAAAGACAGGAATGCTAAATGAGGAATGCAGTAACGTAAAATGATTGTTGCTTTTTAAATTACTTTCCCTGGATTCATTTTCTGTCATCATTGAGTCTTCAGTTTTTTGCCGTGTGTCCCAGAGTCTCGTCTTCTAGATTTGGTGGCATATTTCCTGATTGGGACAGAACCGGTTAAGATAATTATAAAACAGTTTTGCCTCAGTGTAAGTTCCACCCTGGTGTAAATTATCTGTTTCTTACCTCCACTGGTAGAGATAAAGTAGAAGGAAAAGCTCGTCTCTAAAGCAGCAGAGTTGATGAGAGGACGTGAGCAACAGAGAAGGATTGAAGAAAGAGGCGGCGTAGCAAAGGTCAGAGATGAATGTGTTGACCCCCTGCAAACACAGAAAGTAGTGTAAGCTGATATTTACACTGAGAGGTATGAGTGTGCACTAGGTTCAATTGCAGAAAAGTATTGTAGGTAGGAAGGAATGTCACAATCTAACATTTTAGTTTAGTGATTATTAGGAGCAAATTTTACAATTATTTGCAATTATTGATTCCAAACAATTATCAATGACCAAACAACAGTGAAATCCTTAATTCACTTTCCTTCACATTGTCTGACACATTGTCCATTCTTGAGTATGTGACCAGCTTTATGAGATAGTGTGACAAAAGCAGACGGATAAAAAAACAACAAAAAACTGTTCATTCGGGCTTACTTTTTCTGATTATGTATTGAATTTTTGCTACATAAATGGTAAATATTTTTTTAGTTTTCACAAAAATATTGTGTCCTGAATGGTCACGACAAAATCATCTAATCCAGACAGCAAGTAGCTTTGACGCTTTCAAATTATAGTTTGTAGACAAATTGACTGCAATGTACTTACTCTGTACACCAACACTGCCCCCTGCAGGTGGCTCACAGACTTCAGCTGAGAGGTAGAGAATTGAAGAAAATGGGGGGGAAACACATATTAAAGTATTAATTGCAAGAACAAACAGAATGTAAGTTCAGCAGACCTTGTAATTGATGAAGAGTTGTGGAGCCATGGACAAGAAGCACAGCGCATACACACCTGTGAAGACACACAGGTTAAATTCCAGCACAAAACAAAGCAAATAATCATACAAAACATGAATATGATGGTATAAAATCTACTCACCGGTCACCAATGTGTTTAGCAACCAGGAAAAGTAACTAAAAACATAGACATTTGATATTGAAACTGAATTGAAATAAAGTGGATCACATTTTAGATATTAGATATAGAACAGCTCACCACTTCTGTCGTAAGTAGGCCAGTGAGAAGATAGCTCCACTGATACACAGAGGATAGATCAAGTAGGACAAATATCTAGAAGCCTGTGGAAATGGTAATAACATTAATACGAGCGTTGAGCAATGACACAGCTCTGAGGTCAAATGTAGCATGTACCTGTGTATCGTACTCCACTGTCTTCTTTTCCTCATCGTCCATTTTGTTTACCTGATTTCAACCAGTCATTAGAAAGTGACACAAAATACATCTGAATGCTTGAACACTCACAGTTAAACCTTTCCACTGGAGTTGGATTTTAAAAACTTTGAAGACCTTCCACACCTGACAAAGTTGACATACACTACAATTAACAAATACGTTGCTTTATCTATTTATGTGTCATATTCATAGATTTATTTAATTGTATTTGTACCTCAACAAATGCTCCCAGGCCAATGGGGATCAGCACCAGGAGGCTGGTCCCCTCCAGCAGATGCATAAATATCAGTAATGTACTGAGGCTGCGCCATAGAACTAAAAAGAAAAACTAAATATTATCAGCACAGTAAATGCAAACCACCAAATACAACTTCAATTTTCAACAATATTTCTGACCAGTCTTTCTGGACACTCCTGCCATGCTGCTCTTTTCCCTCCATGAGCTTATGTCATTTTTAAGAGCTAAAAATTCACATACCAGCTGAAAAAACAAGTCAATTGTTAATACGTTTTTGTATATCAACTTTAGATTAAGTTTCTTACCTGTAGAGATGTGATAAGTGCAGTCAGTATTAACAAGTAGAGGTTTGAGCCCAAAAGAGTTTCTTTAATTTCATCAATGTTTTCTTCGGTAAAGCCTGAAACAATAAAGGCAAAGGCAGAGATAACATAATGGATGATGAAAAGAAAAACAATTTTTCAAATGACTCACCAAATTGTCGGAGGGAATAAACCATGTCTTGTAATTGAACCAAAAACCTGAATCTCCTCAAAGAGACGCCTTCATAAGACAGAGTGAGAGGGAGCTGCACTGAGCTGCGGTTGATTTCCTGCAATGCAACAGGTCAGTACTGTATTGTTAGTGTCATTGAACACAATATTGGGCAATACTGGGACTGTGGAATCCTACCATAAGGTCCCTGACTCTGAAGCTGAGCTCATTTACCAGTAAAAGAGGAAGGTAAGTGACCTCTCTTTCATTCTTAGAGCTACACAGGAGAAACAAACATATTTATAAGATAACTTTTGTACAGTCAATATAAAATCTTCTAAATCAGCCTTACATTCTCATGAAGCGGCGCACATCACTGGGAACTCCTCCTTTATTGAATGAGAAACCTTCAGACATCATTATAACGGACATGTGGGGCCTCCAGTGTGATACAGGCTTTGGTTTCCGTGACGTCTTTCTCTAAAGGGAAAATAAATTTAAGAAACTGCAATTTGTGTTTGACCCAAAAAGATAAAAGTCAAAGGATGCAACCCCCAAAGAGTAGTTGGTATTACTGTGTTATTATTATTACCTTGTCCTCTTCTGATGCTGTGCTGGTGAAGTAAGTGGTGAGCTTGGCTGAGTAGTGGATCTCTCTATTGTCTTCTAGAGGGGAAACTCCAGCTTTGTGCACATAGACCACTGCATACAGGCTGCCATTAGCTCTCGTTTCCTCTGGCACTGAAACACCCACTTGTCTGGAGTGGAAAAGGACAAAATGAGAAATGCTAACACGGGACCGAATACTATAGCGTTTCAACTAACCTTTCAAATGCAGATTGTGGATTAAACGGGTCAATTTTGAGTGCAAGATTAAGCTGGCTGTTGTCTGGTATGAGACAGGTGAATACACTCAGCTGCAAAGTTGGGAGACACATTCCATCATATGACCAAAAAACGAATGAAATAGCAAAGCGTGTGATGTTGAAGCGAGCACTTTCCGGCAGTGATAGTCAAACCCACACGGCTGTACCTGTAGTCTGGGTCTTGCAGTCAGGTAGGAGCTGATGCAGTCCTCTTCTCCGTCGCAGGGCTTGTTGTTGAGGAAACTATAGAGCAGCCAAGCGGTGTGCAGCATGTACACCACAAACACACCGAACAAAAGCTTAGCCCACGAGCTCTTCTGCCCGCCATTCCCGGACGGTTTGGTACAACAGGATGGAAACATGAATGAATATAAATATAGATGTAGCCTACTACTAAAATGAATAGTGCTTCCACGGCTGAACGCGACACCGCTTCCTCCCTCCTACAGCATCCTTCCGGTTTCTGCATCCCGGAGGAGGACGAGGTGCTGCTGATGCTGATGCTGATTTAACGTTGCTCACTTGTTTTTGTATTTCTTAATTTGTAACATCGCGTTGTATTTTATTGTGTACTGTTTTAAGTGTGTATCCGCTGTTTTTTTCTTCTTCTTCGCATAGGACGTTATTGCATCTTTGCTAATTAAGAAAACAAAGCATACAAACATATAACATATAAAAAACACATAGATAACAACTACCTCAACTACCGTTTTAAATTGATCCGATGCAGCCTGTTTGTATGAAATATATTGTAATTTTCCACATTCCAAAAGATATCATTTTTAATTTTGAATTAATTGCTATGGCAGCGGTGCTAGATTATAACCATTCTTTCTCTCTTTTTTTAAAGCCAGTTTTGTTCCTGATTATGATGATGATATTATTATTTGTATATTATATTATATTTATTATTAGTATCAGCAAACCTACAGGCGTATAAATGGTAACGCTTTCACACCAGTTTCAAAACAAAATCCAAATAAATGAATACAGGAAAAAAACAGAAAAGGCTGGTATTCGTGTCAAACAAACAAACAAACAAACAAACAAACAAACAAACAAACAAACAAACAAACCACATCCTTCTAACTCTCAAGTTACAATTGGAGTAAAAGAAAGTGTTTGTGCAGTGATGCTCGTACTTGACTTTGGCAGAGACGATCTTTGCTAGGCGCGGTGCATCCTGGTCGCAGCCGTTGCTCTTTGCATGTTCCGCTCATGGTGTGAATGTTCTTCAGAATGTAAACATGAAGCCCACTGTTGGATCTTATTCGTTTTGAAATGTGTCTATGTGTTTATTCTTCAGTTTTCATGCGATTTTTCTGGCCAATGTTGTCAAACTCGAATGAAAAGGTTTTAACGAGCTGTGAATCAACAAAACATGATTGGAAACTGCAGCAGTGACAGCAGCAAGAAAAGTTACAACATTAGGACAACACAAGAGCAAAGTGCATTTTTCCCTTTGGATTAGTAAAAGGACCTGGACAACGTGGTTTAAATTGGACCAGTGCATTTGGACCTACTGTGCAATGTTAAACCAGGAAACACCAAAGAGGCGGACATCCTAAAGAAGCATTTTTATTTCATCTATACATCTTCTGGAGTCATAAAAGCCAGTGCATATACAGTGACCGAAGATGCTGCTCTTTGGATGCCGAATGTGCTTAAGGACATGTCTACCTTTTGATGTAAATGTATGTTTGCCGCATGTTTCCAGACGGTTGACTTTGGGCAGACTGGGATGGTGCTGGACTCACTGTCAAAAAAGGACTTTTACCAAAAAACTGCAATTGGAGCATCAGAGGCGCTTGTTGCAAGCTGGAGCTGCGTGGAATGGTAATGTACAATATCCTTAATATCTTAAAAGTATAGAGAATAGGGGTGAGTGAGATTATCAGAAATTATATTCAGACTATATGAGACAACAAGAATGGACAATACAATTAACCAAAAACGGCCTAGTCGTGTTTGGGAGACTACACAGGACATTTCTGTATCTTTTTTAGATAATTATTTTATTGTTTTATTTATGGAGGGTACATTCAATAGCCTCATTTTGCATATCTCCAAAACATAATTGTGATATTATCCATTTATTGATACATCTCTATACATCTCTTATTTTAAGGCACATCAACAGTAAAATGTTTCCCCCCAACAGTTGGCCCCATTCGTCATGCAGTGTCCGAAGCTTCTCTTTCCAGTGTGGCGCCTACTTTTGTTGTGGTAAGTAAAAAATAATATAAAGGAAAGTCAATAAAGTCAGTTTCACCAATATGAATTTCCACATAAATATAAATCTTAGCGGGACGAGGGATTAAACCGACCTATATCTAAATCTAGCATCGCAAAGCATATGACTCTACATGCTGTGCCACCTCTCGTATTTTACTTTGTTACAGATGAGGTTCGACCTAGAAGGAAATGTTACAACATTTGGTAAGTCATACATTTATTATTGAGGCGTTCTTTATAGTGTTCATCAAAGATGTACTTCTTCTAATTAAGTCTTTAATACCTTTTCATCATGATTGTTTTTTAATTACGTTCTCTATTTTGTTGCAGAAAAGAAAAAGACTGAGCTCTGTCAGGAGTTGAGTCTCCAGGCCCGAGACCTGCGCTTTCAGCACAGCACAAGCCTCACTGCCAGGAACAACTGTATCATCATCAGAATGGAGGTATCATCTATCGGTCACAAGAGCTTGATATGCCGACTATCAAAGGGTCATTCACAACGATATTACCCACAGCTTTCTTACAAATTTTGAAAATATGGGGTATTTTAAGGCAGGTTACGCTCTTACTGGTTTATAAACGAACATAACTTATATATTGTCTCATTGTATTGTCAAATTATATCAAATTACAATATCATTTGTTTGCGTTTATTCATTTGTTGCAGCAACAGCTGAAATAAAAACACGAGGAACGACATAGACTATGATCTTTTGGGACAAGGACATTTTTATATCTTAATTGTTTGGAATATGACAGTAATGATTCACCCAAAGGTTTGTCAAATCCAAGTTTGGAAAGAAAATGTATAATGTAAATATGGGTTCTGTGAGGCAATGTTAAACTGAGAAATCTAAATTCTCGTACATACAGTACAATGTTTTATAATAATCAGTCAAACTTACCATTTTAATATTATAATTTTTTGAGTCAAATTAGATTTTATTTGAACATAACTTTCTCGTATTTGTGGGACACAGATAAGTCATGTTTATGTTAAGTTTTAGAGCCAATTGAATATCTACATACTCGTCCTACCTACCGTATAGTTTTGACCTGACCAGCTAAGACCACATGCTTCGACAATACTTTTCTGCAATTGAACAGAATGTAGAAGGGACTGGCTGATCAGGCAACTCTATTTCAAGTTGTATTGTTGTCAAGATACACTTTTTTAGTAAATTACATTTATGTGAACGTTGCGCGAGGACATTCTTTAGTCTTTGCCACAGTCAATCGTCCTGCAGATGAGGAGCTGGAATAAGAAAAATAGAAAAGGCAACTGTCCTTTTGGCTGATCATTTTGCATAGAGGTGTGGGTACATTCTCTTTTGTGTCCACTATTGTCACACTGTAGTCACGACACTCTGCCTCACATCTAAAAACAAATGAAAATTAATATTTTTGTAAATTTTACAAAAGTAGGTTATAAATTCCATACCTTTCTGCTCCAAACACTCGACACTCGGCACAGCTTGCATGTTCTTGGCACCGGTTTTGACAAGTGGGGCAGAACTCGCAGGTTGGGCCGTTGTAGGGCGGGTCACATCTACATCTCCCACAGTTGCACAAGCCTCGTCCGCTACAAATCATCTGGTTTTCAGCCATGCAGGGCGCAGCGTCCATCGTACAACTGCAGTCGTCACCCGCCCAGCCCTCCTCACAATTGCACTGTCCGCACTCACACGTCCCATGGCCGCCACAATGCCTGTTAAACAAAAAGTTATATCGGAGTTTTGATTTGATGTTCTGAAAATCAAGTCACAAGGATTTATGTGTGCAAAACATTTTGTGCGTGATGAAGTGAAAAGTATAATATTTTAATATTCCAAACATTTCTTATGGTGGGCTGCAGTTTGCAACATAGACGTTTTGGAGAGCTACAAACTAGAGGTCAATAGAGTGAACTGTTCAGATGGTGCATAATTTGAATGGGTTTGAGTGTGTCATCACACCTTTTATTTAGGTTTGTAACCTTAAAGGCGGTATGGACGATTTTTCGGCGATTTGAGAACGCAGGCGGAAGTGCGCATGCGCACTCCCCCGTGCGGACTGATACAACACACACGTGCGTTTGTTTATTAGCGCAATGGAGCGCATCGCATCGCTCGTCTCCCGTAGATTTCGGTCCACTTCTGCGTCAGCTCGAACTGTCTTTCTCCGTCTTCATTTTGCCCCGTACACTGAGGGAACTATATTATGATAGATCCATGCGCTTAGGCACGCAGAAACGTGGGCACGAACCGCACGCGGCTGCAGGTGAGCGGTAGGTGCGTTTTATGATTGATACGTGGCAGGACAAATGATTTATCCACACCACGAGGAAATATGATGAAAAATTTGCTGGAAAAAAAATCGTCCATACCACCTTTAATATTTGTTCTGTCTATCTTGTAAAAGAAAGTTTGTGAGCTTATGCTGAAGGAGGATATTTAAAATTGCAGTAAAAATGGACTATTCACTAAGAGGCTCATGTACCTGCCATTGTTATAAGGACAGTCAAAGTTGTTGCATTCACAAAATTGACCAGAGTAGATCTCATTTGGGTCATGAGGCTTTTCACAAACACAGAACCCCTCCTCACAAAAGCCCTTCCCACTGCAGACAGGGGCATTTGGGCGGGTGCGGCAGAAGGCATCGCTCATTGAATCCATAGAATCAATGCCTGTCTGACATGTTGATCCACTGTAGGGCTTCTGACATAAACACACGCCACACACCAGAGTGCCGTGAGTATTACACTCAGGACTGTCAGGCTCCTGTTTGTTTAGACAGTCACACTGACCTAGAAAAAACATGTCATAAATTACCACAGTTGTATTGCTTCACAGTTTTATTATTACTATTGACAACACAATACTTACATTCCAAGTTTATTTTCAATTTAGCACTTTGTGGCAATCCACTTGGCTTTATGTCAACAGACCAGGGTCCAGTTTGGTTTTGTGACTGGTTTGAATCATTGTTGCTGGAGCATTTATCTGCCTTTACGTTCACCTTTTGTAGAAAATAAACCGTTACTAATAATATTTGTTTATCTTGTCGGTGCACATTAATGAAAATGCATTGGACACTTGTATGTTAACACGCCAGATTGTAATGTTTCCCCTTCGTAAAATATTTTTACACTTACCACAAAAACCAGAGAATTTGCAGTCGAAACTTTCTTGAACGTGATATTAACACCTTCTGGTTCTGAAGTGGTCTCTAGCATCAGTTCGTTGATCAGTTGGTGTCTGGTTGTGGTGATTCTTAAAGTGAAATCCAGACTAACTCCTGGTCTTAGATTAACAGACAATTCCTGAGGCTGCAGCAAGATCAAGCGACCATCTGCAGGCTCATTCCTACCACGACATCAAACTAATCTTTAATGTCAGATCAAAAATAGTTTCAAATATTTTCTTGAAGTACCTTTTTATGGTCAATTCGCCTCTTGGGTTATACACTTGACTGCGTGTACACCCCGCTCTTTGAAGCCTTTTCATTGTATTACAGCGTGTTTTAGTCAGAGGATCCATGCACCAGCCACACTCTGGGCCTGACTGTATGCACTCGTCACAGGTGGAGGCCGACGTGAGGCAGCTTTGGTTTTTGCCCTGACTCGGACACAAAAGACTCCCCAGCACACATAAGTATAACAGTCTAACATCCATGCTGGAATGAAATAAAAACGGTATGATCTATTTTAAAATGTGCTGTTAAAAGTCAATTTATAAACTGAAATAGTTACCTTATTTTTTTCCTGCTGCTTCTCCAAAAGCCCAAAACCAAGAATGATTTTAGAGTGAAGAAACTTTGACTTAAAACACAGTTGTATTGACAATGCTGATAACATTTTGTCTACCCCAAATATTGACAGATTAGAGGTCAGAAGGGGAAGGTAGCCAGCCAGAAGCAGTTTCAGAAATTATGGATTTTTATCGTGTTTATTTTTTGTTCGCCCCCATAAAGTGTACAACTTTGTTAATAAAATCAGACCACAAAACACCGTCTTGATTCAAATAGAAAACAATTTTGTCCCCTGAGGAAAATTTGTCTTGGATATATGCCACATCTATTGCAATTATACATTGCATAAACCTGTGAGTAAGAACTATGTACGTTACTGTATATGACTCTGTGCAAGAGTGTTCCAGCCTGCTTCAGTTCTCCATCTGAAAAAGCAGTTCTTAAGATGTGCAAGTGGCTAGAATATACATGTAAGTGAACACTAGTGATGTGCCAAAGGGTTTGTGAGAGTTAAAAACAAGTTTGATGGAATTAAATACCTACTCCCTCAGTTTCAACAAAGGCATCTGCTTCTTCTAAGCCTTCAAACTATTTGTTACATAAATCTAGCAACTCAGAATTTGATGGGTTATACTAAATCAATTCAACATAGTTTGTATATCTCTGATGTAATTTGTTTTCTCTTTATAGTCCCTTAAAGCCATTGTGACCTTGGAGACCCTTCAGGTGCTGGACTTTCGTGGGGTGGGACTGGAGAAGTGGCTGGTGCTGGAGCTCGCCCCGCAGCTTGCCACACAGACGCACTCGCTCCCCTTTGAGTTCAGAGCTCTAGAGGCGATACTACAGCACCGGGTGAGCACACAGACTGCACACAGACACTCACCAAAATAGTATATGATAGCATTATTTCAGTGTGCACTCAAAATCTGATATATTATCAGATATTTATTTGAATTAAGAGATTATTTAATTTACACATATTAAAACAGCAAAATCATCTGGTTTCTTTCTGAAAATGGGCTCAGATTTTGAGGTTTGCATAATCTTAGGTCTACGGTCCAGAAATCAGAATCAATCTGAAAGATTGAAAGACTTCAAAATACTAAATACTCTAAAACAAATGTATTACTGTTGACGTGTCGTTTTAATCTATCAAAATTGTATGTACACATTAAATGCATGTCCAAAAAAAAAAAATCAGATTTCAGTGTAGGGTCATCTGATTTCTCTAGTTATCAATTTTTTCAGGCCATGTAAATGTAGCCAGTATCCAAGTAGACCCTAAATGTATATCTTATGACTGTGAATGTCTGTCAACAGGTAAACGCTCTCCAGACCCGGTTAAATGAGGTTGAGCCTGTGATACTGGACACATTGGAATCTCTAGTCGACCCAAAAAGTCTCTCTGCCGACCGAAGCAAGCTACATGTTCTGCTTCAAAACAGCAAAAGGTATTTCACAACTGCTCATTCTCTACCAGTATGCACAATCCTCAAATTAATTGTAATTCTATTTCCCTCTTTGAGCTTGTCAGAGTTAGAAACAGACATAAAGGTTTTCAAAGAGTCATTGCTGAAAATTTTGGATGAAGATGAGATCATCGAAGAACTTTGTCTAACCAAGTGGACCGACCCAAGAGTTTTGTATGTGTAAAATATTCACTGCAACTATACATCTCAACAATAACACTGAAAATATAATAAAAAGTCCGACAAGCTCAGTTTAATGCTTGAACATTTCCATAAACATGTAATGGAGTTTATATTGTATGTATTTATGTATTATTTGTCATTTACAGTGAAGAAAGCAGCCTGGGTATTGACCACGCCGAGGAGATGGAGCTGTTGTTGGAGAATTATTATTTGCAGGTAAAAGATGTGTTTTTCTTTTTCTTTTTTCTGAATGCTTCTGAAAGATAGCTACTTATTATTGTTTCTCTGGAAAAAAAAATCACATGTTACGGTGTAGCTGTCAGCATGCATTGAAGTACAGATAGTACAGTTTATACTACCGTGTATACTACGTCTTTGATTACTGAGTGACGTTTTCTACAGGCAGAAGAGCTTGGGAATAAGACCAGAGAGTTAAAAGGACTAATAGATGACTCTGAAAGTGTTATC
This sequence comes from Eucyclogobius newberryi, assembly GCF_026437365.1. Taxonomy (NCBI): domain Eukaryota; kingdom Metazoa; phylum Chordata; class Actinopteri; order Gobiiformes; family Gobiidae; genus Eucyclogobius; species Eucyclogobius newberryi. The sequence goes on along the minus strand of NW_027315945.1, from coordinate 26,007,023 downwards.
TTTATCAATCTGGACAGGTGCGTCACCACTGTGTTCTTGTACTCGGTGTGTAAACGATTGTGAACTCGTGAAATTATATGTTTAATCATGTTTTTTTCCCCACAGTCATCGAAATGTTATGATGCGTCTCAATCTGCAGCTAACGATGGGCACATTTTCCCTCTCTTTGTTTGGTCTAATCGGGGTGGCGTTTGGAATGAACTTGGAGTCTTCATATGAGGAGGTAATTCTTGATTTATTTTTTCCAATACCTTTTGGGCTTAATAATGTTGTGTGTTCTGTGTACTTTGACAGGATCCCAGAGTGTTTTGGCTTGTCACAGGTTTTATGTTTTTGGGGAGTGGGTTAATTTGGAGGAGACTTCTTTCATTTTTGGGACGTCATCTAGAGCCTTCACTGGTAAATATACAGTGCTATTTTTTTTTGTTTTTTTATAAACTCATCTTTAGTAGCCACATGGTTAAAAACACATTACTTTGCCTTTTAGATCCCTCCTGTGTGGAAAGGAAATCTAAAAGGAGGTGGAATCAGATGATCGTTAGTTCTACTTTGTAAAAAGCCATTGTGCTGCTGAGGACTGGACCCTTATCACATTATTGGACTCTGAAGTCCTGATTTTATTTAAAGTTGTTACCAAATCTGTCTCCAGCCATGCAAACTGTTGACATGATTTGCTGTTTGTCCAGTAGATGTCAGTGTTGCATTACCTCCATTTTCCACTGTGATTTATTCATAAATAGATACAATATAATGTTTAAATGTGCACATGGAACTTTTTTTTTTTTTTTTTAAATAAAGTCAAGTTTGACATTTTTGAATCTACATTGCAGAATGTTGCTGTTTGTGAAATCATGTCAGTGTCAGAACAAAATATTGTCCCAGGAGGCTTTCTGTCAGCCCAGGAAGGTAATAAGATTTGATTTGATGATTTAAAGTAATATACAAATAGGTATATGTCAGCATATTAAAACTCTTTTGAAAGGAAAAACCGTAAAATGGTAGATTTAATGGCAAAACACACCATCAGCATTTGTGTAAGGAAGATTACACTTTAAAAGTGTATTACTACCCAAAACTATTAAATGCAATATATCCAATGATGGTCGTTTCCAAGTCAGTTCTTAGTGATCCTATATTCTGCTATACATGGGTTTCAGAATGATAAAATACAAAATAAGCTAGCGCTGCTGCTATTCTAATAAAAAAATCTAAATCTAATATTAAGTTTGAACGCGAAAAAGTCTTCAAAATATCACCTATTAAAAAACGAAGCTGTAACACGTAAATGCATACAACATTATTTGTTATAATCTTTATATATTGAGAGTTTTTGTATATAAATCAATCAATAAAACGGTGTCTCCTTTTCTTTCCCTCTTTTGTAATTACCTGCTTGAGCCTATAATAGATCTCCATAAGAGCGCGTGCCTCTGTGCGTGCCCGTTGTATGTACGTGCCTCTGTGCGTCCCTCTGTGCGTCCCTCTGTGCGCGCCCCTGTGCGCGCCTCTGTGCGCCCCTCTGTGCGCGCCCCTGTGCGCCCCTCTGTGCGCGCCCCTGTGCGTGCCCCTGTGCGCGCCTCTGTGCGCCCCTCTGTGCGCGCCCCTGTGCGCGCCCCTGTGCGCGCCTCTGTGCGCCCCTCTGTGCGCGCCCCTGTGCGCGCCTCTGTGCGCCCCTCTGTGCGCCCCTCTGTGCGCGCCCCTGTGCGTGCCCCTGTGCGCGCCTCTGTGCGCCCCTCTGTGCGCGCCCCTGTGCGCGCCTCTGTGCGCCCCTCTGTGCGCGCCCCTGTGCGCCCCTCTGTGCGCCCCTCTGTGCGCGCCCCTGTGCGTGCCCCTGTGCGCGCCTCTGTGCGCCCCTCTGTGCGCGCCCCTGTGCGCGCCCCTGTGCGCGCCCCTGTGCGCCCCTCTGTGCGCGCCCCTGTGCGCGCCTCTGTGCGCCCCTCTGTGCGCCCCTCTGTGCGCGCCCCTGTGCGCGCCCCTGTGCGCGCCTCTGTGCGCGCCTCTGTGCGCCCCTCTGTGCGCGCCCCTGTGCGCCCCTCTGTGCGCCCCTCTGTGCGCGCCCCTGTGCGCGCCCCTGTGCGCGCCTCTGTGCGCCCCTCTGTGCGCGCCCCTGTGCGCGCCCCTGTGCGCGCCTCTGTGCGCCCCTCTGTGCGCGCCCCTGTGCGTGCCCCTCTGTGCGCGCCTCTGTGCGTGCCCCTGTGCGCGCCCCTGTGCGCGCCTCTGTGCGCCCCTCTGTGCGCCCCTCTGTGCGCGCCCCTGTGCGCGCCCCTGTGCGCGCCTCTGTGCGCCCCTCTGTGCGCGCCCCTGTGCGCGCCCCTGTGCGCGCCTCTGTGCGCCCCTCTGTGCGCGCCCCTGTGCGTGCCCCTCTGTGCGCGCCTCTGTGCGCCCCTCTGTGCGCGCCCCTGTGCGTGCCCCTCTGTGCGCGCCTCTGTGCGCCCCTCTGTGCGCGCCTCTGTGCGCCCCTCTGTGCACGCCCCTGTGCGTGCCCCTGTGCGTACGTGCCTCTGTACGTCCCTCTTACGTGCCTCTGTCTGATACGTAAGAAGACGCCCCTGTTTTCATCAATGAGCGTCGGGCTGACGTCATTACGCAGCCACGCTGTTTGCCAGACTCAGACCAAACAACTTTTCCAGAGCTCCAGATCACAACGCGGCGAGTTTTCAGCGTGAGCAGATTATCTTTGATTTATGTGGACGGAAATCGGATTACTTTGACCTGGACTCTTTTTGACTCTGTATAATTTTTGATTAGAGCACTTTCTTTCCATTTTGTTTGTGAACTTTTCGTAAGTTGAGATGAGGAATCTTTGCCTGGTGATCCTCGTCGGAGTGGCGGCTGGCTTCTTCACTGAAAAGGTAAAACGCTTTAGTTTTCGTTTCCGTCTGAGATTATTTCGTAATTTATAATATGTTTTCGGGTTAACCCTTTTGTTTGATAAAAGCACATTCTGTCTTTTTAAAAATAATCCAAATTAAACACTCGATGTTTTTTTAACCGTGTGATTGTGTAAAATTCTGAATGTAAAATCGTGCTGTATATTTATTCAAGTGATAATACAAGTATGTTTATTAAGTTAAGAAATCTAACCATGTCAAAATATCATCTAGATTTGACTTGCTCGACCATGGTTCCTTTTAAATGGCTCAATATCCTGTTCTGATCTTTGCTCCATTTGTGTGTGGATATAACTTTAAAGATTTATTTAAGTGGCTGACTTATACAAAATCTTTGAAATTGTCAGCTTTGTCTTGCTTCCCACGTCACTGTTAAATGGCCAAACCCTTTCCTTGTCTTTGCTGTGTGCGTGAGCCTGGAAATGCTAGAAAACACCTGGAAATGACAGGCTAAAAAGGCTCACATTTATCTGCACCTTGTCACAAGAGCAAATATATCCTGCATGTGTGATTTATTGACTGTGAAAGTCCCCCAAGAAAGCCTCTCAAAAACCCTCTATGCTTTTGATTTATGGACTCTATGCAGTGGAAAGGAGTGAACTGAAACCTGAGAGTGGCCTTGTGGGACATGAAGCACCGACTTACAGTTTGGCCAATGTGACTGAATACAAAAGACAAGATATTTTTGCCCTTTACGGATCTACAGCCATAGAGTTTTATATTAGTATTCATGTAGATCTTTCATTGTGTACGTTTTTTGTTGTTGTTGTCAGTCCCAAGCCTGTGAAAGGGAAGAGCATACTTCTCTAACGTTGTTCATTCATAAAAATCACTGCAGACTAAGTTTAGGGGCGGGCGATTTTACTTAAGTATCTTTATAACAATATACAAATTATATTTTAATGATGCATCAGGAATGTGCTAAAATGTGTCTGACGTGAATGGACCGTGACATTAACCACACAAGAGCAGAAATATCTTATCTTTCGGAGTTTTTTTTTAATAAATCATACATTTTTGATGATTGACTCAATATTTGAGCTCCAGAACAACAATTCATATTGATATTGATAACTGGCATATTCTATATTGATTTATTTTAACCATGACAACATATTTGATCCAAGAACTAATTATTGAGATGAATGACCTAGACTCGGAACAGTTTATAATGTAAACATCTGGGCCACAATAAAAACAGACTTCTGTGCCAAAAAATAAATACAAATATTTGTCTCTTTTCACATACAACACGAATAATCGTATAAGTCGTTCATGGACATGCCATCACTATCTAAAACGCTCTCCTCACTTGCAGACCGCAGTTCTAAATTGCTGGGTGTGTTAAGTTACATGGTATTTTGGTCTGTTTCTAAATGACTTAAGAGCTACTGATTAGTCAGTCGCTGATGCTGCTTGTGTCCAACAGATGAATGTTGAAACGGGCTTTGTGTGTCACTTTGGGAGCCAGTAGTTGGGTCATTTTCTGGATGGATGAGTCAGGCTGAGTCCCTGTGGGCTGGTCCAGACACGCTCCGACCTGTAGAAGAATATAGGCAGTTTTCCACTCGGCTCTCGCTATTGTAAAGTCCAGTCACATGTTTTGTATATGTGGAAATCATGCATCATCTCTCCAGGACTGATTGGCTTTGTTATATTAAGTGAAGGCCTCCTCGCTGCTGCTCACTGTACAGAATACAAAAGTACATGAAGTAACTGTGTACATGGAAGGATTGTTCCGGTGACTTTGTTTTAGTGCCCTTTAGTCCATTTGTGATGATCATCTAATCTCTTACCAAATACAGGAACATGTGGCAATACTGGTCAGTTTATCCAAATATTAATCTTCTGCACCAGAGAGTAATCGGTAATCCTTGTCATACCATTAACAACCAAACTAAAACTGTTTTTATTTGTTCTTCAATGTCTTTTCTTTGTGTAAATCTTTTTGTGATTTGTGTGCTGTCGTATCTTTCCCTTTGCCCCCAGGTCACCCTTGAAAAAGAGGTCTCGATCTCTGTGGGTTCTTACCTGGTTAAATTAAGATTAATAGATGAATACATTAAAACTTGCATTCTCTATATCTATTTTTAGATTTCATTATTTAATTTTTTTGTTTTTACTAGTTTGAGTTGTGAGTCTGATGTGTACCTAAAGATTACACAATCCAATTCCCGCCTGGACAACTTTCCCAATCAAAGAGATCACTTCTGTCACTAAGAGTCGCAGTAGTGATGTAAATGGCGGTATGTTATGGGGAAAAGTAGATTTCAATATCATAGGGATGAAGACGACACACAATAACAGTACTTACTTTATCTTACAGTGTGGTCTTATTCTTTTTTCTGATAAAGCACACGATCATTCTAAAACTGTTCAGAAAATGTCAAATCTTGTCCTTTTTCCGTGATTTGTCGTTAGTATTAGGACCGCATAAGCAGGTTTTGATCAGCATGCTTGACTCTCTTGCCTCCATCGCTGCGGTGTGAAAAGCAGGAGCGTCTTTGCCTCTCTTCTTCCACAGAGGTGTCTGAGCTGCCGTGACAAAGCATTCGAACCAGATGTTTACTTATTGTTGCATATTTCTTGCGCAGTGTATTCTTTCCAGATGCATCATGCGCTGGAGCCGCCGTTGCAGTAACTGTGAATGCATTAACAAGTCTTGGTAAAGGATATTACACAACGTCAAAAAATGTTCCCTAAAATGAGATGAGACGTAAAACTAAAGAGGCAGGAAAGCAGGATTAAAATCAGGCCTAATATGGTGTTTTTAGTTTGTCTGAAAGTGGAAGATCAATCCCATCCATGCAAGTACTCTAAAATCCTAGTCATGGGTTCAGCTTCTTGTTTACAGGTGACATTTTGAGTACTTTTTACCAGCCCAAAAATATATTTAGTATTGAATTGTGAAATGCTTTGGGCAGCGAAGCTAATTAAAACCCAGGGATAGAAATGGTAGACAATGTGTCTTAACTAAGTCATGTATAATTCACAAAAGACAGAGTATACTTTTAGAGAAATACATGTTATACCATAGAGATGTGAGATCCTATGTACAGTACTTTGGTTTGAAACTTTATTTACCGAATTGTCTGAACATTGATTCAAATGTAAAGATAAATCAAGAGTAAAAGAAGACGTCACATTTGCTGTTGTTGTGTGTTTAGTTTAGACAAGCAGCGGAGCATCTGCTTTTGTGCTCCCCGTTTGAAGACGGTAGGAATGTGAGATCCCCCTCTGCTATTTCAGTCGGCGCTGGCACCGTGTGACCAGTGTCTTTGTGTGAAAAATAAAGTTCAAGTTTATTTATTTTTTCCTTCCCTCTTTTGGCCTGTTTCGGCGCTATGACAACACTCCAGCTGGTTTGTCTTATGTCTTTCTCTTGTTACAGTCATGGTGGTTCACATAAAAATCAAGACATCTGAGAAGCCACAGTGGAACCAATTAAAAAGGCTTCATGGGATTTTATTAGAGCTATATATATATATATATATATATATATATATATATATATATATATATATATATATATATATATATATATATATATATATATATATATATATATATATATATATATATATATATATATATATATATATATATATATATATATATATATATATATATATATATATATATATATATATATATATATATATATATTATATATTTAACTCGCAACATGTGTCTGCTGCGTACAAGATAAAATACCAAATGCATTATGTCACTTTCACTATTGATGACTCTTTGTTCTCTTTTTGCTCGACAAGGCGCTTGCAACATGTCAGCCATCTTGGTTTGTTGTCAGCACCTGTTTTAGGAGAAGACTGTCTCTCCTTCTGTCCCTCTTGCTTTCCCTTATTCTCCCGGTCTTCAGCACCTGTGTTAGTGGAAGCATGGTTTACATACCAGACATACTTCAGGCCTCAATAGACCATATTCATCTGCTACGAGCGTCTCGGCCTCTCGCTCGCTCGCTGAGTCTTCTTTATTTTGTAATTATAGACTCGCCAAGTGGTTCCTGATGAAAGTTACTTGCTTTGTTTGAACATGTGTGCTTTTGTTGAGAAATCTAGACCGTCCAACAAAGCCTAGTAGAACGAATAGAACCTGTTACTGTACAATATATAACTGTACTGTAAGTAACTGTACGGGGCAGGCTACAATCTGGATGCAATTCACGCTCTGTAGACGATGACACACAGCGTACAGGTCATTGAGAGCGATCATCTTTCTGTTGGCCATGGAGGCGGTCACATGTTTTTAGTTTGCTCAAGTGTGAAAGGAGCTGGTCTGCGGGTCCTTCACAGACTTGGCTCCCCCCCGTTTTTAAATTGAAAAATAATGTTCAGTGTTTGCATTTCAGATCTTGGTCTCATCGCAGCCCCCGTCGGCAGGGGACGACCTGTACTTGGAGGGGCGGGCGTCGGGGGACCTTCCGATTGACGATGAAGATGGTGAAGACGATGGCTCCGGCTCCGGATCTGGAGACTATGGTAATCGTGCGAGGGGCTGAGTCGTATCACATGAAGCTGTTTATTCAGACACAGAAGCACAGGCAGATGTTTGACCCGCGGAGATATGGAGCGAACCAGTTAAGATTTTAATGAGAAGTCTACAGATGTCAAAAAATCCTATGGCAAATGACTCATGCATTTTGTATGCTGTTCTGTTCAATCTATGTTTGTGTGTGTTTTTTAGTTTATATCACAGAGGACGCTGAACTCCTGAAGTTTCTCAACTTCTCCAAAACCCCAATCGGGAGAGATATTGTTCCCGTGGAGCCACTTCAGCCACAGCCAACGGGAGGCGCCCCGCACTTTGGACCAACCACTGCAGCGAAAAGCCCAGAGCCCTCGACCACAGCAGCAAAAAGCCCAGAGCCCTCGACCACAGCAGCGAAAAGCCCAGAGCCCTCGACCACCGCAAGCGACTCTGCACCTAAAGCACCCACTCTCAGTGACAACAAAGAGGAGGTATAGCTTCCACACAGGGTGGAACAAATTCATATTCAGACTCAATATTTGAATTTGTTTTGGGGCATTAACATTTTAGAGCAGACTGAATTATGAACTGCAAAACTAATACAAGAATCACATGTATTTGAGAATATATTGAGGTCTCTATACAACAGCGAAATCTCCAAAGTCAACAAGCGCTAAACCTGTTTGGTCAGAATAAGCTAATCAAAAAGGCAATTACATGACATTGTGTCCACTTCACTCAACCCGAATTTCACTCAATCTTAGGTCTAGATTTGAATACACTATACGTTTTGATGTTGACATTAAAATGGTCTTTTCAGGTGATGGATTTGAGACCAACTATGGACAGGGCCACACAAGCGACCAGCCCTGTTCCTCCGGCTCACAGCACTACCTTTGGAAACGGCATTGAAAGTGACATAGAGAAAGCCGTAGTAAGAGGCGACTTCAACATACCAGAGTTCGAGGACCAAAATGAGATTGTCATCATAAATGGACGAGGCGGCAGGATTTATGAGGCGGACGTGCCCAAACAAGTCACCTCTGAAAACATGTGGGAGCGCACTGACGTTCTGGCAGGTAAGGCAAATTCACCTGTGTTTACATTTGACAAACATTTGTGAAAATATTCTATCCAACTAAAATGTTTCTCTCTGCATTGTCCAGCTATAATTGCATGTGGTGTGGTTGGATTCCTCTGTGCCGTCTTCCTGCTCCTCCTCCTCGCTTACCGCATGAAGAAAAAAGATGAAGGTAGCTACGATTTGGGAGAGACCAAACTTACCAACACGGCGTATCATAAAGCACCCACCAAAGAGTTCTACGCCTGAACTGACGGGCTCGAGTCGGGAGGAGTTTGCAATCAAATCAGGACCCTCAAGAAGTTAAGATAATTTTTTCTGTTGAAGTTTAAAGCCGAGAACTCTACCTTGCGCCTTAATTATTTTCATCCAGTCCTTCAGTTTGGAACTCTGTTATTCAATGAAAACATAAGGGAATAAAATTAGCTTGTTTCTCTGCAATTTCTCATTTTCTTCCTTGGAGAGAAAACGACAAGTCAATGCTTGATAATCAAAAATATAAATCACCAAATCTTAACTATGTTAAACTACGGTATGTTAAAAAAAAAAAAAACATTATGCATTTCGACTGCTGTAAACTGTTACAGTGGCCAGTAGTATTATGAGCTAAGATCATCATTTTAATGATTTGTCAGAGCTTAAACTTTTAAGTTGCCTTGTTTTCTGTTCAATAAGCAGTTCTAGTATTTTCACTATAAAATTATATGTTTTGTTCATATTTAATTTGCTGTCAAAAGTGGTGTCAATCCTTTTGCTTTGCAGGTACACGAGTATTTGTCATTTCATGTTTGTGGAAATTTGTAATATTGCTTTATTGTTATTGGAAATGTTTCAGTAGCTGTTAGATTTTTTTAATGTTGAGGTAATTTGCTAAGGGATTTTGTTTGTAAAAATTGTACCCAGGCAGCCTTTGCTTAATGTTACTATTGTCAAGTTTATCATTCAAGCAGAGTGAAATGTTTGGGACACGTCTGTTAAAGCGCGCCAAAGTGAATGACTATAATTTAGAAACCGTAGAAGTGACCAATGTTACTGAAGCCAAAGATAATTCCTTTCCTCCAGTTACCTCTGTACTGTTGTGAGCACATTTGAAAGCAACAGTCACTTCTTAGCTTTAGCTTCGTTACATATTGATATTATTGCCTGGTACGAACATTCCCATCTTAAAGACATCATTCCAATAAATGCTTTGTCTGCTGTATTTGTTGACTTTTTCCCTTCTTTCTTTAGTTTTCAATACCTTTTAATGAGGCAATACAGCTGATGTACAGTATGTTTCATTTAGTTTACATTTGGGAATGCTTAAGTGAATAATCAGTCACCTTGGTTGAACAAATGTAAATCAAGAACACTAACTATCAGCTGGACATAACAATAAATATCTAATGAAATTACTGTGATTTAGTTATGAAATGTTTGTGCAACATTCCAAAGTGCCTCAATAACCAGTAGTGCTTTTCCAGTGTTACTGACGAACGGTCTGTGTTTCTGTGTCATTGGTACCGACAGAGTTCAGAGTTAAAATATGAACTCAATACTGTGCATAATCTCTGTATTTGTAAACAGTATGTTAATAATGTTATTGTTCCGTAATGTATGTGCTTTCACTAATCCAGGTATTATCTTGTCAGAAATGTACAGTATTTTGACTTTTTGTGCAGTCCAAACTTATTTATATTAATGTCTTTGACAAGCCCTGGTTCAGTTCATATTTTTTGGGCTAAATGCCTTGTTATTTTTAAATTGCAGCTTTTATTTCCTCTTTTAAAATGACTAAAGCTTGAGTTTCAACATGGTAAAACATTAAGACCAATGAACCAACAAACTTTTGGGACAAAGGGCCACTAAATCACACCGTGTGACTGAACCAATGTATTTTCATGGGGTTCACTACTGAATAAAAGCTGTATCTTCAAAATTATGTGTTTGTCACTTTTGTTATGTGTCCATCATGAAAACAGCAAATCGATATAATATTTGTATTCAACACATTTTACTTGCAACACTATGGATTTGAGGAATAGGTCTAGTTGTCTAAAACTGAAGGAAAAGTACTGGATTATCTGGTAAAGTCGACTATGAACGACAACTTCAGTTGGTTCAGTGACACAGGTATGACTCGCTTTATAGTGAATAATTGCCTTTAGAATAAACGCAGGCACATGGAAGTTGTAAGTTCAGGTAATAGCTGTGGAAAGAATAATACTTCACTTAAAGAAGATAACCATGAACAATGGATTATTATCATGGGGCCAGGAAGTGGTAAATGCACGAAAAGACAATGGTGTGTGTTATAATTAGTTTGAAAAAAGAAAATACCAACTGTATACTTCCTTGTCAGGCTTTTATTGTTAAAACCGGAAGTTGCAGCTGCCAAACATGTGACATCACGAATCCGGAAATCGTGAACCAAAACATTTTTAACCGAATTTATTTCAGCTGTATTCCACATGGAATTATAATATTTCCTCCGTTTCTCTATTAGTTGTAGTCATGTGTTTGTTGTGAGAGGTTTGAGGGAGCTGCCAGGCGCGTTGGACGAGTTTATCATGATTTTTTAACTTCACTTTTATCAGTTTATGTTTCTCCCACCATTCTCCATTCCCCAATCAATGAACAAAACTGTTCATTTGAGCGAAGTCCAGTCAGGGTAAGTAAAAGATTAAAATTCCGTGCATCTTGTTATGTTTTTAAAGATTTTCACTTCATTACAGATGACTCAGGATCTGAAAATGCACTTTGTTCTGTTTATTACTTTCCTCTGCACTGGATCATATGTGTGCAACTGTCATCCACACACAGATTTTGCTTTAAAAGGTAAGCTCACACTTCTAGTAAAGTAAGTGAAGTCTCTGGTTATTGTTCAACCTATATGTTATGTTCTCATTGTCTTGTTTGTTTAAAAGCTTTAAAACCGCATACTGGAGTGCATTTGACTGAGCTACACACAAAAAGAGTAGAACATATGGAAGACACGCCATATTTACAGCAGGGATGTAAAATATGCAAATCTCACGATGCAGTATTATCACAATAAAGCCTTTAGTGCGAATCATAAACTATAAAAGTTATAAAAGGCTTTGTTGTTTCAATGATGGATTTATGCAAAGAAGCTTGTAATCAACAGCCCATATTATTATTGTGAGACAATTTCACAACATTTTTATTGGTGCATCCCTAATTTTCATGTTTTTAAAGCTAATATCATGTGTGTGTGCAGACAAAGCAAAAGAAGTGGCTGCCTATGCGGATGTGGCCAAAAAAATAATTGATTTGGCCGTGTACGGAGATGCCAGGAATCGCTCCTACAAACGGCTGGCAGACTTCACCGACACCATCGGGAATCGTGTGAGTGGATCCAAAAGTCTGGAGATGGCCATTAACTACATGCACAAAGCCATGACATCCGACGGTCTGGAGGTGCATTTGGGTAAGGATGCAGAGGACATACAAGAAATATGCAGATTATAAAATGTTCTACTTTTCCAGAGCCAGTCAAGGTCCCTCATTGGGTTCGAGGTAAAGAGAGTGCAGAAATGGTCAAGCCCAGATCCAAAAACCTGGCTCTACTCGGACTGGGCAGCAGCGTCGGAACACCTCCTGATGGTGAGGTCCAAACATGCAGAATTATAATTAAAAACAATTTTATAGTTCTATATCATTGTCTGTATTTATTGTGCAGGTATCCAAGCAGAAGTGTTAGTAGTTCAGTCTTTTGAAGAATTGAAGAGCAGAGCGAAAGAAGTGGAAGGGAAGATCGTGGTCTTTAACCAGCCTTTCGTTAGTTACGGGGAGACCGTGGCTTATCGGGCTTTTGGAGCCTCTGAGGCCGCCAAACTCGGGGCTGTGGCGACTCTTATAAGATCTGTCACTCCCTTTTCAATTAACAGGTAACAAAAGGTCCAATGAAAGTATTGTGAACGCTTTCAAACATGTTTTTCTTACTGTATTTGAGATTGTGTCAGGATACTAACTAATTAACTTTCAAGGGAGTTTGCGATGCTAAGGAAGCAACTCGGTACTGATACCAATACCACAGTGATTGTTATACAACCGTTATCGTTTAAACAATATACTAAACACATACAATAATGGTAGGTTCTAATATTCCCATGTGGACTTGTACTTGTTCTGATGTAGACCAAGACCATTCTAAAGTTATTCAGGTCAAATTTTGTAATGTATTTGTGATTCATTACTAGTTTTAGTTTAAATTTGCATCGATACTTTTGACAACCCTAATTTGATGCAAAAGTAGAGAAAGAAATCGTATCACATCAGCAGATAATCTTGCTGGAAACGAGTATTAAAAAGTGGTGAAGCTGACAATACATAAACCAAGTAAAAAGCGATAATGAGAATGATGGACATATTTTAGCAGCCACAGCATACTTTTAAGATGTTTTGGTGTCTGTAGTCCGCACACAGGTTTGCAGGATTACCAGGATGGAGTGAAGAGAATCCCGGCCGCTTGCATCACTATAGAGGACGCCGAGTTGATGTGGCGGATGGCACAGAGAGGGGAAAAAGTCATTGTAAAACTCACAATGGGAGCCACCACTCTGCCAGATGCAGACTCCTTTAACACCGTGGCTGAAATAAAGGGCTGGCTGCACCCCGAGCAGGTAGCACACATTTCCTTCATATAGTTTCTTTCACATGTAATAAATAACTGTAAAACAGCCTGTTAAACTAGCAAGAAAAAATTTAATTTATTTTTGTAACGGCCAAAATCACAAGAGCAGTTGCCTCTAAGGCATAAGCCGCCTCCTGCTTGTTCCCATAGAAATGTTGTTCCTTTAGCTGTAATATTCTACAGTGTGGCATAAACCCAATGTATGTATCTCCATGGAGAATGCTCCAAAATGTTTTAACTTTCTATTTCCATGGCATTTGGCAGGATACTGCGCCTGTAGTGCTGAGAAAAATCCAATTCACAACTATTCAAACTTTGTTTTTTCCCGTAGCCATAAAAATGAAAAAAAAAAAAAATCTGTTATAAAGGCAGGAATAGAAGTTATGGTTTCAAACATAATGTTGTCAAAATAGATAAATATTGCAGTGTACAATGAACAAAATGTGAAGTAGTAATCTATTTACGTTTAAGTATATCACTAAATATCAGAAATTTAAGTTGTATACTCATGTCCATCAAATGTAGTGCAGCAGTGAATATTTTTCAGTGCGTCTTTTTTGACATTCTTGGCATGAAATACAACAAATACAGGAAATGTGCGCTGCTGAGGTCAAACTTTCCATCAGCAGCATTTGTCTTTCTGTAAGATCTTATCTACTGGGGAACTAAATATCTAAACCCCAAACAAATGTTCTACTTTACGACCCAGAAATGAATTCTCTTTTCTATCTATAATCGTAAGGTCTGTTTATCTTGTACCTAAGTCGGTCATATGTGGCATAAGTCAAGAAATCAGAAAGTAGGGATTAAATTGGAGGAAGTATTTAAAGGGGCTGTACCCATTCATTCATTCATTCATTCATTCATTGTAATAAAGTGAAATCTTTCTTGCTCCAGTACAGATATATTGTAAAAGCAGGGGGGAAATGAGACTGGAAGCAGGAAGTATCCAAGTGTTTGTTAGCTTTTACTGTGACGGTAAACTGCTGTGAAAAGCATTTAAACTTATAGCAGTGAATAATTGTGATTCTCGGAATGCATTATGCCAGTGAGAAATAAATATAAACCATCACTAACGGTTAAAAAAAAACTAGAAAAATCAGGAACATTTCCTGTAATTGCTGACTGAGCAGGTTGCTGCTGCTGAGTTACACTTCAGTGGAAAGGTCAGACTTGGTTCAGGTGAGTCACTGAGCAGAAGCCCTGATAGTCATAAACAACATTAGGACAATCGCTTTGTCTTCTTTGTCTGGGCCCAATTTAACCTTTTTATGTGTTGAATTAATAAGGAATCACATAGTTACACATAAAGCAGTGTAAATAAAACAACTTAATAGTGCACTAGATAACTTTTTCTGATGATTCATTCATGGAGATGTTATTGCTTTGCCACAATGTTCCACAGTTTGGCATTAGTTACATCTGTGGAGAAGCGACACTGCCCTCAGTTACAAGGCATGTTCTAATCTCTCAGTCTCCTCTAGTCTAATGTGTCTAGTGTTGTGTTTATCCCATGTTATTCTATTGACGTATTTGTAGTCGATATTTATTTATTTATTTATATCAACAGCAAAGCTGTTGCTCCTGTGGTCCATATAAATTATTATTTCAGACAAATTAAATATGTTTCAATACAAAAAGAGAACATTGTACAGCACAATCCACATGTTTTTACACAATTGTTTCAATTAATGTAGTTTAATTAACAAAATGAGACACTCATTCTTATACCGGTAATTAAATATTATATTGAACGATTAGGTCTCCACAGGTCTCTATATAGAAAAGGAAATGACACACACATGGCTGACGTCAGCTCTGACTCTGAGTCAGTGCTACAGTTTGCAGTAGCAGCACATTATATGCACAGTAAGTATAGTGAATAATTTTTCTGGAAAACATTTTAAGTGGAAAAAGTTATAAAAGTTAAATTTATTGTAATTTCACTTTTAGCAATGGGGAATAATGGCTGAATGAACTGTGCATGGTTAACACCCCAATATCTATGTCATAACAGTAATATAACATAACATAGAGTATTTTATGTAAAATCAACAGAACGGCACTTTATTGCACAGTAAATCATGCATTCTCCTAAGGTTTTCTTAAAAGTTGTTAAATAAATTTGGTCAAGCTTGAGATACTGTAATTGCATCAAAGGCAATCCCAAAACTGTACATATCCCAAAATATGTTGTGGCTTTATGGACAATGGTGTATACTTATATAAATATGATTATGAATACTAAAGGATATCAAAGCATGCTCCGTTTTGACCGGTGTTGTTAGATTAATGTCTCTTTCCGTTGTCAGTGCAGTGCCAACAGACTAATAGTGGGTTAGTACATTGTTTGCACAGGGGTCAATACAAATGAGCCTTGTCCAGGTCACAGTGTGTTTTGTAACTTGACTCATCGGGTCAGGAGAGGTCCTCTGCCGGGAATGCCTCGCTTCAAATTCCAAACTGTCTGAGGCGGCTCTGTACTTTAAAACATGTTGTAGGAATGCACTGATTGTCCAGTAATGTACTCAATGTGTTTATCTTTAAGGTTGTGCTGTTAAGTGGTCACCTGGACAGTTGGGATGTGGGACAGGGCGCAATGGACGACGGCGGCGGGGCGATGATTTCCTGGGAAGCCCTGTCTCTTATCAAAGATTTGGGTATTAACAACACACTGCATTTGTGTATTCATTTGAGATGTATTTAAATTGGAAATGACGCACAGAAATCCAACACAATCCTGAAAACCGGGCTAAATTCATCATTATTTGATAGGGATGTCACAATATCAAATGTTTGTGCTTTAAGGGGCTGTACCCAGTGAGAAAATAACATCATGATTTAACGATTATTGAGACTGACCAAACACCAATGAAAATGTTACTTTCTGAAAGACTAAATAAAGTTAAATGTAACAAAAACGGCCAGATAAAAACAGTTATTTTCATTTGGTAAGTTTTTTTTAGTAAGTTTGTATATTTTTTGGCTTCTAAAATTGTCACAATTATTATTTTTTGGTTCTTACTATTACATTGTGACCTGAATATATTTTCGATTAACTTAATAATCTTGACATCCTTACTCTCATCATCATCATGAGTACATGAGAACAGAATAGGAAAGCTTTACAGAATGGTAAATGTTTCATGCTGGTAGTTTATGCTCGATCTAAGTCGGAAGGTGGAGAAACGGATTACAAAGCAGCTGTAAACATGTAATTTCCTCAAACTGTTTGTCAGAGGAAAACACACATAATTAGAAAAGGCAATTGTATATACAGTATCATCATAAAAAGGAAGAACGGCATCTATGGTAGATATGGCAATACAATACTATATTTAGAAACACAATGTCTTTAGATGTGGTTGATTTCCTTTTCATATCTGAAGGTTTGCGTCCCAAGAGAACTCTGCGTACGGTGCTGTGGACGGGGGAAGAACAGGGCGGCGTGGGAGCTCAGCAGTATTTTAATGTACACAAGGTAATTATTGAAGATGTTAGAAGAATTGCTAAGTAAAATGTCATCTTGATTGAAATCCCTCTGCTGTCTTCTGCCAGGTGAACTTGTCCAACTTTGACTTGGTTATGGAGTCTGATCTTGGCACATTCAAACCAGTGGGTCTTCAGTTTACCGGCAGCGATGCAGCGCAGAAGGTTAATTCTGGTGTTACTACTACTACATAGATAAACAAAACAAATGTACTATCTTTAGCCGGTTTTGTGAAAAGAAGAGAAGTCAATGCATATTCTCAGAAAGCACATATATTTTGTAAATTCATTCAAATTTTATCCAAGCAACACTTTACTTGCCATCTCCTAACGACTTATAACAATGTTGCACTCTTTGCAAAATTACAGTAGCTTCCCCAATTATTTTTATTTTTGCTTGATTAATAATTAATAATTACTATTATACCAAATCAAAAGAAACCCCTCTCCAAAGAGCACTTGTCTATCATTTAATCTGTCGATTCTTGTCATATTAATTTTGAGATACCAAATGTTTCATATAATGGAGTAGATGCGTGCTTATGGCAGGTTTTTGTTTTTTTAATTATCATTACTTTATTATATCATCAGTCAAGTGGCACTTTATGAAAAAAATAATTCCTCTATCTGTGATATGAATTTTCAGTTTTAACTTTCATTTAGCAAATGAAGTGTTTGTAATTTGTAATGTATCAATAGTAAAATGACAAATTAATAAGTTAATGTATTAACAGTCAAATAACAAGTTAATAAGTTATCATAACTGTTATGTAAACAGTGTATGTTTGTAGCTAAAAGATGTATACTAACAATATTATCCACCAAAAACTATCATGGACTAATTAGACCTGTTGTAAAGATGGGAAAACACTTGACACCACTGGATTTTTACACTGCATTGAATGGGCCATGACAAGACTCGTCACCTGTCCTTGTTATGAACAGGTGATGGCGGAAGTGGTCAAACTGTTGGCTCCCATTAATACGACTAAACTGGAGCCTCACGGAGAAGGAACAGACATTTATCCCTGGATGAATGCGGGAATACCAGGTGAGTTCAGAATGGTACAGTATAGTTGTTATTTAATAGAACCGCTTATATTGCATTTGTGTGGGTGAATTGTCTTTTAAAATGCAGTGTACAGTTTCACATCCTCATAGTCTTAAAATAAGGATCAATTTACCAATAGACTGAAAACACTGTAAAGCTCATAGAATCATCAGTAATTACCATATGAGATCAGTCCGACTATTTTCAATAAAGCAACAGAATACAATATTTAAATAGTTTTGACCATAACAAGCATTTGATACTAATCAATATTTAGTACTTTTATTGAAAGAATATTGATTTATCTTTTCAATGTATTTTCATTGTCCAGGTGCCAGTCTCCATGTAATGGACAGCCGGTATTTCTGGTTCCACCACAGTGAAGGCGACACCATGACTGTCCAAGACCCGCATGAGATGGACCTGTGCTCGGCATTATGGGCCGTGGTGGCTTATGTTGTCGCCGACCTGGAGGAGATGCTGCCCAGATAGTGTTGCAACAAATGCTACTTGATCCAAAGTAGCATTTTGGGATATATGAAGGGGTGAAATACTGTGAAATTTTATCTTTTTTTTAAATGTTGATGATTCAGTTTAATAAAAAGACAAAGGAGAAGAGAGTAAGTAACCTTACTGACACGAGAGGGAACATAATGGTTAAAATTGAAACTAACATGTGGGATTTAAATGAAGAAGTTCCTGCTGGACGTTCAGAGGACATTATATTGGTGCGAGCAAACATTTATAGCCTACTCGGCAAAGTTCTATTTGTTCATAATGTGATAAGTCCCTGGGGCTGGTGTCAGAGTTAGTCAGTGGGCTGATACAATAGGTCTTGTCAGACTCAGAATGCGTGGGTGGATTAGTGTTGAAACGGTGACATCTGTGGTTTTTCCTGTCTGACGTTTTCCCTTCTATACGTCTGACTCTGAATCATCAAAAATCTGATGACTGTCATGGCTCAAAATGTCAATACTTAAGACTTACATGCCCCGTACAGTAGATCAAACTTTTATTTAAGCGATTTTATTTGTTGGATTTTTCCCATCTGATGCTGGACATTACATATTTAACCTAAACCTTCAGATCAAATACGGTAACGCTGAAAAATTAATTGGTCAAACTGGTCAAATTGCATAGGCCATCTTTAACCCTGGAGACCCACTCCCAGGTTTCAAAGGACACGCAGTTTTATATACAGTATTAATTCAAATACAGTTGTCAATTATATTGTCTGAAAGTTCAATTACCTTTTATTTTTTGGGAATTAAAAAGCTACACAATACTGTATTTAATGCTTACTTCTTTAGGGCTAGTGAACAGAATTTAATGTCAGTGTGAATGACACCACCTTGTGGCCAAACTGTTTAATATACATTTCTGTAGATTTGATGGTCAGATTATATATTTTATTTACAATGTTTTATTTTAATAGACCAATAAAACTTGCAGTGAACATAAGTGATTCAAGTATTTTTGAACAACAAAATAAATCTAAATTAAAGAGGAAACAGTAAATACATTTATGTAACTACAGGTCTTCGAGAGTTAAAAACTTTGATTCCATTTTGTGTTGAAGATCGGGCATACTTTGTGAGCAGTGCTCCAGTGGTCTGTTTTTCGCCACACAAATCCCTTTAAAAAGAAATAAGATGGTCAAAACGCATAACCTGTGACAAAGGTAAATTGAAATTAAACAACTGACCGTATGTATGGTGTAATGTCATCTTCAGTCCATTTTTCCCGGACTGTGAACAGGTGGTTGAAGCGCTCCGGTGTGTCCTCGGGGAGGTCTTCCACCCGCAGCAGGCAGATGGTCTCTGGACGAGAGGTGCGGTCCACCAGGGCAACACTCTGCAAAGAGCAGTACAAAATTAAGTGTAAAATGAGATACATAAGACATGCAAAACATTTAAGAGGAAAAGAGTAAAGTGTAACACCTTGAGCTGGTCCAGACTGGTGCTCATGCCATCTGGGACACTCTGCTGCCAGACTTCCTGGAACTCTCTTAAGTTGAACTTGACAGCATTCTGCAGTAACAACAGAGCCAGGCCTCGACAAACTTTATCCTCATAAAGCGAATAAATAATTTGGTCTGCAAAGTGATAAGTGTTCAGTACTTAAGTGATCCAATACTAATAGTGAGTAGTCAGATTGCGTACCATTTTCAACATAGTGATGTCCATAACAGTTTAAGCAGTGTTCTATCATTTCCCTGTAAAAGAAGAGTATATAGTATTAAATACATTTATGAAACCTTTTTACTAAAGAGCATCTAAAGGCTGTCACTTACTTTGGTTCAAGAGGAGCTAACTCTTCCAAACAGTTTTGAAGGGGGACTTTATTGAAGGACCATGATTCGGAATCCACCAGCTGAATCACATGACCCAGAAGCTTCATCTCATAATCGAAGTCCAGCAAACGCCAGTATCCTAAAAAATGTACAACAAAAAGTGTAAATACAGTATAAGTCTATTTGCTCATTATATTTAACTTTACCATCTATTTCACAGGCATGGATAGTCTTCAGATTGTCTTTGATTTCTGCTTCACTGGCTTGTATTCTCTCCAGAAGATCAAACATCGTGTACTGACAAGAGAGATATGATTAGATGTTTGCTTTGTAGCCGCCGTGATCATGCTTGCGTGTAGGGATGTCGCGATATAAATGATTATTGTGAGAAAAAAATAATCATTATTTAACAATTCATGATTATTGATACTGTGACTAAACAACAGGGACCTTTACATTTAGGTCTAGTGACAATAAATTGAACTAAAGACTACTAAAACTCATCACAATTATATTGTGACCTAAATAATCACGATTAACCTAGTAACCTTGACATCCCTATTTGTGTGTGGTACATACTCTGTTTTCTGTGACCTCTTCTTGTCCTCCGATGGCAGGTCCTTCATAAGGATTCTCCATCAGAAGCTTCTTAAGTTTCTTCAGCTTTGGGCGCTGTTTCCGTAGTTCCCAGTAGCTGTTACAAAAACCCCAGATCTATAAAAAAACATAGTACAATATCCACACAGGTCAAGGCTGAAAGAATATCAGATATTTCTTCTGTGATGACAACCACCTGAGCGTGGACCATGTGAGAGCTGTCCAGGTTGTTTTGGAGCTGGTCTGGAGTTTGACATTCAGGTACAAAAAGCAGAAGATTTGATGTGTCTGCAATTTTTAAATCATAAGTTTTATCTCCACTGCACAGCACTGCACGTTCCTCCTTATCCCCACGAATCACCAGACTAGAAAAAATGCATTGTATAAAGATGTGTGTAAGAGATGGTGCAACGCAAAGCACAAGAACAGCAGACTAAAAAAATAATGCTATTCAAATATACACTTAAATATAACATTTATTTAGTTAAGACACAAAATACAAAAAGCACTGCAAGTAGAGTCAAACCTGGCTATGTTTATGTACAGTACATAAGAATAAAAAACAAGTAAAAGTAACCTCTTATAGTTTTAATGACTCAATTATTTTGTATGAATTGCCTAAGTCTTTAACGTTAAGTACCTCTGACCAGCCTCAATGTGTTTGCACAAGGTGTCGTCCAGCTCCATCAGGCAGTAATCTGCAGACGAGACGTTTTCTCCGAAGGACAAACAGTGGATGGTTGTCTGTAAATCCTCTTCTTGAAGTTTAGCAATTTGCAGAGTGGCCTGAACCTCCTCCAGAGTACGCATTTTGGCAAATGTTGGTTAGTTGACAGGAAAAAATACAGCAATGTCTGAAATATAGTTTTAGTTTTCAGGAGCCTCGCTTCAGTTGTCATCAAATTTACCCGCGCTGTCTGACTGGAGGGGAAGTGACGTAGAGTAACGTCAGTAACATCAAAACAATTCCGGGTGATTTCTACCATCATTCAGTATTTCTTAAATATATTGAACCCTTTATTTTTGTATGTCTAGTTCTTGCATCTTAATACACTTTATTTTTCATACAGAATTTGAAATAAATATATTTATTTTCAATTAGGAACGTCAAGAACAACCTTTGTTTTACCCGAGACAGTATACAGGACGGAACGTCACTCACGCTCGGTCAAATCATCTATTAAACCAAATATTTGAGGATTATGGGCTGCTGAAAGATTTTTTGGAAATGTCAAGTTTTTCCAGATCAGCCCAGGTAAATCTATACTGTTGAAACAGAAATTTTCAATTTCAAATGTATTAAATAACTAAACCCGCTGCTACACAAGCTAAACTAACCACCAAATCCACAGATCTGAACAGCTATATAACTTTTGGGTTTTACTTAAATGTCTTTACTTAGAGTAAGCGTTCACGTCATATAATATCTGTGACTTTCCACAGGGTTGGGATCTGAGTAGTCGTAAAGCTTTCTCTGTCCTCTCATTGTCCTGTAATTATTGCATAATTTTAATCTTGTTAGAAACTATATGTGTGTTTGTAATTTCAGCAATGGGCCACATTTGCTCGCTCCTGGTTTCTGATTGACGCCAGGATGCAACCTCCAGGAAAATTAGCATCTATGAGTGCTATTAGACTTCAAGGCAAACATAAACCCATTTATCATGCTCTGAGTGAGTACCAAGCTTTTCTTAATTAATGTTTACTGACCAAGACATCCTATTTTGATAAACAAATGTCTTGTCATTGCAGGTGACTGTGGAGACCATGTAGTAATTATAAACAGCAGAGAAATAGCCTTTTCTGGAAATAAATGGGAACAGAAAGTATACTCCTCACATACAGGGTAGGTACATCACAGCGTCAACTTTTTCATCAATTAATATGTCTAATCCAGGATCTGTTGTCCTCAAATAAATGTAAATACTTTCTTTCTAACAGGTATCCAGGGGGATTCAAGCAGGTTACAGCTGCTCAACTCCATCACAAAGATCCTAAAGCTGTAAGTTTTGCTATTCATTCATCCAACCATCCATCATAAATATGTATACTGTAAACATAGAAATACACCCTCCACATTTGAGTAAAACACTAATTTGCTTTTAGCTGAAATATATCCCAGACAGTTTTATTACAGTTTTGCATTTGTCGCAAGTAGCACCAAAGCCTTTCAAACAACAGCTAACATACCTTTTGAAGTGTCCCTATTCCTCAAAAACTGCACAATACATGTTGCAAACAGTTGTCTAAATGTATTCCCTGGCTCATTGGTTTGGCACTGACAGAAGCAGATGGGACCGGACAAAAGACAAATTGATCCTCCTGTAATATTGTCGGCATTTCCCTCCAATTATTTGTTCTAATTAACGTGTCTGAGTATGAGTGGCAACTGTGAATATTATTTCTCATTGGGCCTTGATGGCTCAACAGGAAGAGTGCATGTTAAAATGACAGCAAAAGTATATGTGTGGTTGACAGATTTGTGACGGCTGGTTAGGTCTTAGGAGAATCTCTTCCTCCTGACAATTTGTTCACATTTTGGACTTTCCTGCTCCGTTGCTGTTTTCATGGCCTGGACCATGGTGTTTGTATTTGAGTCCTTCTAGTTCCTTGGTTGTCACAGACAGTTTTAAATCTAGTTTTGTTTTTTAAGTTCCCAATATGTTTTGGATTTTTTTTAAATTACAAACCGATGTTGTCCTCTGCATCTCTATGTTCCTCTTGAATGGATGTCCTGAAGATTTCCTCCATCATTAGGACCTTTGCTTGGTGTTTATTGTTCTGCTCATTTTGTTAGCTCATAACAAAACCTTACAAAAAATATCTGCATATAATATACTCGTCACTAGTGCTTCCATATCCATCTTACTGTTCAGAAATATGGGGGAAATGCCTGTGAAACATACTTAGATCCAATAATTAAACTAAAAAAGGGCAGTAAGAATGATACCGTACTCAAGCTGGAGTCGGTGTGATCTTATTAATGAACTTTTGATCAAATCGGATGTATTTAAATGTATGGACATAGTTAAGTTGAAAATGTGGGAAATGTTTCGTGTTGTGAGCAAAGATCTTCCCATAGGCATTCAGTCTTTAAAAATAAATACATTAAAGAGTCGCTATAACCTCAGAGGTTTGACTCGGTTTGATTTGAATAAAGTAAAAACTGATGTTAGCCAAAGATGAGTGTCTGACTTTGGAATGATACATGATACCTACTTGTCAATGTCCGAGCTCGTCAGCTCTTGGAAGCTGGTTTGTACTTGGATGGAAGACAGCTGAAACACCAGGTGCCACAGTGAGGCACTAAAGGAAATGTCATTGTGTTCTTGGGCAAGACACTTCACCCACATTGCCTGATAAAGCGCTTTGAGTGAGTTGAAGGTGGAATGACGCTATATAATAATTGTAACACTAACATTTTATAGTTGATATTGTGACATGACTGAGTAACTGTTGGACTGCCACTAGCGCTAACACTATATATGCACTTAGGCCTGGGTCATATAGCGATACAAATCAAATTCTGACAATATGCTTTTTAAAAATTAGATTGCAATTTTGTGAGTATGTTTCTGTTTAATGCAGCTCTGTGATTTTTACAAACACACTTTCTATTATTCAGCCTCTATCATGTCCTGAGTGAATGACAAAAAAGAAATTAAGAAAGAAGAAATTACAAAAAAAGAGTGAACTTTCCGACGAAATATCACATTTGATGTACCTTTTGTTTACATCTTTAAAGAGAAATATGTATAGTAAGTGTACATGAACCGTGATCAAATTGAAATGGTGATCCGGCTCCAAGAATGCGATGTAAATATGTTGGCATGCCACCCACCCCTGCATAATCTGTTCTCTAGTCAAACTTGAAATTAAATGCCACACTTGTTCTGTTCTGTGCTTCTTCTTCACCTGCATCCTCTTCATAACCAGATTGTGAAGTTGGCGATTTATGGCATGCTGCCTAAGAATCTACAGAGACGAACCATGATGCAGCGGTTACACATCTTTCCTGATGATGTGAGTATCTTTGAGGTTTGTCTTGTTCTTATATGTGTTCCCTCTTTTGGGCAGTTTTTAATTTTTGACTCCTTTTAGGTGTTGCCAGACGATATCATGGCAAACCTGACAGAAGAACTTCCTCAGCCCAGAGAAGTCCCAAGGAAACTCAGCGAATACACCCAAGAGGAGATAGACGCATTCCCTCGACTTTGGACACCGTAAGTCAAGACTCAATACATTCATTCATGTTTTATGTATTACATTAGTGTATTTTTCTTTTTTTATGATGAGGAATACGACTCTGCCACTGTCTGGTAGATCCAGAGGGAGGTGCTGTTGAGCTGCAAATACCAACTTTAGTGGCTCAATTCAAATCGGTTGCTGTACACAATGAGCAATTTTCGACGCCAAACAAATGTGTTAGAAGTTAGAAGTGTTAAGTTAGTCATTTTGACAGTGGTCAGTTGATGTTGCCTGTTAAGAATGGGCCCTTTCCCCTCAGAACTGATGAAGTGGATTATCTCATGATGTCCACATTATTTGGTTGACTGTTCAGGTCACAATATAATCATAATGACAAAAGAATAATAATTGTGACTATTTTAGAAGCATAAAACTTTAATTCAATCTATAGTCCAAAAATGTATTTCTTGTTGTCACATTAACTTGGCTCATGAACCGAGAAGGACCAGAGTCTTATAGTCATAAGAGAATTAAAGAATAACATTTGAAAATAAGGGCGTGGCATTCAAAGAAAAGAAGGGTCGAAGCATATTAAGTCCAAAATAAACATCCCATTTTGTCCATTGTTTGTTGAATTTGTCCATATTTGAATTGAGATATTAACTTTTTTCCATTCAGAAAGTAAAATTTCATAAAGCTTGTCCTAAACTTGAGGAATAGAAACCTTATAGACAATGGTAATGAAAGAAAAATATATATTTCACTGGTCCTGGTCTCAGCGATTGTGAGTAATCTTTTGAATCATGTTGTACAATTAAAATGTGATAATGTGACACTCCTAATGTCATGAGAAAACACTAACACTCCTCAATTGAATTATCACTTACAAAATCGGCTACCTCGGACCTTTCTCAAACGGAGGCATGTTTATCGCTTGCTTCTATCTAAACTGAGAAGCATTGTTGTGAAAAGTCCCCTGTAAGCGTTTTGCATTAGTCCTGACTGTACAGTGGCACCCTCTCTGCGCTCTGAAGGCGTCGCTAACATATTGTAATGAGATTCATGGTTTTTCTGGGTCTAATATTTTCCTGGTTGAGGGCTGCCCTGACACTGTGACCCTTGGTTTTCTTGTCAAGATGAAAAGCCACTTCTTTGCATCTCGTTGTAAAGCTGAACAAGGATTGGAACAATGGCAGAGACTTTTCTAACTTACAATGTCTGAGTTGACTTTTTCTGTTGAGACAAATTCAAGCTCAAGTTAAACACATAATTACTGTGGCCCTTGATGTTTACATTGTTGGACACGGGCTTTGCTTGGATTCCTACAGCTTGTCTGCATTATATTCTGCGGCTGTCGGGCCCTTTTTCATTGTTTTCTGGTTCTATCTCCTCAGCCAATCAGTGCATCTTCTCACACCTGTCACTGTGCGGTGGTCAAGGTCGAGCTTTTAGTTTTAAAGATGGGCTGGGATCTAGTTAATATTCATTTACTGTTCATTTGATTCACCAGAGCATGTGACAGTCAAGAGAGCAGTTCTTGAGGTTGTGGTGGTGACTCGCACTTGATCATATTTTTTTTTCTACTTTGCCAATAGCCTAATATTAGTCTCCTGCAATCTATGTTCAAAATAAATACACACAAAAGGGCGCTGTATATCGTCTTATTCTGGGAAAACAGAGATCAGATCAAAAGTCGGCTTTTTAATCTGACTTTCTCTGAGGTTTTTCTTTTGGTGTTGTTGTAATTGCCTTTTTTAAACTTCTACCTTCCATGGCATATGCTTCATGTTGTTTTATGTTTTCTTCACAGGCCTGAAGAATATAAAATGAAATGAAGTTGGACTTTTCCACATGAAATACCTTTTTGTTTGTGCTTCTTTAATATGTATGTCTCAAATGATACTGAATAAATATCCCTGACGTGTTACAGTCGACATCTGTAATGTTCTGCATCAGTTCAAGGTGAAGCTTTGTGCTTTTGAACTGCTTCTTTTTGTGTGAACTTTAAAACAGGCTTATAAAATATTAAATAAACCTACATCTTTTATTCATCAACATTGGTTTTAGTTTTGTCTTGCAACACGGCTCAGGTTAAAGCGCAAACATTTTGTATAACATTTTTATTTGTTAAAAAAACTAAAGGAAAATAAATAAAATCATTATGGGGTCAAACGTGAACTTGTCAATTACTTTGCTGTTACACTAGACACTAGAAGCTTCACAAAGGTGCAGTTTATTCCTTGTCAAAAGGAAACTGTCGAGCCAAAACCTCCACAGTGAGCAGTCCTGACGTTTGCATAACAATTTCTGATCTGAGAGAAACTTACATTTGTTTTTCTACTGTTTTGAAACAATGAACAAAAAAAAATCATAAACAACTTAAAGGTGAACAATGTAAGATTTTAGATGGACTGTCCAAAATCTTCTTTTCTCCCAGAAAATGTTATTTTGCCCGTAATATGTTCTGCAAAATGGCATAAAACTTGGCAATCTCCATGGAGCCAGGCGATCAAATCAATTAGAAAACAATAGATAAACCATACCGTTCAACATTTCAGCTATAATAACTTTTTTATGAGACGAACGGGTGAAGGACCCTCCAGCAAAAGTTACATAGTTCACCTTTAACAATACCGTCCAATGAAAACAATCCATGATGAAAGGGAACACAACCAACTTTCTTATAAAAAAGTATCCTGTACATTTGTTCATCCAACACTTAAAATCTCTTAGCTACATAAAACCATGACCTGGCAAGTTACGCACTCGGTGGTTGACTTAGGAAACACATGCAACTTTACAAAACATTTCAGAAACCTGCCGAGAGATGGACAAAATGCTTATATCTTTACATTATCACTGGACGATGCAAACATTTATCAGGCACTTTTATTTCCCTCTTCATAAAACTCCCATCCACGAGTCTAAGTCTATTTACACCGTTTGCCCGGGCACAAATCAAGCCGGGGGATCACTTCGGACAACGAATCCTCTCCCTTGAATGTTTTGTGCAGTCCTCTCGCGCATGAACAGAGTCTATACTTCCCTCTTGAATCCTCGCTCATCACTCTCCTCCATAACCTCCACGTCGCTGCTCTCCTGCTCCCCGACGTCCCGCGAAAACCTCCGAACCACCCCAGGGGACCTCAGCTCCACATCCTCCGAGTGAGTGGGGCTCGGGTGATAGGCGTGAGGAGGCGCCTGGTGCTGCTGAGGGTAATACTGCGGAGGGTACGCGCGGTAGTAGGGGTCCTGCTCCTCCTCGTCGTCCTCTTCTCCCTGGTCGTTGTTGTAAGCCCCCTGCACTGCAGGGTTGTAGCGTTGGTAGCCACCGTGAGGCAGCTGTTGTACTGGTTTCATGGGAATATTTTGGGTCAGTCGGTTCGATAAATTGTTAAAAAAGCAGAAAACATTGAATGTTCAGGCTTAAGCAGCAAGTATTTGTGTTAGCAGGAAGTAAAAGAATGCACTAGATTGGAATCCTTAGCCCTGGTTTTATGCTTATCTAGGGCCGGGCGATATTGACTTGTCTTTGAGGTTTAACTAGCAGACATGTGAAATGCCTGTAAATGTAATCATAAACGTGCAGAAACATCACCGTATAACCTTTGCTTTTCTTTTTCATCAGCACTTTTGGTAGCAATTTTACTATATTGATATTCAAATTTTGGCATATATTCCAAATAACAATCTTCATATTATTTAAATTTCAATATATTGCCCATCTCTGCAATTATAGTGTCTATTTAACAGCTGAAAGGAGTGCTTTGGGATTGTGCGTAAGCAGATTTGAGCCCCTTGATAGCATCCTTAAGATTATGTTAGTTGAGAGAAGTATGTTAATGAAGCTGCATTTTATTACTGCAAGCTCGCAATTGGGTCATACAAAAACTAGCGCGGCTTCGATTTACAGATAACGAATTAAGCTAAACAGCATCAATGTTTAGTCGATTCATTAAGCGCTGAAAAATGAGATTAACTGCAAATAGCTGTAAGCCTCAAACACGGGGCGGCTCCAGTGAAGCAGTGTGTATTTCTGTATTTGTTGACAGATGGCACTGTGATCAGCCACAATGAGTATCAGTGAGGCATTGTGGGGAGTGGGTTACACTTGGGGAAAGTGAGCTAATCCTTTATTGTCTTTGAGGCTGTCCCACCAAGCAAGATCAACAAAGTGAAAGGAAAGTTCTGGCTTTCAGTAGAAAAATGGCAGCAAACATGCAAAAATAAAGTCAGATGTTGAATAGCAAAAAAAAAAAAAAAAGGTATAAGGCTTAAATTAGACACATACAAGTGATGTGTCTTAATTTGTTGCATAAAAAAACTCCTGTTTTTTTAATGCAGTTTAAGCAGCAAGAATAATTTGAAGATGTCTCTCGAGAACAGAGCTGCTGCAGGGATTAGAGGTTAAGCACCAGGGTCAGGAGTAATTACCCATCACACGAAATATGGACCCCTTGAGGGAATTAAAAAGTCTGTCAATTTCCTCAGTTTTCAGTCATATTTACAGAGGGAGGGCGAAGGAGAGGAGCAGGCGAGGTGAAGAGGGCTACGGTTGTTCTCAGTAATCATTCCCATAGTCCTGTTGACCTGAGTCACACAGAGACGGAGAGGGAGCAAAGGAAAGAAGAGGGAAACGTTAATAACCAATGACAACGCAAACTTTCACAGATGTTTCACACATTAGAAATGAGAAACAATAAGCAGAGGTGGGTGGTTACGTTTGCTTAACTACATTTACTTCAAGGGCAACGCCGCACTGGTCTGCTTAAAATAAAATGTATTTGACCAAATTAAACTTTTCAAAAAGAAACATTTACTTGAGTAACTTTAATTAGTTCTCAGAGTAGTTTTCAGACGCTAGACTCCTACTTGAGTAATATATTTGACAGTGTAACAGTCTCTTTCTTGTGTAAAAGTTTCGATTACTCGTTCCACTGTGAGTCAAAAAGTGATTAATGCTTTATATTGACAAAACGTGATTATTGAACATTTATGTTTTTGCACCACTCCTTCAAATATCTCTCACTTTTGTGGTCTATAAAAAATACTTTTAAGCATTATTTAACATTATTTGTCCTTCCAATTACATTCAAATAAATGAACAGTTACTCCTACAATTACTCTTCTTGGAGCACTACTATGTACTTTTGAATAATACCATTTTGGAGCACATTTTCTAGCTAATCTACCCACCTCTGAGCACAAGTAGGACGTAACAATGCACCATCGGTTGACCAGGAAGAGTTAATATCTTGATTAGCACATAAATTACACAAACAACAACACAAAACACATAAAGTGGACCGGACTACAAATCAAATTCAAATAACATTGAATCGTGACTTGTGGGTGCATTGTTACAACCTCAATATTTAAGAGTAAAAATGTGGCTACAATATATTGGATTTTAGTTTCTCTCTGCAGAAGAAAGGAGAGAACTATAAAATCCTAGCACACAGCAGAAGTATCACCCCACAAACAGCCTTCAATGAGAAACGTGCCTCGAGAACAAAACATGAAAACATATTACCCACATCTGCAGTGGCACTCGCATTAAAACACTCTCCAACAGAAGACTGCAGCCACACTGTCCTTTTCAGGCTCTGTTTTCTATTAAACGCTTCCTTTTAAGTGGCCGGAGAGGCACTGTCACAGCCAAGCCATAAATATGTGTATTTTCGGTTTATATGAACTACAAAATTGTTCAGCAGCTTTTAATCTGCTTCTTTCTGCAAAGGTGTGCTGCATGTTTAATTCCTTACATTTATATATTTGGTGTTTTGACAGTAATTATTACTTTATATTCTCATTGCAAATTTGAATCTGTAAATTTCAAATATGTATCCACTCAAAACTGTTTTCTTTCAGTTCTCCAAGAGCCTTTTGTTGACAGTAACATTATAATAAATGTAAGAGGCGGGTGTCCTGGTTTCTTACATAACAACGACCTGGTGTTATGACTGGAGATTCTACTATTATTTTACCCTAGAAAAATACAGACATAATATTTAGTTTCATTCAGCTTCTGGGAAATGTTTTAACAAAATCAACACTACATTTCTCAGATATTGACCGAATGTTTCATCAAAGCCAACAGTGGTTGTGTGTCTTTCTAATACTCACCTCCAACATTGTAGCCCATACAGGAGTTTGGGTCACAGTATCCCGCCGGCCCGGTTTGTCCCGCACTGCCTGGGTTTCCTGGGCGACCCGGGGTCCCTGGGCTCCCGGGGCGACCTGTGGGGCCTTGGCTGCCTGTTCGCCCTTCACCTGCCACACCTGTGAGAGAAATACTGTCTATTTACTCTATACAATGACTATTTCTGGTTATGGAGAAGGATCATTGCTTTTACTAGTCAATAATCGTTGTAATAAAAGTGTTATTTTTGGATAACGGGAAGGATGGTGGATGTGACAGAGTGTTAAAGTTGCCACAGAACAACAATTTTCAGGTCAGACTCAGCCAAAGGTTTTTTTTCTCTTCCATGTCCTCAGGAGGAGCGGCTCCTTCAGGACACTTGACACAAATATCAAATCAATATTGTGGAACTATTTTTGTTGCCAAGCATTATTCCAATCTTGAAGAAAACCCACAGGTAAAGCCAGAGGCACAGAGCTCAAAAAAACATTATCTTTCTCAAATATTGCAGTCCAGGATTTCTTTTATCTGATATTTGACCAAGAAGTTGTTTCCGGGGAGTCTCGTCAGCTCGTGTTCGCATTGATTACACAACCGTAAACAGAAAAACTCAACATATTTTCATAAAACAACCTTCTCAAGACTGCACACAGGGAAATCAATACAGAGAATTATAGTCATGGTCCAAAAGCTTGACCGGCTTTGCTTTGATAGAGTGAAGCCCTGGTGCGTTTCAATTCTGCAGAAGAAATCAAATTACTGGTACATGCGCTTGGTTTTTCTCCTCTGAAAACATGAAGAAAGCTGTATTGTCGACTCAATAAAACACTTGATAACACACACAATTATCTAACAACTAAAACACAAGTTTGCACACGTTATCTAAATGTTATTAGAGTGTATCCATTTTTTCTACCTGGAGGTCCAGGTGGTCCTCGAGGGCCTTGGCTGCCCACACCTGGATGTCCTCGCTCTCCTTTCTCTCCGGCTAGACCTGAGCACATCACACATGAACACATCTACCATGAACACACCGTCATCTCTGTGGATAATACGAAACATAAGAAATTACCATTAAGAATGTAAGACTGTGATCAAATGTGTAATAAACTATAAAATAAAGACTAATGCTGAAAGTCTGAATGACCTCATGCAGTATTTTAAGTACTTGGTAACCACAGACCAGC
The DNA here is from genome assembly GCF_026437365.1 of Eucyclogobius newberryi. Lineage (NCBI taxonomy): Eukaryota > Metazoa > Chordata > Actinopteri > Gobiiformes > Gobiidae > Eucyclogobius > Eucyclogobius newberryi. The sequence continues at coordinate 25,974,980 of NW_027315945.1, read as the reverse complement.
ATTGTTTTGACCTCTTTTGGGAATGACGTACTGAAATCGTGTCACAATTGATACTTTTCAAGAACATTTTCTTTTTTAATGAAAGTTATAATTAGTCACATGAGAGCAGTCTGAATACTGTCAGTATTCTTGTCAAGTAAGGTTTTATTTCTGAATCACATCTTTTTAAATACGCTCCACAGATTCAGCCCGGGACCAGTGGTTTCAGAGCAGCCCATAAAACATCTAATAAATGCCTGTGTTGGGTTTGTGGCCGAGCAGAAGCAGCAGATTTTGATTATGAATGTTACAGAAGAGACTCTGGACTCGCAGGACTTTGCTTTCCTCTGTGTGTGTCTTCTGCAGCTCTGTGCTTCGGCGTGTGGGTTGCATGTTTTCACGATGAGGCCTAGTAAAGCTGCTCTGAAGACTGAATGACCTCATGGATATTGAGCTTACTGTCTTCTGGCCTGGACCGGACCTCCTGGGAGCTCAGATATGACTGAGTTTGTCTAAAGGGTCACAGAGCAGGCCAGAGCCAAACAAGCTGCACACAAGATGGATATCCGGCTGAACAGACAAATGTTATGTTTGAGATTGCCATAAATTATTCTGCTCTTTGAAAAACAACTCGACACATTTTAAAGTTCACTATATTGCTGCAGATGAATTAATACGATAAAAATAAAAATCACATTTTATAACACTGATAATGTAACTTTTCCCCCTATTTTAAATATCAAATAAGCTGCAATAAATGTGAAGAAAAACAAACCCAATAAGGAAACACTTTAAAATAATAAAATCAATATAATATAATAAGTCATTAATCAAAATACATGTGTCAGAGCAATAATAGGCTGCTTATTAAACATTTGAATCTGAATAGCAAAGTGATAAATGCTTGTAAATGCCTTATACAAACAAATAACTAGTGCTTATTATTGCAAATTGTTTACCAAGGAACCTTATTTTAAAAGCATTACCCACATAATTATAGTAAATACATATAGCAGGTTAGCATTGATAATGAAGCGTGTTTTACTACAAGGAGGACAACAAAAAGTTCTCAAAACGTAGTGCCAAATCACAAAAAGAAATATTGTTCTTCACTCATATATTGACCAATAAACGGATGTAGTTATTATTGTGACAGGCCTATTTGTTTGAGCCTCACCTCTCTCTCCCGGTCGCCCGTTCTGCCCGCTGGTGCCGGGGAAACCAGGCCTACCGGTCTGACCCTGCTCTCCCTGTGGCCCGGGGGTTCCTCGTCTGCCTGGTTCTCCCGGAGGTCCAGGAACCGTCCGCACCGACACCGAGGACTGGGGGATCTGGTTCAGGACGGAGTTATACCGGGACAAGTGGCCTGTGGCAGATTTAATTAGATTCAAACTATGGGCGGATCAAAGCACATTAGGAATATAAAGGTCACATCCAGTGTATTTATACAGCACATTTTTATAAAGAAGCAGACAGACAGAAAACAATAATAATTAAAAAGACAAACAATTTGATCTAAGTAATACAGGCAAACCCATAAACTAGAAATAAAAACATAAAATAAATAAAAGACACAGAGGACCACACAACTTGGGGTCCACCTGGTTTTGAGCCAGGTCTTAGGAACTGCAGCTTCAAATGAGTGCTGACATTTGAATAAAACCTACTCTGGATGAGCTGTTCGCACACTTGTCGGGCGATGGCACGGATCGCTGCTTGAGACTGAACATCGCCCTGAAACAAAACACAGCTCTTAGAAAATTACACACGAAAGTCTTAACTCGCCATTCAAAACCAAAGGAACAAACGGCCAGACCCACGGTGCAGAAATGGTTGACTAAGGCCCAAAAATTAACCGGGTCCGCCGCTTCCCACAATTTAAAGTCAGGCATATGACTAGTTAGACTACACATTTTACTAAAACATAGTTAACTTAATTATGTTGAAGATTATACTAAAAAGTTTACAAGGGCCAAAACACACCTAATTTACACAATAGTTATTATTTGTTTTGTAAAGATTTTTGGGCCCAAAGGCTTTATTAGACCCTAAAGACAGCATGAAATGGGGGATGAGAAAAAAAGGGAGGACATGCAGCAAATTTTCGGAGTCGGGATTTGGAACCCACGACACTGCGTCCGGCTGCACATGGAGCCTGGCATATGTATGCTGTGCCTTAAATAAAGGTTAATCGTTCTGAAAATGTCAACACATTTATTTTCTTAAATTAATAGTTCATTTGGATAGAATCTGTATATTGAGACACTTGATTGATGTAAAACTATGACCCACCACGTAATTAGAAACACATGAAATCTAATATAATATGCACTTTAATATGCAATTTATTCTACAGTCACAGTTTTTACTGAAGTTAATATTTTATTTTAGAGTGATATTAGTGTCAAAATACTGTACCATGAACCTAAACCATGACCCTGTGTTGGATCTGCTCGAGAAAGATGAAGTTTATGAAACGTGTTGAATGTGCTCTTGAGTGCGATGCAGCTTCAATAAAACAGAGCTGTAAAGTCTTTTCCGACACAGAAACTATATTTCCAGTGCAAAACAGAGCAGTAAAACTTGATTTGTTAAAAACAGGGCTGCTGAGTGCTAGTGGAATGACTTACTCTTTCTCCCTTATCACCTTTGGTACCCGCAGGACCCTAGGACATGAAGCACAAATAGGACAATTCATTTTAATTCAGTGGTTTGCGTATATATTGTACAAAAACACTTTAGTTTAGGGACCACAAATGAATGGATAAGACCGTGTTTTTCAACCTTATTTGAGTCACGGCACACTTTTTTGTTTGTTTTGTTTGACGACTATTGTCAACTGAGTTTGGTTTATTGAATTAGGTAATGGTAGTTGTTTTGCTTTTTTTGGACCAGAAGTTTGCTCCGGACACTCACAAATCAGTTTACCCATTGAATTGGATTTCTTTTCCCCAATGCACCCTCCCATTCCCTCACACACTTCAAGGGGCTACGTAGTTAATTAGATCTTTGTTAGTGTTTACAAAGTACTTTTATATCAAGGTCAGTGAGAATTCCAATGCGAGCTCTCGTGTCTCGAGTAACAACTGCACATTCTCTCATATCTCACTCCAAAATAGGTTTTTAAACAATTATTTCATGATATTAAAGCCATTTTATAAGAATGTAATGATGACAGCTCTTGATTAAACTTTGATAGAAGTGTTTTTTTTATTATTATTTAGTTGGTTGGCTTGTGAAAAAATGAATGAGGTGAGGAGAACAGACAGAAAGACACTTTTCTTGTTTGATCAAACTTACACCACTAATAAACACTTATCTACTGTTATAATAATATTTGCTAAAAGTTGGTTGCTACACATGTTTACAGTAAGACTTGTGCTTCCGCCGCAGATCGTACAGCCACTCGTGCATTATTTATGTATGACGTACAAGTAGTTCCGGCAACAGTTAAATCCCATTCTATATCACTACACTCTGGACGTCATCATAGCAACAGGTAAACAAATGCTCAACTGTTACTAGCGTCATGTAAAACTCAGAAATAACTAATATCTCAGACGTTTACGAACAGTGAACAGGCTTTTGTTTGATTGAACTTAACTTCATGTATTTAGCCATAAACTATAATACTCGTCATCACAATTGTGTTTACTGGACATCATCATAACTGTTATCTTCATATGCAGTAATAAGTGCTTTATAAACACTACCTAATATATGAATAAGCACCAACTAACACAAGAATTACCACTTAGAAATGAATATGTGGTCCCTAAACGAGTGTGTTACCAAACCTTCGATATCCTCCGTCCATTTATCTCACTACTTTGACGTACAACTGTGGCTGAAAGAATTGTTTTGGACGGACAATATGTAGCCCTATATCTGATGTTACTAGGAGATACTGCAACACCTTTGCCTCGCTAATAAAATGTGTGCGCCTTGACAAACACTGTGGCGCCTGGCACTCGGACAATGCACGGCAGTAAAGAGATGCATATCGGCCCATAGCACGCTTTCAACCTGCCAAGCACATAAAGCCGATGAATGCATATCAGAGTACAACACACGGAGGCAAATAAAAGACAAATATTTCCGCGGCACAAATCCAAGAGCTGATATGAAAAGTATATCGACCTGATGCGTTCACAGCTTTTGAACGAGCCGCTGTTTATCTTGGGCGAACGTGTCCTTGACTATTCGCTGCAATTCTGTGTGCTCAAGTGGAAGTGTGTTTGAGGAGGAACACCGGGACTGTTGTATTTCGCACTCAATCTTATTATGAATATAGTGCATCGAAATTGTGCCTGTCTGTCTGTTTTAACTTCTTGGTCTCTCCGCGGTAAATGTCTACAGCCCGGGCCTCCTCTGTGTTTCTGTTTGGGTTTCATTAATCTTTCTAGACGCATAAATGTCTATTTCATATCAAAATGCCATGGGAAAATCCTATAAAACTACAATGAAAGCACATGTGAAGATGGGAGATAACATGAACTCCATTTAGTTTTCTGTGGAGACCATCACTTGCCCATTATACAGCCATTGAATTTGAAGCTACGTTAAATTGCAATGAGTTGCAGCAGTATTAACAAGAGTGAAGATTGTAGACCAAACTGGAAATGAGCTCAAATCATTTAAAATTGTTAGAATTTTGAAGATTGAGGACCTGCCGAGTGTAACGGAAATATTTCTAATTTCTCTCCGAGTGAAGTGATGAAATGCATACTTTTTCTGAATTGAAGCTACGAGTGGACAAGTCAAACTGCTCAAATCAATAAAAACACCACATATTTTACTCAATTTAACTACCCAGATTCACATTTTTGCAAAGAGTAGAAACAGTTGGATGTGTCTCTTACATTGCAGTAGCCATCACGTTCTGTATAGTTTGATTTTCTGAAACTAAACTGGAACATCTGTGTCTGTATCAGATTCTCCAGTGATTTATAGCTCTCTGTCTTTGTGCCAAACGTTTCTGCTGGACGACAAGAGCTGACCTAAGAAAGGATTACATGTCCCTATTGCCCCCATCATCAAAGCGTCATCTGTTGCTCGTCCGCTCTCTTTCACACATTTCCTTCGCAACTCATTGATTTACAAGTTTGGGGTTTGCTATTTTCAGTAATTTGGCAGTGGAGTGATGAATAAAGGATGTCACTAGTAATGTCACAGATGAGCTCTTATTCAAAACGTTCACATTTGTTGCAATAAAACAAATTCAAATGGACAATAAACAATAAAAGGGGAGAAGGGCAAGGAGAGAAGAGCAGTCTATGTCCATCTCGTTCCTAAAATCAAGTAAAAATTATCAAAACTTACCGGGTTTCCTTGATCTCCGGGTGAGCCAGAAGACCCCCCTGGGCCTGGAGCTCCGGGGGCTCCTGGGGGTCCCTATGAGAGAAAAATCTGCATCAATGTGTTGAAGGGATGTCTATATTAGTTTCTCACAGACACATGAAACAACTTGAGCTAAAATAAAATAAAAGAGGCACTTACAGACGTTCCAGGAGGTCCTTGTCGCCCCTGAGTTCCAACATTACCTGGAAGACCCTGAAAAAGAAAAGTAAAAGCTGATAAGGAAGGGCAGTATTTCAGCTCCAACATTTTACTGATATTTGGCACCAGTATTTTATTTATTTATTTGCATTGCCAGTTTCTCTGTGTGCCAATATGTCACTCCTTGATTTGGATAGACAGTTAGTATTTGTCGGATTAGTACCATAAAAATACCCTCAAGGGACAATTTATCTCTGAGAAAGAAAAGGCTTTGTCTGTCCAGAGAACAGACATTCAGCTGTAACAAAATGATACTCAAAAAGTGACTCCAGCACTTTGAATGAGTAATCAGAACTCCCTTTTGTCTATAATTACAGTTTAGTTGGCTGCATTTTGCTAAATAATGATCATCAAATCAAAAAAGGTGGCAGTGAGGCAGCACAGTTGTGTTGGTGACTACTAGCCAAATAATTTTCGCCACAATTCGCTGCATCCTTTTTCCATCAGCAACATTACTTGAGCTGAAACCAAACCAGGAAAGAAAATTGGATGGCATAGATTTCAACAGGACAGAACATTTTACCTATTCCAAACCCAAACTGAATTTTAAAGTTGCACGGAAGACCTTTTTTGGTGCGGGATCAGCCACCTAACTCGATGTTATTTGCCTGGAATGTTCCACAATGTCATTTAACTGATCTGTCTTGCCATTACAAGTGGTTTCGTTGCTCATTAAAACTTTGAGCACTTTCACAGATCTGGGCTCTTCTGTATAAAGTGTGTGTACGTACAAAATGTTAAGTTTGTGATCTGTAAAAATATAACTTCAGGTGGAAATGAGTCCAGTACAAAACCTTCAGGGGTTTCCAAGATGAGGCAGAAAGAGATCTGTGCTCAGAGAGACGAGGACATTTGAGAGAAGAGGACATTTGAGAGACGAGGGCATTTGTGAGACGAGGACATTTGTGAGACGAGGACATTTGTGAGACGAGGACATTTGTGAGACAAGGACATTGTGAGACGAGGACATTTGTGAGACGAGGACATTTGTGAGACGAGGACATTTGTGAGACGAGGACATTGTGAGACGAGGACATTTGTGAGACGAGGACATTTGTGAGACGAGGACATTTGTGAGACGAGGACATTTGTGAGACGAGGACATTGTGAGACGAGGACATTGTGAGACGAGGACATTGTGAGACGAGGACATTTGTGTAGGTTAGAGGATGTTTGAGGACGTTATAGGAAGTTTGTGTTCTGTTCGGATGTACACTTTTAGTTTAGAATTCCATGCAAAGTGTTATGAGACCCCTGACCTACGACGACGACACCTGCAGGTTTCCATGGAGATAGATAGGTCAAATGCCATACAAGGCAAGTTTATTTGTAGAGCACAATTCGTACTCTAAAAAAGTGGTTTACATTATAGGAAATGCAATTCAAATCAATATACAAACAGATAAAAACATGAATAATCACAATAAAATATACTTTTAACAGAGAAGAGTGCAGATAGAATCCTGTCAGTTTTTTTGAGTATCAAAACAATCAAGAACAATATAGTGTAAATCAAACTGACATTTGTTAAAATATGTCTTTAAACGTACCGATTGAGGTTACATGATCTGACGAATGTGAAATGTGCGTAAAAAGTGCAGAAATGTCACCATATAGTCTTCTTTGAAATTTTACATGACAATGTTTTTCATTTCTATTTTCAATCAGCTCTATTTGCAGCATTTTTACTACAAATTATTTACTCAAGATTCAAATTTTTCACATCTTCAAAACAACATTCACATTATTAGCTACATTTTGATATACGGTCTCCCTCTTGTAGCTACTTTGAAATATGACGTGAGGCTGTTGAAAAAACAAGCAGATGAGTACAAGGACACCTGTTCCACACACACACACACACACACCACACACACACACACACACACCACACACACACACACACACCACACACACACACCACACACACACACACACCACACACACACACACACACCACACACCACACACACACACACACACACACACACACACACACACCACACACACACACACACACACACCACACACACACACCACACACACACACACACACACACCACACACACACACCACACACACACACACACACACACACACACAGTCTGATTTGGTATTTACTGCACAGTTGGGCATTGTTAAATATTTTACAAACAGCTACTATTACCATCTGCTCCCCACATTGTCATGAATCAAGTCTAATTTGGTTATATTTCAAAGTGGCTTGAAAAAGTGAACTATATTTGAACACACAGTACATAAGAGAAGTATTTGAGCAATGTGGTGGGATACGAAGAGTGTAATATGAGACTTCTGAGCTTTTAAATCAAATGTAACTTCCTGAGTACCTGGATGATTTACATTTTACAGTTTAAATGTTATTCAGCCCTACTGTAATTTCCTTTTATAAGCAATATGGGGCATTTTAATCCAGAATTGGCAGGGCGGGAAAACCTAAAGCGGGAAAGGACTCTAACGTATGTAATTGTGACTTACTGTGTAAGGGTGGGTGATACTGACAAACAAGAATATCTCAATATTATTCTGCAATATTTAGATGATATTTAAATAATGCATCAGGAATGTTCTAAAATGTGGTTGTAATGTCTTGGTTGAGGTTCAAGTATTGTACAACATTTGAATGAACCATAAAATGAACCACAAAAGTGCAGAAATATAACTTTACACCCTTAATTTACACTTTTTTCTTCTTTTTGAGGCAATTTTGAATAGTTTTAATTATAGCTGATAAACTCAATATTCTAATTTTGTATATCTCCAAAACAACACTTTTGATATTATAAATACATGCTATACCTCCCACCTTTAATATTATGTTGTTAGTAGTGGCATATGCATTAGAGGCAGTGTATAAAATACAACCCAGTTATGCTTAGCAAGACAGTTATAATTCATGCGTTTGTCTTACCCTTGGACCTGGGGGACCATCTCGTCCAGCTGTTCCAGGACCTCCAGGGACGCCCTAGAAACATACAAGCAGGTGTAAAACCACAACAGAGAACTTTGTAGTTGTAAAATTGTATTATTAACTGCATGATCTTCACTTTCTGCAATGTTCACTGCACACATAATAAACAGTAAACCCTAATCCTTTTCTTTCACCACTCCGAGTGAAAGGTTCTTGTTCAATCCAAAATACAGTCACGGTTTAAGTGCTGGGTAATTTATGCCCACACTTAAAAACTAGTGATTAGCTCATAAAACATGGCAGAGAAAGCTGTTAAAGGTTCACAAATTATAAGACCAGGTTGAGGTAGACAGCTGTATGATTCATAAGATTGTAGTGTGACTCTTGGCTTTGGTGCTCAAGATCTCCCCAGTTATATCTGGACCCACAATATTTCAGCACAAAATGTAAAATGCCATACATATTTTGATTGCGACTATTTTTTGATTACACACACAAAAAGATCCAAATAAAAGTGCACTATGTAACTTTTCTGGTGAAATATTATTGCTTTGCCAGGAATATCACTTTTTATTTATCTCCATGAAGATAAGCAGGTTTGATCCTCTATCACAAAAGTTACATAGTGCACCTTTGAGCTTCAAATCAGAAAGAACTTGAATCATCTATGTGTTTATGAAAAGTATACATTTAAGACTGTGTAAAAATAATTACACTGGCACTGACACAACCGCTGGGATTAAGACGGGTGTAAAACAAACGCTTCAGTATTCATTACCACCACATTCACAAAATCACGATTGGAACCGAGCCGCTGGAGCCCAGACCACCAGAGTCCATTGTATTTACAGCGATGAAGACGAGAAAAGTGAGAGGGAGAGAGCGGGACAGAGTGGCGGGGCGAGCGAAGAGTAATTGATGTTTCCGAGCAGTGATATTCTCTGTGCTCTGCCATATATTACAACAGGACCCTGGAAGCCACAATATTCCTCCTGCGAGCCCCTATTGAAGACACACACAAGCAGCCATTCATATTCCACTATCTGACAAAACACATTATTACTCAGTAACACACAGCAGCTTCGCCGGCTTTTATTAATAGGGCAATGCACTACGGAAGCGCCAGATACGACTGCGTTGGCGGTGTGGTAGTTTGCCGTGGGCTGGTTCAACAAAGTGGCATTTTCTACTTGTGGGAATGCAAGTTTAAAGATAAAGATAAAACGTAGATCTGGGCAATATTTTTCCTTGATTTTGATCGATCTGGTTTTGATCTTCATTTGGTTTTATTTTATCTTATTAAAAACAAATCACAAACCACATAATATATTTCCTGAGCACAATGAGCTGGCCATTAAAATGACCCAAGTAAACGATGGACAAATAGAGATGGCAGATGTCTTTTATAACGCAGTAGCGCCGTAACGAAACGCCTTTTCCAGGGCAGTAACAAAGTAATGTAACAAATTACTTTTAAAAGTAACACTACCCAACACTATCTATGACAGGGCTATTCAACTTAATTTTCCCGAGAGTTAGATTTTTCGGAGGGCCAGGGCCTCTGGCCTGTACAACACGCCACTACTGTAACAAAACCCATCCATCCATCTAAAATAACTACTGAAATAACATACAAAACAACATTGCTTTGCAAAATTGCCCATCCAGGACTGAACCAAAATTACACTAGGACTAGATTAAGACCAACAAGGTCTGATCCAGGACTAACCCAGAATCAAACAAGGACTAAACCCAAGACCAAACCAGGTCTAATCTAGTGCTAATATATTTTTGATATTTGGAAGAGGGGTTGTGGGCCGGATTAAATTGACTGGAGGGCCTGATTTGGCCTTATGTTGAATAGCCCTGATCGAGTTTCATAATGATGACGAATCGGGTAGTTACCATAGCAATTAACAATTTAAAACTAAATATTATATATTTTGAATGGTGAAAAATGTCACCTCTGACAGGAAGCTAAACCCATTGAACTGCACTACTTTTTGTTAATGCCTGTCACATAATATATTGGAATATAATAGACTATACATGCAATTTATAATCAATTATTGTATCGTAAAGGTGATGTTAATATCCTACCTTTTGGATTTTTTGTATTTGATTAGCCACAAGATATTAAACTTACTATCTCATGGTTGGCAGCACAAAAAGCGAAAAAACAAACAAAAAAAACAGCAAAACATACTGATCAAGGGAAAAAAGGTAAGACACTGATGACAGAAGGAAAACACAAGGCAGATGATAATAACAGGCATTCATTCACACACATTCATTCTCTTGTCGAGAGGGAGAGATATAAAGAGACAGAGATAAGAAAGCGCACAAAGCGTGTTTGTCCATACACTATGTCATGTTTGTGCACCTGCGCATGTATTAACCCGGGTGATGGAAGTCTAGAAACGCTCCTGTTCAATACATACGTTTTTGTCAGTGCCGCAAACACCAAGCCCTCTTTTTGTTGATTGAATGATGCACAGGGCATGTGTTTAGTCCACCAAGAATTTATTTAATCTACAGCCCAAGTGTGAGTGATGGGTGGTGGTCACAGGGCACAGATTGGCAGCCTCGCTTAGGTCAGTTTACCCCAGGGCAACTATGGCTACAGTCATGGCTTACAACTAGTGTGGAGGGAATGAAATAATGCACAAAATTGAAAAGCAACTTAGAGCGTCTGGAAGTGTGCTATATAAGACTAAAGCATGATTATTATAACAGGTAGAACAAAACAAATCGGCTTCAAGTCCTAGTCTGTTATTTTACTGTCAAACGCATTACCCATAGTTTATATCTATCTGCCAAATACAATATACACTAAAATGGCCACTGAGATATACACGAGCCACTTATGAAATCCCATAGTGGCTCCTAAAGATTATATCTCCCAGCGTAGAGATTATAAAGGTGGCATTTCTGTTTTTCTTGTAGCTCATAAACCTGATAAAAACCCTGCTATTTGCTGGACAAAGCCGCACTATCACTGCAGCAGAAGCAGATACCGCAGAGAGACTGAGGTCTGCTTTGTACGAGCCAAAAGCATTTTAAAACATGTCACTTTTGTAGTTTAGTTTAGATCATTCAAGAGTTTGTGATAAGTTGATTATAAATGTATCAGTTAAGTCAACAAATAGCAAAACAATAATTATTTAACTACAAGATATGCAAAAATGATTCAGAGGAAACCCAACTCAATGACAAATGAAAGACAAACCCGCTCTGGGACACAGTCACATTTACAGATGATGATGACCAGAGCTCCCAGAAGCAAACTATTAAATTAATTCAGCAGTACCTCTAATTGGTCCACTGCCAAATAACAGAGGTACAAGTAATGACCTCACACATTTCAATGATTGCATTACACTGCTCTGGATGTGTGCTGAGAATAAAACAGGCGATCTGCTCCCTCTTCAACTGTTGTGTGAACTTCGACTGAGCACTCAAACTGAAAGACACAAAAGACTCTCTCACCATTGATCCGGCTGGTCCAACATCACCGGTGTCTCCTTTCTGACCAGCGGGCCCCTGTGATATTAAAAAAACAATATTAATCGATCCAGATTCAGACACCTTTATTAATCCCACCAGGGTCAGTTAGTTTGAGCAGTAAAAAAGCACATAGGGAACAATGAAACATACGATACATAATGTGACTCTGAACAAGCTTTGGGTTATTCAGTTAATAACCCAATAAAAGACATTACAGCTACATTTCACTTATAGTTGTATACTTGTGGGACACGCTCAAAATACAGGTATTAACACTTGAATTTATTCCTGCCCATGGTCATATCTTACCGGAGGGCCCTGAATAGACAGTCCACTGGGTCCTTGAGGGCCAGGGGGTCCTGAGGGTCCTGGGGGTCCGCTCTCACCAACAGGTCCCTGTGGTCCCTGGAGAAGTAAGCAGTGTTAGAGCAACCGATATGACAACAAATAATTTTGAAACGGCATGAATCTTCAGAGTAGTGTTCTCAAATAACATTTCAAACTCAATTTTGAAGGAAGAAGTCAACAGCGATTTCGATACTACAATGATTATAAAATGCTCATTTTCAACACAAAATAATTGTACTTTCTTTATGGTACCATATGATCAAAATATAGTTCTGAGCTCAAGATCTTTTTAAAACTGCTCTGCTCTAATGAGTAATATTTATACTAGTTTTAGTATAGATTAGCATCACATTGTTAATCCTTAAGACAACTCTAATTCAGTGTTCAACCAATTGATTTATTTATTTTTTACCAATTGATTTCTTTTGAGACATGTAAGCACTATAGATCCTTTTAAATTGTCCCACAGTCCTATTTGAACAGTGTAGTTATTATTATTAGAAGATCATTATTTGTTATTCTAAAGTCCAGTTTGTTGACGGGCTAATGAAAGAGAGATGGTAACAACATGTAACTGAATGGAGCCGTTCTTCTCTACAGCGGCTCTCCCACACACTGCTGTGACAAACCCAGATTACAATCACCACAACATGTGGTACACAAGTAGTCTTTGCTAAAACAAACAGCTTTGGTAATTGACTCCAGAAACACGTCTCCGTCTGTCTATTATCAGTTTGTGCTGGTTTATCACATTATTTCATCCACTGTAAACCTGCTCTGCTCCTGAACTAAGCGTTTGTGTATTGTACGCTCAGCAGTAGACGTAGCCAAAAGAATCCTTATTTGACTCAATGTTTATTGCTTTACTGTCAGTCCGTGCAATTACTGGCTTTGAGGCGAGGATTATCTGTAAAAACAATCGAAACATTATCAGAGCAGGAAAAAATATAATTACAAATATACAAAACCTCCCCACAGAAATATAGGAGGAGAAATTACCCATGATGACCAAGGCTGGATGTATATGTATTAATGTCTCAGTTTAAATAAGTCAAATAAGGTTGAATGGATGCTGCTCTTATAGATCTGGAAGGGAGTGCTTTAAATGCTGCTGATCTCACACTACTAGGATACAGTACAAATTCACATATAGACGTGTCACTCGTGTGTGCCAACAACAAATTATATGTCCTTCCAATAAAACACACATGTTCCTTATTGTACATTTGCTTCTTCGTTGTCAAATATTTCAGAACAGAAGTATGCTGTTTTTACTTGTGGTTGGGCAACTATACGTTTTGTACTGAACACACTGTCACTCAAGTGTGGTCAAAAGACACATGGGCCTGAAATAAATAACTTTACTTGTAACAGCTTTCATCTTCTCATAAATAGCACTATTGTTTACTATTTTTTTGACTATTATTGTGTTATAACAAATATAACAGAAACAGCCTGAGTGATATGCCGAAAAAATGCATATAAGCATTTTCTTAAAGCCTAGATTTCAGTGTTTCACAATGCTTTCACGATTCATGTTACAATCTTTATATTTCGTATAAGAGTAAACTATAGCCATTTATTCCTTCACACTTCGCTGTGATTGGTTAAATCCACCTGTCACGCAGTCAGATCATGACCAAAAGGGGAAGTGAGTGAGGAAGTGAGTGTGTTTGAGCATAGAACTGTAGCAACATGGCCTATTATCACAGGAATCAGGTCACAGTTTTGTTTTTATTGTGATATAACTCAGCCATATACTGTGTACCTTGTGAACCAACTATAGGCTACAGGAGCTTGGATTATTGGCCATTTCCTTTGGCTTAGGGCTACTCTGTTGTTGATATGAAAAAGGTGCAGAGCGAGTGAGCTGTAGATGAAAGGGCTCGGGGGGGAAAAGGGAAATCTGCTTTGTTGTGACTTATAGACGTGCATTAGAGATAGTTTGTGAAGCCAGTGGTTCAAAACAGTGTTAACTTACTGTCACTCCTGGCTCTCCTCTGTCTCCTCTGGCTCCCCTAATGCCAGGACCACCCTGAAAAATACACCAAAAACCCACTCTGTTTACACAAAAACATGACGCAATAATATCAGTACCAGTTACCAGATCTTGGTGAAAAATTACTCTGAATAAACATAGATAAGATGCCAACGAGATGCAGGGTGTGGCGAACCCGAGGCTCGCGAGCCACATTCGGCTCATGGCCAATCAGAATGCGGCTCTTTGCCTCATACCAGTTTTGCTGAATATGTCCCTGAAACGTTTGTGTGGCCACAAGTTCTCTCTTTCCCTTTCTCTTTTTCTCTCTCCTATGGGAGGCTGTGTGCGTCTTGTGAGCAGCGCCAGAGCAGATCTGTTAGACAAATTGTGTCTTTTAAGAAGAGTTTCAAACTTCTAGTGAGATTAAATGAAACTGGAGCCTTTTATTTGGTCCTTATGTTGTGCAAAGAGGTCTAATATTCACAGAGAAGAAGTCACAAATAAACCGTGAAATAATGCCATAATAAGATGTGCAATGCAACGTGGAAATCTACTAGGGGGAAAGGAATTCATTATAGCTTTTGCTTTAGCTTGAATGGAAGATAAAACAGGAGTTCACTGTCCTGACATGAGTTTGTGCAGCAGAAGTGTTTCCTCTTGTGTGCTCTTGACCGACAGGACAGTCCAGTCAGATATATGGCTTAATTGACGGAATCTGTCGAGTGCCCTGCAGCAGGGGCGGACCTGAGATTGGGACAGAGAGGGTTGAGCCCCCAATAGAGAGCCGGTCCAAGCTTTTGAATTTAAAATGATTAAAAAACCTCCCTCAATTGTTTTTAGTGTAATGTGCACTATTTATTTACTACTATTTACATTTCCTTGCAATTATTATTTCGTTTAAAAAGCAGCTTAATGCTCTTACAAACATTTTGTATGTGGTCATTTAACACACGTCTTTGGTTAACGGCTTAATAACATTTATAATGTATGTTTAAATGTTCTAATATCCCTGAGAGACTTGTATTAGTTTAGCAGTTCATATGTATGTCTTCTTTCAAATTTTAATGCCCATGGTCATGTTTAAAATGGGAACTTTGAACGTAATTGCATTAGCAAATCTTATATTGCAAGTCTAATTGCGATTGCAATGCCTGTCCAAAAAATTGCAATCAAATATTTTTCCTTAATCTTTAAGCCATAACTCACTATTTTGAGCTCTCTGAACTTACAATACATTCTTCAGTAACATCAGCAGAAAACTCCTACTGACCCCTTCAAGGTTTAAAAGAGAAGAAGCCCTACACATATGTTAATAATTGGTCCATTTGTGATGTGCTCTTCCTGTGTTTTCTTATATGGAAGTCCCTGAACGTAACTGTGGTCTCTGCATTACCATTTTCAGCTTCAGGAGACAAGAATAAAGCTCAACCCATGGGAAAATGTAAGATGAAACAACACAAATAAGTAACACGCCAGACCTAATAATAATATGTAGAGTGTTTTGACCTTTTTTCAAGTACAATAATTGTTTGGCACCATCTCTTACAGATTCAAGAATGCATCCAAAACGGTCTGTGGCCAAATGAATGAACAGTGATTATTGGTGGTAAAAGTGACTAAATTGCAAAAGTGTGCTCCCTGAGAAGTGGTCTTGAGAGCATCAAACAAATCTGCAGTATAGATGCATTTCAGTTAAAGAAAATTCAATAGTGGAGGGAGCATGTCTTCTTTTCCTTAATGTGACTATTCGCAAACTGATGCTTTGTATTGAGCGGCAGCAGAGATTGCAATTCAACAGGATTAGTCTTTTCATTCAAACAAGTCAACAAAACCAAAGTAAAGTATGAAAACAGCCCACAGCATTGTCATCATAATTTGCACATTACAAATTAGAGCTTCTAATTCTAATAAGAACTGTTTTAACATTCGGCCATTGTTACAAACGCAATTTTTCTACAATTTTACAATTATTGAGAAAAGTAATACAATTTGAAAGCGCAGATTATAAAACTGGAACAAAAACAGAGATGAAATGTGTACCAATTATATATAAAACTGCAGTATAATTACTTCAACACCACTTTTGTTGATCCACACACCTATCTCACTCTAGACAACAACAGAGAAGGCCTATAAATGAGGGGGGCAGATAGAAATCCTAAATGGAAAAGTGAGAGAGAAACCTGACTCACAAACAAGCTCATTTGCTTGGTTTCTTCTGTCAGCCTCTATCAGCTTTTACCTGCTGCGTGACGAGAATATGGCTGTTTCTCTGTAGCTGCACTGACACTGGCCTCTGCTATAATAGTGTCAGTGGAGCCTGGACACACAGCTAATGTGCCCTTTAGAATATCTATATAACCCATTATGATTATACAGTATTTATGAAGGTTATCGTTCATCCAGACAGCTCATTTCCTCAAGACCTTTTTATTTGGAAATAAATGTTTCTACTATATTTAAATGTAATTTTACATATTGTAGATTGTGAGCTAGCACAAATAACATGGTATATGGGGACAGGACACGTTTGTCATTCTACTGTATCTCATAGTAATGATTCATCTTCTGAACCCTAACCTAGCATGGTACTGCCAATTGCATAATGTTATCAGCCCACTCACCATGTTATTTTACTGTGAAATAAAGTAAAGCCTGTGAAAAAGTAGTCCAACCTCTACAATTGTCAAGTGTCAGGATTTCCAGACAAAGTGATTCTATAGACATAAGGTGGCACAGCATGAATATTCATACGTTTTTTCTACTAGGGCGATAGCTTTATAAATGGCATCACAAAATGAACCTTAGAGGATACTTACAGGTGGTCCAGTGGGCCCTGGGGGTCCTTTACTGTCCTGAGAGCAAGTGCAGGCATGAGGCATCATGGGACACTGCTCTTCAACTCTCTATAAAAATACACAAGATGCTGGATAAACAAAAGTGCATGTGTTATGTGGTTCAACACTTGTGTCGGCAAAAAGATAAGAATAATAAAGAAGCTTGCTCCTTAATATTCCCAGTTAGTACTTTAAAGGTGCAATGTAATGAATGTGTTATTCCTTTGCCTGAGATGATCCACATTATGGCTGTTCTGTTTAACGGTGCATTTGACTGAAAGGATTCTGACTCCAGTCTTCGCTTTTAAAGTCAATTTCATACTGATTATTTAGGTTTATATCTGTTTGTATGGTGATTTGAATGCATCTTTTCCTGTTATGTAAAACACTTTGAGTTAATTTGTGCATGAATTGTGCTCTATAAATAAACTTGGCAATAAACGTATTCATCTCCTTGGAGACAAGTAAGTGACGCCACAAGGCCAAATCACAGTTTGTGTCAATGGAAATTTGATCCTGTCCACAGTGAGAATGCATGTTTTTCAAGGTATGTTTTAGCATTTAAAAACAACTGTAAATGCTACATTTGTTTAATATCTTACTGTGGAACTTTTCTTACAATAACATATTCATGAAACAGGTGGGAGACAGAAAGTTAAGTTCACAACAGCGTTAATGCAGTTATCGAGTGTAATAATCTAATGTAATAACCGTATTTTTATTTATAAGGCACTTTTCGGGACACTCAACAACATTTTACACAACAAAACAGTTAATTAAAAACAATGAATCAAGCAAAGTCCAGAAAAGATAAAAAGAGGAAAAATAACGTACCAAAGCTGGAAGTTCACAGCACTTATCTCTGCTGGCCCAGGACGTGCTGCAGATGATGTCAAACATCTGCAGCTGAAACTGCAAAAATACACAAAGCAATTACCAGTGCATTAAACGTACAATTCTGCAACATGTCATAAATGTGTGGCTAAAATAAAACAGAACTGAAATATCAACTATAGCCTTTAGAAATAGGGAGGGTTTATTTTGACCCAGTGTTGATAAGAAGGAGAGCTGCTTCTTATGAGTTCTAATGAGAAGCTGAAATATTCTGGGAGAAAGGCAGCAGCAGTCGAATGATAGCTAATAAACAGAGTCCTGGAGGCTGAGCTGTAATGGGCTCCACACCAGACTTTAAATTAGGTCAGTGCTTCATTGTTACTTTGTGGACCATTATGGACGCTAAAGAATAAAAATGAAAAAATACAATACTATTTTTTCTTGGGCAAATCAAAATCACTATTTAAACAGTGATAATTTGCAAATTGCAAAGACTGAAAGAGTAACACAACCATTTATTATTATCAGCATTTTGTACCGCATATTACTAGTGAATCTAGTACATTTGAGTCAAGAAGGGTAAAAGCTTATATGCCTTTGGAAAATGGTTTATTCTTTAATTATTGCCCTCATATCATACAGACACAGGGGGTCTCACACTTTAAAGAGCTGTGCACTCTAAGACAAAATGGAACTAATTGGACCTAAAATAGTCCTGTTGGGATTGGTTTGGGGTTTTGACCCAGTTAACACACACATGTATTATAATAAATAGGGCAGTCAGTTTAAAAGCTGTGTTTCCATATTCACCAATTCTAGTAACACAAAATGTCCTGTTAGCAAATTAAGTGAAAATTGTTAATCTTATGTTGTTATTAATCCAATTTTTCTACCAAACACACTGCCAAAGTGTGCCTAAAATCTGCCTAAAATGTGTTTTTTTTATAGCTACTATTTCACAGGCAATTAAGCATACACATGCACGCACGCACGCACACTCTCACTCTTACTGTATGTTGAACTAAGATCGACAAACAACAGTCTGGAATAGTCACTAACACATTGTTCTCATATTTAAAAAAACAAAACAAAAAACTGGCTTCTGTATTTTCATCAACAAAGTTCCTTATAATAATAGTAATTCCTGGACTTTACAGGTACAGGCCCTTTAAACAGCTGAATTAATTATAAACTTAGTTAAGCAGAGTTGATACTGACCGGAGCAGAGCTGTCTCGTCTCCCGCGAGATCTCACCAAACGTCCCAGGACTTCCACTCCGTCTGTGGTGATGTTCCCCGCTGCGTTCACTGGTTTTGCACCAATCAATGAACAATCCAGGACTACTTTGACAGTGGTCTTGCTCACGATAACATGAAGCTGTAAGAGCAGAAGAAAAAACAATCTAATTTTAACAAAATTAAAGTTGGGGTACCTGGCTTGTTTTTTTTTTTGTAAACAAAAAGCTTCACTTGCCGACTGAAAAAAAACAACCTGTAAAATGAATACATGTGAACATAAAGGGTTTGTGAGAGCTAGGAACAAGTTCGATTGATTTAAATACCTTCTTCCTCTTTTTGCGGTTGGAAAATCAGGTTACAGTACATTTTATTGTTTGTAGTTTTTCCTCGCTGGAGGGTCAGGGAATTGGTTTAATTCCTGTGACAATTGTTGTTTAATCTGCTTCTCTATTATTGACCAAAGACTGTTTCATTGTTTGAGTCTCAACATTCTGTTGGTAAACTCAACAACTCGCCCACCAAGGCAACTGCTGTTGTGATATTGGGCATTACAGAATAAATTTAATTGACCACCATAGCTGGAGGATTGGACCTATTGTGCATGTTTTGGGTTGATGGGGAAATTTTATTGTCCAGAAAGCCTTCAATACTTTACACATTCTTACGGTGATTGGGCTTGCCTATCCACAGATGTGACCTGTAACTTGCCGGAAGTACAATACGCCGCCAGCTTGTTTCCATGGAAATGTTATTACGTGTTGGTATCTATTAAACATTTTTATCACTGAGAACTGAGCACAACCCATCAACCCTCAAATGGTCTACGGTTAATCCTCCAATGCCCAACAATAAAACGCTGATGAAGTGAAAATTGAGCTTGTGGGTAAAGCTGGATTATATTGCCTTTTGTATGTAAAATAACAAGTTATTAAGGTAGTCTTACTGTGCAGTAAAACACATCATTCAAAATCCTTTTCTCCAACTTCTATAGGCTGCTAAATTCTTTGCAGCCCTTTAGGTTCTCTGCAAGTGCCTTTTACATTGTACCACATTTCTGAATGGGCTGCACCATGTTTGCTGCGTGATTCGCTTGTGAAACTGATTCTTATGTTCTGATGCTGATCAAATGAATTGCCCCTGGAAGCTGAACACTAAACCTAAAACATAAATATTCCCCAAGCAAGTACATGTATTAACAGTATGCACTGCTATGCCTACACATATTAGGTCAAACTACGCCTATTAACTACAAATTTGTTCCATTTTGTACAGGAGCCTATGTTAATCACTGCACCTGATGTGTCCCCAGTGTAAAAGCTCCCAATTCCAATGTTTTTATTGTAGCCTCTTTAGATAATTCTGTTCGCTTTCTAAATAAATTCAATTTCAATTACCTGTTTATGTGAAAATAAAAGTCTTCTCAGTATATTATGCTCCTTAAATTTGGCAAGTTTCTTAATACAACACTAAAATCTTACAAGAAAACAACAAGACACCCAATTTATCCGTGTCAAGTTAATAACTTATTCTTTCTGAATCTAAACATTTATTTTTGTATCATTTCATAAGACAAATTGCACTTTATTTTATGAAGCAATAACGCAGTATCTTTGGGGTATATTCTCATAACCGTGGAAAAAACACAGTGAGCTACACATCTGCTGCATGTTATCCGCAAAAGGAAATGTCAAAACAAAGCAAATGACAAAGGCCTATGGAATTATTCATGTTTTTTGTGCATTACAGAAAAATCTCAAACAGACATTTTGCACAGCTCTATTCATCACAGGCTTTGACACATCAGAGAGAGAGAGATAACAGCTCTCACATCCCTTTGTGTATGAACGAGGACGGTATAGCGAGGGCAAAGGAGGACACGAGAAACTGTAAAACAAATGCAAAATACGCCGAGTTTGATAAATCACCGCCTGGGATGAAGTCAACACAAACAAGGCAGAGATTTCGCGGCGTGAATCTGGAAAACTGGCACTCTCGCTGCTCACACTGGGATTGTTATGGCACTTTTTAAACACGCTTTGTGAGGCGACGTAGGCTCAAACAGACAAACCGAGCAGCGTTTCTGCCGACTCGGCACTTTCTGCTCGATCCACTGTTAGAACGGAGCAATCTCACATTTGCATTATTGAATGAGTTCATACCATGTACTGGCTGAATTTGTCTCTATAGTGGATTGCAGCGCAAGGAATATTTCAGACTTATTTATTCATTGGTGGAGTGTTTGCCATCTGCTCGTGTCTTTGGGGATGTTATTGCTCATTTATCCTGCATTTATTCAATTACAGGGGTTTTTATTGCTCAAAAATACCTGGAAAAATATGTATTGTTACTGAGAACAGGGTCACCTCTCCAAAGATCTGACCTGTAACTTAGCCTGGTGGTGTGCTGCTTTTCTTCATGGAGATAATAGCATATTGTGGGACAAACATTAACATCTCCATGGTGAACCCTCCACCAAAAAAGTGACATATTGCCCCTTTAACATTGTGAGTCATGTAATGACTCACAATAACAATAAGCCTAAAACAATAGACTTGTCAGCAACTACAGATAGTGAAAAAATATGTTTAGATTCTTTAGCTTAAAACACTGGACCATGTCCATTCAAATATAATGTTTGATCTTCAAAAATACTCCTTTATATAGAACTTATATTCAGATGGTCCATCCAACAGAAATAGGTTTAACATATAAAACATTTAAAATCACCATGCGTCACAACTATATTTAGATTATATTATATTCATATACAGGCCACTGAGCAATACTGCAGGCCAGGAATCTTGGTTGTTTATCTGCCGTGCTGTGCTCTCTCTCAGCTTGTACAGAGGCCCGTTCATGCTTTGCTCTCCAACATGTGCTTTTACAATCAGAGCGGACAGCAGCTTGTTTTAGAGGTCTGCACATGCGCCAAGTTTCAACAAGTTACCTAAAAACTAGCTTTAGAGACAAGTCTTTGTTTGAAGCTAAGGCTCTGTTCACGTTTCAAATGATAAACTGTAAGTTAGAAATACAGGCAGTATTTTAACATTGTTTATGACAGTTTAACTCAATAAAAGAAGCATTTGCCTTTGTGCTCTGGACAGCTGGGTTTAAGACTAACTTCTGGATGTTATTGTTGTTTTTTTTCACTTTTAAGTGCAAATAATCCACAAAATGTTTATGAACACTACAAGTCTGCTTGCCCATCCATAAAAGTCACCATCAACTACTGGAGTACAACAGGGAGATGCTTTTCTGTACGTGCTTCACTGAACACAGTATTCTGCTCTCATGGGATGTTTTCCTATGGAAATCTTTGTACAACAAACAGAGCCACAAAACACTTTACAGTTGTCATCTCATCTAATCAGAGACATACACACTTTATGAGGCTGTGCAGCCGGCTGCATCTGCTGTCTCACTGAACATTGTCAGAAAATAGACACAAAACAACAATGAAAAAACACTGGCGATGAAGGACAGCGCAGAGGAGTTTTATGAGACGAATGAAATGGCATTTGGGAAATCATTGTCACATTTGGATTAAACTTGAAAGCAAACAAGCGAGATAATTTAAAATCCATCAATCATGGATTGTTATTATTTATCCCTTTACGTAACAGATGACAATTTTTTTACTTCGATTAACAGACAGGCAACTTTATAAACACAGTTATACATTAAAAATATATGAAGATGTGTAGCTTTTATTGGCAGTCGCCCTCACCTAAATCGAATACAAACAAAGTCTTTTGAACACAGAAATACCAGTGTTGCTAATATTACACAAGTAAAAAATATGAAGCCAGCACAGTTCATGCACCAAGGATTGATCCGTGGTAAATTATAAAACGTACCTTGTGAAAACTTCCATGGAAGATTCTTTTTATTTCCACTCCCTCAAACGTGACTGTCTGGAAGTCCCCTTTGTAGTCGTGGTTGAAGAAAGTCAGTGTTTTTCCTGAGTCTGGGCCCAAAAAATATACAATTATGAGGCAAAAAATAAAGTTTACCTGCAGAAATGGGAAAACTGACATGATAGCGATACATTGTAATGTCCATAATTCATATTCTATTATTCATTATTCATAGTTTAATGTTGTAATATTCAAAGCAAATATTATAATTATTAAAATTATATCATAATTTTCTCATTAATAGATCGAATACAAAATAACTTACTGTCGAGGATGACTCCGACTAACGGGTCATTGTTTTTGTCCAGTATTTCCCATAATGCAAATGGCTCCTGCGGGGTCTCAGGCAGAAGTCGGAGCATCATAGAGATGGTGTAGTCAGAGGGCAAACCTTCAGGGTGGAGGTACCTGGAGTACAATAAAGCAAAAGTGACCTGAGATATATCAAGTTCTTCTTTAGTGATTTTAAAGTACGTGTGACTCTTATGGAGCAGTTAAAGTTACGACTGTCTTTCAGGGCCCTTTTCTTGTTCATTTGAGAGCTGTATTTTCACTACACCTTTCAGCCCTTCAGCACCTTCTTTAACTTTTAAGGTGTTTGTCACAGACAGAAGAATTACAGTTCAGACCAAACCTCACGCAGCTGAACGAAAACATCACACCTTTAATGTGGGACACTTTTAAAATGGTGAAAAGAAGTTAATATAGAAATGTAAATGTCCTCATGTAAATCACAAATGTTGGAACTATTTAGGTAATAACATTTCCAATGCAAAACACAAGATCTCTCGTCTCATAACTAAAAAAAAGATCTAAAATATATAGTGAAATGACAAAGTATCACGATATGCATATTTATGTTTGGAGTACAGCCCTAACAACCTTAATAGATATTAGAGATTTTGTCTAATCCTTCAACCTCAATGTACAGTGTTACTCACTTAGTGGGTTGGGAAACCAGGGCGTCTCGGTGTAAGCGGTAACAAGGGAAACTGTTGAATGACCCCGGCTCTAAAGAAACACCAGGAATAGTGCTGTATTCTTTCTCCACCAAACTGAACTTCTCCATCATGCGGAAACCTTCAGACAAAAAATAAACAGGATTTCTTTAATAAAAAACAGTGTAGTTAATTCTTAATTCTTTGTCCTCGGTGCACCTTACCTGCCAACGTGTTACCACTCATCAAAACTGACGGGCAGGCTGAAAGGTACAAAGACAGTTTTAGGTTCAAGAACAAAATAACTTTTTTGTACATTCCCTCTTCTTACATTTAGTTTTTTAGTGAGCTTTCAGTTTGAAGTCCTTTTATTCCCCATCTGTCTCTTTGAAAATGTCAGGTTACTTACTGGCAGTGGCAGCTTCACAGACAAATGTTATAAGCTGTTCTTCTATTTTCTTCACAGCGTCCAAGTCGTCCACAAAGAAGACATGTCTATCGCTGGGTTTACTGGCAATATTCACCAGCTCGCCGTAGTCAGCATCCGCAAAGCCAATAGCAAAGATGATGTATCCTGAAAGGGTTTACGTAAGATATTTAACGAAAACAAGACAAAAGAAGAATGTTTTAAGGCTGAAAAAAGACCTATCATTTTAATCTGTAAGTTTCACATGTGTTTTTTGGACTGAAAACAATCGCGTTATGGACATTAGTTAGCACATAGCTGATTAGCCTCTGTTGTTCCGTTAAACTCTTAATATACTGAATGAATTCTTCTAAATCCCTATGACAAAAAGGAAAGACAAATGTACATCTGGTGAAGTTTGAAGTGGGCGGGACTGTTGAGCTCCATTGGCCTGTCAAGATAAGTTTCTTACTGACTTAGATTTTATTAAATGATGAACCAATGTTAATTCATGTAGTGTGGAACTTATTTTCAATAGTTACATTTTAGGGTTGAATATTAACATATTGATGCTTCATTATAGATACTAACAAACAAAAAAGTGTTTTCTACTGCAATTTATTCCTAACAGCTTGTGATTTTTCATTTGATTTTTTACAATATGGTTCAGTCAGAAAGGTTTTACTGGGATTATCCAGCGTCAGTGACATAAAGCAGTCTTCCTTATAATCTTTTATCATGATTATTCCTGTAGTAAGTTATAGCACTAAATGTGTGTATTTTGACAGGGCTAGCTGGTAAAACAACACACACACACTGCCCACCTTCCATCTGCATCTCTTTGGACACTTTGTTCACATCGTCCTGGGAGCGTCCATCTGTGAGAACCACTAAAACCTTGGGCACGCCCTTTCTGGCTCCGGCCTCTGGGGTGAAGATTGACTCTTTGACATGTTTGATGGCTCGACCTGGAAAAGACAAAAGGACTTTGGAGTTATTATAGCAAAAAATATTTTGCACACACTGATCTGTGAAGCTAGTTGAGTGGCTGGCTGTGAGCAGGAGATGATTGTCGAACTGAGGGACGGGAACAGACTGGACAAACTGCTCTCATCATGCACACTCCTGCCCACCCACTGCACCGGGCAATAGAGGGACAGAGGAGCTCATTCTCCAACAGATTCCTACAGCTTTGCTCCCACAGTGAACAATACAGAACAAGATTCATTACATACTCCATACCATAAAGTTAATCAAATCAGACATTCAAGTGAAAATGGCACTACAATAAACCAGCCAATGCCAATCAAAAAAGTTACTAACCTCATTCACATCCAATTCTCTCAGCAGCATAAAAACATCTTTCACATACATCAAAGTCCCTCTCCATCATTTATTTTTATTTATTTTGCTTTTTGTTATAATTTGTACTTTTTGACCCACTATGTTGACGTCATTTGCCTTGAGGATCATTAATATTTGTCAAAGTCTGAAAATGAATTACAAATCCTCAACAGACTTTCCTGTTACAACTAAAATCCACCTTAATGCAAGAAATGTGCCAAAATATCATATTAATGTATTCTTTTAAATTATTAATATGTCCAGAATTATTACATGGATTGGTGAACTATAGTCTGGTCAAGGCCCCATTAGCATCTAAATATGTCAGACAATGTGTAATGCGTTTCAATTAGATGTAACCAGCGAGGGAAAGTTCACATGCAAATCGTACAAAGCAGGTCCATATTTCCTCCTAATGACGTAATCACTCAATAATATATTTCTGGACAGTGAGAGGCTTGACGCTCGCATATAAAAGTAAAATGAGCATAGTTTTGTTGTGTCAAAGACCTTCAAAAGGTGTAACTGTGTTCTATATGGTTATGACATACAGTGGAAATTATCATCAGCAGCATTATTCTTTTCCATTACATAAATATAGCCACATTGTACTATACATCTACACACAAGCCACAAATTATTCCATGACATAATATTTCTTTATACCCTTTGAAATTATACAGATAATGACAGATAATGAGTTCAGCCACGTGCAATAGGTGACTGTAAAAGTATTGTTAAGCAAGAGATCTCTACATGTATATTCTCTGACCCCTTTTGTTCTCTCTATAAGTGTCAGAGTGGGTGTCTACCACATATTCTATCGCGCGAGTCGAGACAACAGGCAGTCAGGCATGAAGGCTGGAGATGAGCAGGGAAAATGAGAAGGAGCAAGTGTTGAGAAGGAGGAGGAGGAAGTCAAGAGGGCAATGGGATGTAGAGCCCTTAATATGAATGAGCAAAGACAAGACGACATACAGAGATGTATGGAAATCTTTACAAGGCACAAGTGACAGCTAAGAAATAAGTAGATGATATGCATGTATATCAGCAGCCCCTAACTAAGCAACAACTAACAACATGAATTGGTGACTATGTTGGCCATGCAGGAGCTGGGATGTTTTTTTGCTTCCAGGAGTTGTTCACGGATCCTTGCAACGTGGGGCCGTGTATTGACATGCTGCAACTTGAGGGGATGTTTTGGATGAACAATGGACATGTCACCCACTGAGCATGTTTGCGATGCTTTGGTTCAGCATATACATACATAACAGAGTGTTCCAGTTCCTGCCAATATCCAGCTACTTCGGCGGCTTTTGGTGGTCACATCAGATACTGACTGGTTTTCTGACCCCACCAGAACCCCCACTAAAACAAAACTGAACATTTCAGAGAGTTTAATTGTGGCCAGCCTAAGGCACACTTATGCAATATTCATGACATCTCATTAGCTTCATGATATGCCACACCTGTGAGGTGGAATGGATTATTAATTGCTCAGTGAGACATATTTTGACAGATTTGTGAACGATATTTAAGAGAATGGGTCTTTTGAAACTTGCGGAGGACATCACCTTAATCGGGATCATTTTGGACGGGGAAGAGTCTGTCTACAGGAGGAAGGTGGACCGGCTGGTGTCCTGGTGCAGAGGTAACAACCTGGAGCTTAACATCCAGAAGACAGTGGAGATGATTGTAGACTTCAGGAAAGTCACAGCCCCCAGCCCCCCCTCACTATGACAGGCTCCCCCATCACCACCGTAGAGTCATTCTACTTCCTCGACATCACCATCACCCAGGACCTGAAGTGGGAGCCCACCATCAGCTCCCTCATCAAGAAGGCCCAGCAGAGGATGTACTTCCTGCAGCAGCGGAGGAAAGCCAAGCTGACAGCAGGGATGATGGTGCAGTTCTACACGGCCATCATTGACTCCATCCTCACCTCCTCCATCACCGTGTGGTACACTGGAGCCACAGCCAGGGACAAACAGAGACTACAGCACATTGTGCGCTCTGCTGAGAAGGTGATCGGCTGCAGACTTCCATCTCTACAGGACCTGTACATCTGTACACAGCTGACAATAGACAAGAACAATTTGAGCCACTCCCCATGCAGAACCTCCCGCCACAAGAACAGTTTCTTTCCCTCTGCAGAAGAGGAACTGTCAATATTATTATATTGATACAATCTTATCAATACCCATCCCTAATGAGAATGAATCATTTTGGGTCACTCACCATTAATGTGTTTTATATCTGTGGATTTAGTAAAGCCCAACCAGGGACAGGAGTTGAAAATTAGCACTGGCTATAAACTTTGTATGCATCACATCAGCTGCAAGCTTTGTTTTGTAACTATGTATGATTGCACTGTCCCTGTCAAATAAATAAATGAAAATAAATAAACATTAAGGATGTCAAGATTAATCAATAGTTGTTATATTCAAAAGATAACAACAACAAAATATGAATAATTATAATTGTGACAATTATGGAAGCTAGGTATAATTCAATCCATACTATAATAAAAAGTAAGTTTCCATCCATCCATCCATTTTCTACCGCTTGTTCCCTTTCGGGGTCGCGGGTGACTGGAGCCTATCCCAGTGACTTCGGGCCTTAGGCGGGGTACACCCTGGACAGTGGCCAACTTGTCGCATAAAAAAGTAAAAAGTAAGTTTATTTGTAAGTAAACCTAATTCTAAATGCCTTTTTATCTGGCTGCACTGAATGTCACATTAACTTTACAATTTAATTAAGTAAGTCATTCTTGTAAGAGAGATTATGAATCTCAATGGGATTCTGATGAAAAAAAAAAATATATATATATATATTATTGAAGAATGGTAATGTATTAGACAATTGGAACATAAGAAAGATATGATATCCTGACTATTTCCCACAGCAAATTCTGGCTCCTAATGCACAATAAAAACATTATTTGACATAGATTTAGGTTTTGTGATACATGTCCTACTAGATACAAACATCTAAATAAAACCAGGCATGCAATGATAAACTATGCACTGGTTATGCATTTGGATAGGGAACAGAAATCACATAGAAATCATAATCTATATATTAATTTGTACATTTTGAACCGGATTTATTGAAAATATGTCATGAAGTTGAACTCATTTTTAGAACATTAGCCAAGCCCAACACTCGGAATACTCCTGTCTGCTGCAAAAATGGAGAAAGTAAAACAGAAAATCTATTCATCACAAACTTGATCATCTGTATCTACATCGAGCATCAAAGCAAAACAAGATTAGTCAAAACATCTCAGGGGTAAAACTCCACTATCCAAGACACACACACACACACACACACACACACACACACACACACACACCTACACACACACCTACACACACACACACCTACACACACACACACACACACACACACACATATGCACACCTACACGCACACACACACACACACACACACCTACACACACCTACACGCACGCACGCACACACACACACACACCTACACACATATGCACACCTACA
The DNA here is from genome assembly GCF_026437365.1 of Eucyclogobius newberryi. Classification (NCBI taxonomy): domain Eukaryota; kingdom Metazoa; phylum Chordata; class Actinopteri; order Gobiiformes; family Gobiidae; genus Eucyclogobius; species Eucyclogobius newberryi. The sequence continues at coordinate 25,945,645 of NW_027315945.1, read as the reverse complement.
CACACGCACACACACACACACACGCACACACACACCTACACACACCCACACACACATATGCACGCATGCACACACCTACACACACCTACACACACACCTACACGCACGCACACACACACACACACACGCACACACATACACACACACACACACACACACAGAAATGAAGACAACAGTAAATCAATCAATCTCTAAGCAGGTCAAAGGCCCTCTAATACCTTAATGAATAAATGCATAATAAAAAGGCAAATCCCTGTACATCTACATCAGCACCCTGTACCTCCCCAAATCATCAAAAAAAGTCACAAAATGAATCTATTGAGTCTGCATCGCACGGCTTTGTAAAAAGAGGAGGTACCGGTACAAGCAATACATATATACAGGCCCAGCACAAGTGCACATACTCGTGCACAAGTGTGCACGGCTTCAAATGCATGTGTTGTGTTCTGCATGTTTAGGCCAACATTTTCTTAATTGCAGCAATATGAAGGATGAGTCTGCCTACAGGAGGGAGGTGGACCGGATGGTGTCCTGGTGCAGCGGTAACAACCTGGAGCTCAACGCCCAGAAAACAGTGGAGATGGTCGTGAACTTCAGGTAAGTCACAGCCCCCCCTCATCTCATCATCTCAGACTCCCCCATCTCCACTGTGGACTCCCTCCGCTTTCTTGGCACCACCATCACCCGGGACCTCAAGTGGGAGCCCACCATCAGCTCCCTCACCGGGAAGACCCAGATGTACTTCCTGCGGCAGCTGAGGAAAGCCAATCTGCCAGCGCAGATGATGGTGCAGTTCTACACGGCCATCATTGACTCCATCCTCACCTCCTCCATCACCGTGTGGTACGCTGGAGCCACAGCCAGGGACAAACAGAGACTACAGCGCATTGTGCGCTCTGCTGAGAAGGTGACCGGCCGCGAACTCCCATCTCTGCAGGACCTGTCCGTTTCCAGGGCTCTGGGACGATCAGGTTGGATCACAGCCGACCCTTCTCACCCTGCACACGGACTAGTTGAGCCACTCCCCTCTGGCAGGAGGCCACTCCCCTCAGGCAGGAGGCCACTCCCCTCAGGCAGGAGGCCACTCCCCTCAGGCAGGAGGCTACGGTCCATCCGGACCAGTGCCTCCCGTCATAAGAACACTTTCTTTCCCTCTGCCGTTGGATTCATGAACACTGCCTAAGCACCTTGCACTCGTTGCACTGTTCACTTCTATTGCACTACATAACTTTATATTTTATTTTATTATGTACATATCATGCCGTTTTTATATAAAGTGTTCAAGGTTTGTTGTTTGTGTTGAACCAAACCACCAGGACAAGTTCCTATGTTTGTGAATTTTTGTTCATCGATAAATGGCAATAAACCCTTTTCTGATTCTGATTCTGATTCTGAATTAAAACTCCTTAACATATCTGTGTCATTGTTGCCATTGTTATCACACTAGATATACAGAATATTCAGATGCCGCATGTAAACAGGGCCATGAGTATCGTGGTTTCTCTGAGCGCATGTAAACACCATATCAAGAATACTGTCGGGTTATTTGTGTGCATGTAAACTCACTTATTGATGGGCACTTGCTCTACACACAAAATCAGAAAACATTACAAATAAATGGTAAGTCTATTCTTCCAAAAGTTCATGTTCTTATTATTATTATTATTACAGTGTATTTATATATAGCTTTCCACCTTCAAAGCACTCAATGCACTTTATCAGGCATTGTGGCTGTGTGAGCCTTGCCCAAGGACGCAACAACATTTCCTCTAGCGCCCCACTGTGGCCCTTGGTGTTCCAGCGGTCTCCCAGCCAAGTGCTAACCAGGCCCAACTTGTTTAGCGTCTGAGAGCTGATGAGATCGCACACAGGCAAGCAGGTATGTTCTAAAACTAAAACATGTTTTTTTTTTATGGTAGCTGGGCTAGACTGTTGAAGCATAATATTATGAATAAATCAAAAAGTTAAAGAAATATATAATGCAGTGAAGCAGACAGGGGCTGTTAGAAATACTTGAAATACTGGTTTAAAGTTATGTGAGAAAATGTGCTCAATGTGTCGACTTGACCTAAAGGGTTTTGGAGCCTGCTGTGGGATATCACATAATAGGTAGCCATTTCCGATAAAAAACATAAAAAGGCATTAAAACTGTGGGGTGTCTGTCAGTTTTTGCACAGACAGAGTTGCCAGAGGACAAAGGCGAGAGGAGAGTGGCAGCGGCTGTGTTTCAGTGAACAGCTTTGAGTGTTTAGGCAGCGAGAGGCCCTGATGGGGTTTACAGAGTCTGCTTTACCAGTGAAAGAAGAGCTGTGGGGGGCTACGACATGGCAAGGGAGCAAAGCAAAGGGGTGCAATTTAAGCAGCAACACTCGTACAACTTACAAAAATAGGCCAATGCAACTAATCAACCTTTACTTAAATCCAGTACAGCCAACTTTGAACATACAATAATATGTAAAATTCTATTAGGAATGAAAGATTAATCACAGCTGATTAATGATACATAACAAAACAAAAGTGAAATCCTTCATTTTCTTTCATTCTAATGTTCCAGAAGTATGTGACCGGCTTCATGAAATCAAACTCATTGAATGCTAAAATAAAGTTATTGTGATATTCACAGCCATGAATGATTAATATGTTTTTCTTTGTGAGAGATTATTAATCCATGTGTATTGAATGTGTTTATATTGTGTTCATGTGTGTGTATGTATACACACACATGAACACACACACACACACATATATATATATATATATATATATATACATATGTGTGTATAAATATATATAATACATATATAATACAATACTGAAAGAGAAACATATATTGCAAGCTATGAAACTGTTTGTGTCATCTTTCTCTTTGTTGCTATAGACATTTCCTTGTGTCACAGTGTAGACCAAACAAATACACCCAACTGTCATATTAAATGTCAACTGTTGTCATTAAAAAGCAAGGGCTCACCCAGATTTAGAGGCAGTGTGTGTAAAAGCTGTGAAAAGAAAAGGAGAAGATGAAAGAGTGCTGTGAGCCATGAGAGCTCTCAAACAAAAGAAACGTGTGTGATTATGAAGCCAGCATGAAACTGATGAATGTGGATACTGACTTAAACAGGCGACTATCAAGGGAACGGTGATAAAAGGTGATACTGCCTTCAGCTAGCAAGCATCATAACTATATTATTAAAGAAACAACACCAATTAAAAAGAGATGTAACCATATAGCAATATCAAAAGTCACATAAATAAAGACTGCATAAATATCCTTTTTCTTTATTCTTTTTTGACGTATTAATAACAAATGCCACTCCTAAAAATGGTCTTGTCAATGTGTTTTAGGCTGTGTAGTACAGATGATATTATTTATTATTATAAAACAATGATTATTTTGTATAGTTGACTAGTTAGTCTATTAATTGTTTATCAGACATAAAAGGTAATGCAATTACTTTCATATTTTGTATTTTTAATATGTCCTTTACGTCCAGTTTCAGGTGCAAGAAATTCTCTGAAAGTACCAGAACATTAGCAGGTATCTTACGATTAGCCATAGTAATAACTTATCATTAGGCTCTGACCTGTTTTGGTGTTTCCTCCCTTGTATCTAATTTTCTGAATGGCTTCCAGCAGTGCTTCCTTGTTGCTATGGGAACTCAGCTGGAACTCGGTCCGAGCGTCGTCGCTAAACTGAGCAATGGCCACCTGCAGGGACACACACAGACAGGGATTATGTATTGTTCTTCCAATTGTCTTTAAATTAGGCTAAGCTTCAAACTACTAACTGAACTTTATCAGGCGGAAAAGTTAACTAAGATATTGACAAAAACAAAAAATATTCAGCTCAATGATGATTAAGCAAATAATATTTAGGCAAACCATCAGAAGAGTATCATTGGTTTAGGTCCAGGGTGTCACTTATTGAAGCACATACAAAGCGGAGTGAATCAGTCAGTAAAGAATGTTTAGAAGAGGGTTGATTTCACTCATTTATGTGTCGTTTATTTAGTTATTTGGTATGGTTCAAGTCCAATGCCAGACTGTGGAACATTCTGGGCAAAACGTTAAGCAGGTGGCAGACCCTTCACCTGAAAAGTTTAACACATGTGCCTCTTTCCCTGTAGGTTTAGAAACCAACTAAAAATCAACAAAGAGCTAAAATGGCAGATTTTTGGTTTAGACATATCATTTTCCATCTGCAAAACAACCATTTTCATATAATTCAGCAGCCTGTGACACAGAACAATCATTAACAATAAACAGCGTTGTATTGCGTGAATCCAGAAGCCTTTTGGTCAGGCGTGTAACTATCATTGCCTCCAGACTGCTAATGGTGCTGTTTTTGGCTCAGTCTTAGCTTCTGTTCTCGCCAACTCTCCCTTTATTCTATGGCCAATTCTCTCACATTACACTCCATGTTTTCCTTTGGTTTTTGCCTATTGCCAGAAAACGATGGGGCACAGAGCGGGCAACCAATCACATCACAGAAACATTACCGTACCCAAAAGTACAGAACGAGTGAATCAGCTGGACAACACAGACTGAGTGGCCTAAAGGTAGAGAGGAATTAAAGTAGTTCAGTACTTAAAATTACACTGGAGTTATAACCGGACAATGCCACTGATGAACTACTATTATTACTGTTAGACAACAAAGAGCCAGACTCAACTGTTAGCAAATGCTGTGAAAGGTTGAGTTTTCTGGGGCTTAATTCTACCTTAATTCTAATTTGTTTGTTTAGTCCGGCCAATCTGAGAATAGCAATCTCAATCAATCCAATCTCGGCATATCTTTTATAGCCTTTTAATGGTACAGCTTTGTAAAATTCATACTTTATTTCTTTTAGGGAGACAAATTACCATCTGTTTTTAAATAAATACATTTTTAGCCAAATTACAGAAATAATGATCAATGGCCCTTCAAATAAATAAATAAATAGATGGATAAATATATAAATACATAATAATAAAGCACAGACATGCACTTTCAAGAATAATTGTCTTCCAGCTATACAATGTTATTATTGCATAAGTCATGTCCTAGCAATGTAGCCTGACCTAAATGTAGTACTGGGTGAAGTTGGCGTCCAGTTAAAAATAACTTGTCCAGAAAGTTAAGTGACAAAGGGTTTAAAGTTCTTTAAAGTTTTTAGATAAAAGGCTTTTCCAGCTGATTTCTCAAGAGGCAGCCTAACAAAAGTAAAATCCACTCCACAGCATCATTCTGAAAACAAGCAATGCCAATGGAGAGACCGCCTTTCTGAAACAATTAATAAGCCCAACACAAACACGTGAAAGTTCCCTGAAAAAGTGCTGAAATGTTTCGTAGAAGAGATGCATAATTAATGAGGTTTGCTCTAAAATATAGTCAAACGCTATTGGCAGCCAGTACTAAAGACCAACATACTTCTAATTGATGCACAGTACAAATATTAAATACAACGGCGATCTGTCAAAATGGAGGGATTGACTGTTTTCTTCACCCACTCTAATAATTTTGTTACTTAGCCTCCAGCATGCTCTCATTAAGTAATAGGCAGATTTAACATTTAACAGTGAAGTGTGACCTCTTGGAAAGAAGCAGATAGAAAAAAACATCTCTGACAGTGTTTCTCAAACTGTGGTACACTGCGTGGGCCTTGGCACAAATGTATCCATGTTTTTGCCCTCTTTTGGATTAATCTTTATTTAAAACTACTGTATCCCTGGTTTAGTCTCATTTTAGAGCTGATGTTTACCCCTACTTTAGTCCTGATATAGTCAAAGTTTGAATCTAGTTGTACTTGGAAAGCGCAATATTATCTAATCAATGCAGATTTCTATTTAACTACATACAAACGCACCGCTGTTTGAAGCTACATGTGCCACTGTTTTGGGGAAATAAATAAAAACGAAGCGCACAGTAAGTACAGAGCTGTTAGCATATATGGGAGGTAGGTGAAAAGCACCAACGTCTCAAATGCGAGACAATAAAGATTATTCAATCATATCATCACTAATTATTCAAGCATATTATTGTACCTGATGAATGATGAAAGGTCAATACAATGATATGCTTGAATAATCCAAATTATAATACAACATGGTTAAAAGCATCACAAATCGCGATCAATTAGAAATCCTGACCTAGGCTCAGAGGAAATGGCAATGCACTCTCTTTCTGCCATATTGCCAAGCCCAAAGTAATACATATGCCAAATCCATATGTGAATAACTGCACCGTATTAAACAGAATATTTGCTGTCGAGACCCTTGAAGAGAACAGCCAAAATGAAAAACGAAATGATCCCTGTCCACAAATTGCTAAACAAGCTTACAAAGTAACCACAAAAGACACATGTTCACCAGCAGCCCCCCTAATATGAATGTTATAATAATATCACATTTCTTTAGTTTGTGATTTTTATGGGTTTAGTGTGGCTGTTGTTGGCAGGTTCCCAATCATCTGCTTTGTGACGCACTTTCCATATGCATAATTCACAGGATTGTGCTGTAACGAAGAGGACAAATTACAAAGAATGAGGAGGAATTTAAACTCTTGACCATATTTTACATAATTTATAGCTTCGTTGAGAAGTCTATATTGTATTTTTCACTGGACACAGACGTTAAGTCGAGACACAGGAACCACTAGAAGGCCTAAATGTGAAAAACAGCACCCAGAAGGCAACATAATTCAGACCATACCTCATCATTACTGTATTACCTTTGAGGTGAAGTATTTGAAGCTGAGGTGGGACGGAATATTTTAGGTATGGTAAGGTAAATCCAGGACTTACTTGGGTGCCATCAGGTCCAATCAGATCAAGTGAACCCATGGTGCTGTGGAGGAAATGCGTGATCTTCTGGAAATTGTCGTCTCCAATGGACCAGGAGCCATCCACCAGGAACACCAGGTCCGCTTTTGCTTCCTTGCACACTGCATGTGAAACAGATTTTAATAAGCAAGGCACATTCATTTGTAGCACACTATTTGTAGACAAAGTAATTGAAAGTGCTTTACAGGTCGAAGGCTGTGTTAAAATTATTGGGTTAAACTGACATTTCAAAATTCCAATACAGAAAAACAACAATAAAACATATACAGCAACAATACAACTTTTTTTTTTTTCACATAGTAACACAACATTTGTTTTGGCCCAGTACATATATTGTAAATCAGTAGCATGCTGTGACTTTTATGGATGGGAAAGCAGACCTGTTATATTTAGTAGATAAGATAAAAGTGAAAAAAAAATAATGGAAGGATGGGTTTTGAACCCAGGTCTCCCACATGAAGCAAACACATATATCCAACTGAACTAAATTCTCATACCTTCTCACAGTGCTAAATGAATTACAAAAGGCTACTTCATTACACAAATTAGGGTTCTATGTTGTTAAAATGACTGCCTGTATTTCTAACTAACATCTAATCATTGGAAACATGAACAGAGCCTTAGCTACAAACACAGACTTGTCACTAAAAGATATTTTTTTATGTCAGTTTGTTGAAACTTGGCGCTGCTGTTGCTTCGCTTCCCCTCTGCACATGTGCAGTTTGGGCAAAACCTGCAAACATCCTTGATTCCCACATAAGCATGCTAGTTGTTGTTAGCTTTACAATAATGGTAAAACTCGCTTGCTCACACTATAAGTTGGATGAAACACTTCTCATCCAGATGAATATTTAGGATGCTCCGAAGGCATTAGGTAGAAATGTGGACTGCAGCAAAGAAAATTAACTAGTTCTGTTTTTCCACATTGTTAAGACAATATATAATACAATTCAGGTACAATACAGCTGAACTTTTTTTTAAATATCAAATTATCTTATTCTGATTCTATTTATTTATTTGACACAAAGATGTGAAATGTACGGTGGTCGTTTGTACAGAAAATGATTGTGCATAACCAATTGTGGCCTTTCTAAATGTATAGATTGCAATTGAAATTAAATTGCAATTAATTTTGCAGCTCAAAACTATATGTCATGCTAATATGATCAAATTAAATGATCTCAGATTAAACTGATATTAGCGGTCTAAAATTTTGTCTAGATTATTTTATTTGGCTTTTTCTGTTCTAAATCAATCCACAGCTGTACATAGTAGAAAAAGCTTCAGTTGTAGTCATCTGGACTCAGTTTGAAAAAATAGACGTTTCGACTCTCATCCAAGAGTCATTGTCAATAACAGAATTTAGGTCGAGAACTCCGATATTAATACTGTTCTGTGGTAAGACCCACCCATTGGGAGGAGCCCTTACCACAGAACAGTATTAATATCGGAGTTCTCGATCTAAATTCTTTTATTGACAATGACTCTTGGATGAGAGTCGAAACGTCTATTTTTTCAAACTGAGTCCAGATGACTACAACTGAAGCTTTTTCTACTATGGAACACGCCTGGACGAATGAGGGATTACACCGACATATTTCCACAGCTGTACAGTTGTTTAAGGTCAGATAGAACACATTATTAACACATTTGTTTTTTTAACTGGATGACACAGGAAAATAACATCCAACATCTTCCTCTGGTCTCACACCTCATTGTAAAGCAGTCTGTTTTCTCTCTCTTCGTCTCACCTATTGTCAACAAGTGGAATAACACACTTTGTTATGGTGTGATTTGTGGCGTTATATTTTCAGGGGGTATTGTGCAAGTCTTTTTCTCATCCTGGTGGTTTTGTCTTAACTAAAGGTTGCTTGTCATAATGGAGAGATACCTTTGTTTCAAAAAGGTCAGAGTGAGACAGAAACACTCGCAGTCAGCCGCACAGGGAGTCATGAGGTCAAGCCTTTACCTGAGCGCTCCAGACAAGAACAAATGAGGACAATGATCCCAATTCAGGGGTGGCAAATCAACCTCGAGCTTGTCAGGTCATTTAAAACACTCCTCAACTCTGATCTTATTTCTTCAAGGGACCCCAGGCATATAATAAGATATGGGAGATAAAGTTAGATGGTGTTAGAAGGCGCTGTAGAAGAAGGGTTAAGCAGATGATTTGCAGTGGTAACTTCAAGAGTCGAAAGGAGAAACTCAAGTGGTAGAGATTAAGTAGAGATGTCAATATTATGAGGTACAATATAATCATAAGAACTACAACATAACAATCGTGCAAAATCAAGTATTTTTTATTCAATCCATAGTCCAAAAAGTAACTTAAATGTAAACAACTTTTTTATCTGTGTTTTTTTCCCCACATTGACCCTTTTACAATTTCATAAAGCTAATCTCAAACTTGAGGAATAGTAACATGTAGATTAAAGGAAGTAAATAAAATTAAAAATGTCACTGTTGTTTAGTCTTGTTCTTATCATTGTTTAATTAATTGTGAGAATAGCATTTGATATTGTGACATCCTTAGTATAAAGGCATTTTTTGAAATACATATTCCATTTGATCATAAGATTTAAAACAATCAGTTTCTTGCACTCTTTGATTTCTGTATTTTATTGTGGAAAAATCTTACTGCGACCAAATTGTCTTTTATTATTTCACCTGTTTCTTCTTCTAGTTTCAACTCATCAGTCTATTTGGACGTAAATTTAAAAAATGCACTTACATGTACTTACAATTATAGTTATTTTAGTCAAGTGTTATTAAGTAAGTCTTTGTTTTCTCACCTTCTTTGGCAGGTGGGATGGTGGGCGGCGGCTCAGTGACAGGAGGTTCAGTTGGAGCTTGAGTCGGGGCAGGCGCTGAACAAAAACAAAGTCATCAATCACAGAGACAGTTGCAAGTGGCATCATCTGCGGTTTATCTGCTGACCACACAGGCTTAACCCTGGTTGATAAAGTGCAGAGAAAGCGAGACACTCATAACTTTCTTATGAGGGGAAACTTTCCCAATACAATTTCCAAACCGCAATGTGAGGTTTGGAAAACGTTTGAAATAATACATTGTTCTGTTTGATTTTTACTTTGACTCATTTTGTAATATGAAGAGTAAAGTATTTTTTTGTATCATCAATATCTACACCTAGAAGAATAGATGTGTGTCTATGTGTGCGAACAAAGACATTTCTCTCAATTTACTGCCCTGGTTGTCTGTAACCCAGCGAAGACTTGATTCCCCCTGGAGCCGTGCAGTTCACCGCAGCTCATCAAGCAGCAAATGAACTGAAACAGTAACCCCTCTATCTTCTCCAAAAGACTGAGACACTTTGAAATTGGACTATTGTTTAAAAAAAAAAAAAAGGATGCAGCGGAACAAAGAATATGGGAGATAAATGCTTAATGTAATGCTGGTATTGCAGAATAAGAAATGTGATATTTTTCTAAATGAATAAGAGATATATAGTTGTTTTAATGTTTCAAGTGCTGCAATTGCTATTGTACACTGACACTTATTTGATATGAAACTGAAAACTGAAAGCTTCTAAATTGTAATATTTAAAGATTAAGTGTATTATTGATAAAAACCCTGAAATATATATATATATATATATATATATATATATATATATATATATATATATATATATATATATTAATTTTTTGTGTGTGGACATTTTGATTTAATGATGTTGCTGTCGTTTTTGTATGTGAAAATCTGTATAGTCCAGAAGACGATAACGGTTATGAAACTACAACTACAATTATTTATCTATATTTATTTGCCGACAAGTCACATTTAGTTCACTCCTTGTCACAGCTCTAAATGTTGCAATGTTAAAATTTGTGCCATACAAACATTTTAGAATTGATTCTGAATTGATTTAATTTATCTTTCATTTTTCTTACTACACTACAAGTTTGTATAGATTTGAAAATAAATGAAATAGAGTCTAATAAAATATATACATGCATCAATACATAAAAGATATGATGGTGCTAGAAATCCAGCACCATTTGTACAAAGAGCGTAACTTACATGTCATGTCTGTGATGGAGACAGCGAGTCCCTCCAACTCCTGCATCCGAGTGAGAACGCTGATCTGGTATTGGCTGCTGGGAGTGAGGTCATAGAAACACTGCCGCGACGCCCCACCCCCCAAGCTCACCTCCTGCCTCTGTCCGTCTACGAAAATCAAACAAGTGCATGGAAGTATAATCTTGTAGAAGTAACTTGTAACATAATCTTATTTCAAGTTTGAAAGACTTAACCAACATGATATGATAATGGTGACTGACACCCATTTATTTTCTATTCTCATCTTTGCCAGTAAAATATTATCATTACTATTCTTTATTTCAATTGTGTTTTATTTAGTTTAACATGAATTACCACCACAATCGAAAAGGTATCGTATAAATATCCGGCAAATATCCTTTCACAATTCAGTTTTCCTGTCCACTATACTTAAAGGTGGAATGGACGATTTTTTTTCAGCAAATTTTGTATCATATTTCCTCGTGGCGTGGATAAATCATTTGTCCTGCCACGTATCAATCATAAAACGCACCTATCGCTCACCTGCAGCCGCGTGTGGCTCGTCCCCACGTTTCCGCGTGCCTAAGCGCATGGATCTATCATAATATAGTTCCCTCAGTGTACGGGGCAAAATGAAGACGGAGAAAGACAGTTCGAGCTGACGCAGAAGTGGACAGAAATCTACGGGAGACGAGCGATGCGATGCGCTCCGTTGCGCTAATAAACAAACGTGTGTGTTGTATCAGTCCGCACGGGGGAGTGCGCATGCGCACTTCCGCCTGCGTTCTCAAATCGCCGAAAAATCGTCCATACCGCCTTTAATACTACATGACTACTCAATTTTCCTGGGAGCCAGAGTTTGCAAAACATTTGACACAGTTTAGGGTGAGACATCATATCCCCAACACTAGATCTGTTACAGTTACAGCTTCGCGGTCGTCATCCCAATTTAAAGTGCTCGTTTAGTGCGCACTTTTGCACGGGCTTCGCCCGTTTACAACGGTAATGTTCCATTTTCCTACTATTAATTAGTATGCACGGGGCGTGCGTGAGTGAAGGAGTGCGTTAGTGAGTGTTTGGAAGTGGGCGAGCGCTTCGCGCTCGATTTCGTGCGCACTACGTGCGCACTTTCGCAGCCGTGCTTCGCACGGCCTTACGAGATTAATAGGCCTCTCGCCAGCTTGTGGCGCTCGGGCCTAATGACAAACTAAAACTCAGTGTACTAAACTTTTGAAAAGGGATGACAGGATGAAGGGATGTGACTTCAAATGTCAAGGACAGTATTTAATGACCAGCTGTTTAACTCCACATAAAGAGTTTCAAAGACATAAAAGAATAACATTAAATCAAAGACAATCAGACTTTCACAGTGAATACTTACTGAGAGTGGACTGTATGGAGGCTCGGTATGACGAGGCGTGTAACAGCGGCTGCCATTGCACACACATACTGTCCGGGCGCACCTGGTAAGTCGACAAACCCGTCACTCCAAGGGGCACTGGAGAAAGTCAGAAAATATTTAACTTTTGATGAGGGAACGACTTCATTTGCTTGAGCAATCTTCATCATTAACAATTCATGCGCCGGTGTTAGCTTTACACACGCTGCGGTAAACTCCAAAATCAATCGTGAGGAATTGAAATAACATGGACTCTGCCGGCAAACCTCTGATGACCCATTCTTGTCTCGCTCGCTCTGCTCTTGTTAACAAAATCTGCTGATGGTAAAGAATAAAGTTGCTTGGCTTGAGTGTGCATTGTCCCAGACCATATGGCAGGTAAATTCTATTTTAAATACTGAATAATTCATAGCGGGACTATCATATCGCTGTAAATTGAATCATCTACCTCTTACAAGTTGAGATAAACACATCTTGTATGCAGAGCACAGCATTACCCACATGTACTTCGTTCAATATATTCAATTATTGATCTATAAAAGCCATATATTTGTATCTGAAGCTGTTTCCTTGCAGTTTAATTGACATGCATCCAAGCACAACTCATCACGAAGGGAACAGCATAATCTCAGATGAGATTAAATAAAAGAGGATCGTTATCTACACATGATATAACCCAGGAAGCGCCTCTGCCTTCATTAATCCCAAACTCTCAGCAACACTACTCTGTATTCTGTGTGGTTTTCAATAGCTAATAATTGGTCCTTATGTTAGATTATTTGGTTACTCGATAATCATGATTATTCAGTCACAATATAATCGTGAGAACTAAAACAATAGTATTAGGGACACTTTAGAAGCAAATGCAATAAATCAAAAAGGTAAACATAAATGTGTTTTTTGCTGATGTTGATGTTCACATTAAAGAATTTTTTTTTCGTTATATTGATTGAGAAAGATCAATTGATTTTATTGAACATTATTGTTTGCTGCACATCAGTTCAGGTATTCACCGTTTGAGGTCTCAGGGCATTTTTATCTTACAATCCCATCGAATCAACACAGAAACAGGAAAAGGGGCAACAACAACTTTGCTCCTGTGGAACAAAACACAAAGATTTATTAAATTAAATTATTTTATGCCTTTTAATTATTTTTAAAGCACTGATCAAGGACTACCCGCAGTGCCAATGCACTTGTATCTCATATTGAATGTTATATTTGTGTATCATGTGTTTGTTTGTTTGTTTGTTTGTTTGTTTGTTTTGTGTTTTAACAGGGACCCATGAGAAAGATAACTTTTCTTATTGGGTTTTCCCTGTATAAATAAATAAAATGAATGAATTGTATAAAGCCGGTCACATAGTGAACTGTTGATCTATTAGACCATGTGAATGAAAGTGAAGTAAGTAACTGTAAAATTGTGATGCCTTTTCTTAAAATAATCATAACTACCATTTCCACTTGCATCTCTGTTCATGGAAATGCTTTATTTGTCTCTAAAGTTTAAGAATAACATAACACAAATGTGCAAACAAGGATGACAAACTCGCCACAAAATATGTCTCTGTAATTAATATTATTAAGTTTGCTCTTTACGTTATTAAAAAAAAACATAACAACAAATTGATTTATTCTTATTTTCTAACTCACAAATCTTTTAAACTGGTGCAAAGATGACTGTGTATCTTTTTTATGGTTGATATGAATAATTCTGAAATGCACAAGCCATAAAAATGACACAATATTGGTTTTACTATGATGAGGGATTTATGTTATCATCAAATTTGTTCACTCAGTCAGAAAGTAAACTTCAGACATGAATGACAAAGCACTTTTCAACAAGTTTCAGACAGTTGGAGGTTAATAAATCGATTATGGGTTAGATTTATAAGTGTTTATTCTAGCTAAAAACATATTAACTCCCCTACATCCTTGCCTACATAGAGTATAAGACTTCAGGAGAAGAGGAAAGTTCTGCTTATTTGCGCTGATGCTGAATCTATATGCAAAATGAGATTGTGTTTTCTCACTGAAGGGAACCTATTAATATCCTTTGCTCTGTTTGCTAACGTTTCACTGGAAATTAGAGCATATGGCTTTCAGCAGGCTGTTAATTTACCTCTATCTCACTTCAACCCACTCTTTTGCAACATCTAAGTGCCAAACAACTTCACACTGATCTGAAAGTTAGGATTTTATTTCATCAATTTCCGTTGTATAATTAACTACCGTCTTAACAAACATTCAATCTCTGATCTTTCCATTTATTTCTGTACTCGCACAATCAAGCCCTAAACCCCCATAAATGATTAAACTAGACTTACGTGTCTTTGCATTAACAAGCAGAGGTTCGCTTTGTCCAGTGGGATAGGAGGCGGTCAACTGGACACTGTACTCGGTCCCGGGAAGGAGATTGAGAAGAAGGAGAGAATTTACATCCTCTCCAACGGTTGTCTCCAAGACTGACCCAGAAACTGAAAATGAAACATAAGATAAGATAATATAATCCTTAGTTGTCCACACATGGGGAAAACAATAAAGGATTCATTAAAATGTGAATAACATTTTCATTATGTTTATGTGAATGGACTTATAAAACCAAATGTTACGGTTTTATTCAAAGATTAAGAAAAGCTTAAAGCAGCACTATGGTCACTTATGACTCACTGAAAGATCCTCATTGTGGTTTAAAGGTACTTTTGTCGTATCTGGTGGAGGTACGCTACCTTCTTGTCTCCATGTGATTACATTGATTTTCACTGGAATGTTCCAGCATATGGTATTCAATGAATCACTTTTTTTTTAATCACAGGTGCTCTAAAAAAACTAAAGTTACATAGTGCACCCACAGACAAATACACATACACCCTGAGCCACTTTACAGATAAAGAATAAAGCAGTTTGGTTGCTCATAGTCAAAACATTGTTATAAAAATAACCACAAATGTGAAGGAGAAAACTTTAAAAGATACCAAGTGTTTCATCATTTATTTACTGGGATTTGGAACAAATAACATTTCCCCTCGAGTGTGTTTAAATTTAAATGTTATCCAGCAACTGTGTAACACTGGGTGAGAAAGTATTTCTAGTGCATTCTATAAAGTGAATCAATGTCAATAATCTTGCCTCCTTAAATATACTGAATTCAAATACTGAATCAAGAGAGGAAAGTGAAGTTGGATGTGAGTAACTTTATATGAAGTCTGCACAAAAGTGGAAAAACCAAAACAATAGCATATAAACACCAGCAATTCTCTTTGAAGGCAAAACTCATTAAAAAGCAAGTTAATTGGCCCCTGTTCTTCTTTGAAAAGTACATTTACAGCATCTATATTAAGAGAAATTAACAACATACATCGTTATCCCGTCGCAATACTGACCTAACCTAATACTGATGTGCAATTCTGTCGTATGTGCAATTGCTGTTGGAATTCATGTGCAATTCATGTGCAATTACTGTGAAATTCATGTGCAATTCATGTGCTGTCGTGACACATATTCATGTGCAATTACTGTCGGGATCACATGCAATGGTATTTATGTATTTATTTGTCTATGGGAGTTTTTATTTATTTATAGGAGATCTTCTACTGAAAGTGTTTTTCAGACTTCCTATAAGTGATCTGTTCTTCTGTATCTACCTCTGTATCTACCTGCGTTGCACCAATGAAATTTCCCCATGTGGGACAATAAAGGAATATCTTAACATACAGTCAACATCAAGAGAGGGCGCCGTTGGTAAAAAGCAGCAAACAGCATAAAACTTAAAACCCAGGCACTACTTTTATTATTATTTGTTTCACTTATTTAATCTTGTGAGTGTGTAGCTACCATAGATGGGTTGGTAGACGATCCTGTATCCCTCTGTCGGAGCCTGTGGAGGATCCCACGAGATCCTGAAGCGGCTGTACCATTCCTCTGAAGCGCGCAGGTTACTCGGGGACGAGAGAGGCACTGCACAAGACAAAAATAACTAATACATGTGTCTCGGGACCGAAGAGCCTCATTATCGCCCCAAAATAATTTATATGTGAATAATAATATCCCATTTGAGTCCTGTACGCTATTCCACTAAAATGTGTTACAATATCCATGTTAAAAATAGAGAGTACTATATTCAGACTATGATCAGTTGAAGCCGCGCAATTTAAAGTTTTTTTATTCTGAATGCATTGTGGAGAGTTAATTTAGGGAAGGAAATAACATAATACATTAATTAGAACAAAGATAAATAATTCAGTCAGCTGATTAATGAAAAAGGCATTATGAAAAGCCTTAATAAAGACAAATGCCACTTTAATTTACATTGTCCATTGGGAACACAGAGGAAAATACAATTACCCCAGTGCAATGTCACAAAATGCTTTCTGCTTCAAAGCCAGGCTCATCAACGTTAACTGGGATCGCGTACTATGTGAATAACAATCTCTGTGGATAGAAATTAAATGTGGGGTGTTGAAACTTACATGTTGTACCAAGAGAAGACACAGTGATGCCTTCTCCATTCCTGTACACCGGAGTAACTGACACTTTGTACTGTGTGTCTGCTAAGAGACCTTCTACCACAGTTGTTCTTTGCCCACCAGGAACCAACACCTAGACAACACACAAAAAAGGAAATGTAAGTATTTTACACTGTCAAGGAATTATTTCTACCACATCTTAAGATAGCCTTTATTTGTCCACACAATGGGGAAATTTCGGTGTTGCAACGCTGTAGATACAGATAAGTAGAAGAACAGATAACTTTAAAAAAACACTCTTAATAGAAAAACTCTTACAAACAAAAACACCTATAGACAGAACCTTATGCTCATGTCCCACCAGGAAGGTACAATATAAACGTCACCACAATTGTTGGTCACCGCCATGCTTCGGCTGGTCACCGCCATGCTTCGGCTGGTCACCGCCATGCTTCGGCTGGTCACCGCCATGCTTCGGCTGGTCACCGCCATGCTCAAAAGATTCCGCCAGGTATTAAGATAACCGTGTGAGCGGCGCAGGCGGCGCGAGTGAAAAGCACCACTGCGGATCGGGGATCTTAAAGTACTACGGTGCACAGTTGAGCGAGCGATTTTAAGATCACCGTCGTAGCGCCGTAGTACTTTTTAAGTACTTTTCGCGAGCGCCCGCACGGTTTGTCCCACCGCCATCCTTCAACCTCAGCCCAGCAAGAACACTGACTGACTTCCTGATGGATCGGAGGCTGCGTGGCATCAGACATGCGGACACAGGAGCTCCACAGGGCTGTGTACTTTCTCCTCTGCTCTTCTCCCTGTACACAAACTGCTGCACCTCCAGCCACGCCCCCGTAAAACTGATCAAGTTTGCGGACAACACCACCCTCATCGGGCTCATCTCGGATGGGGAGGAGTCTGCCTACAGGAGGGAGGTGGACCGGCTGGTGTCCTGGTGCAGCGGTAACAACCTGGAGCTCAACGTCCAGAAGACAGTGGAGATGATCATGGACTTCAGGAAAGTCACAGCCCTCCCCAACTTTTGTGTATATACTCAGAAGCATATTTTTATTTGATCAGCATATTTTGAATTTGATACATTTTATATATTTTGCTATTATTATTAGTCATTGTTTTATGTTTCACCTTACCTAAATCATTTTAGGTGATTTGATAATAGAAACAGTTCATGTTGTGATTTTGAGTCGATTACCATTCATTTTGTAGCACAAATAAAGTTCACGAATAGCTTAGTACTAAGATAAAGTAGCCTGCCTTGCATAAAACAGCCACTTAAAACTTTCTGGAAAAAAGTTGGGATAACCCCTATCTATGAGCCAACGGACAAGTTTAAGGCTTAAGTCCCATTCTGTTAAGTAATTGTTTCTTTTTCTGAACTCTCTGATGCTTCTGCACTTTCCTCTGCTGCCCCCCATCTCTGCTGCCAGTGAGGTAAATGGCTACTGAAAAGATAATAGGATGTCTTCTGGCTCGCCTTGGCCCTCCATCTTCTACAGCACGGACGGAAATTAAAAACAGGGGCAGAAGAAGAGCGGAGAAGATAGGAGGCCAATAAAGGTCTGGAGGAGAAGGCAGAGAAACTGACTGGGTGTGCGTTTGTGCATGACTTAGCAGGGTCACTACATGGCGTCGGCCTCAAGGACTCTTAGCATGGAGATAGATGGATTAGAGAGGGAGCTATGGAGAGAACCGGGGTTAAAAGTATAATGAGTTTTATGATTAGAGCAGATGACCCGCACTGATCATTCGAGTACCACCCGTCTAAAGCAGTGCTACAAGTGTCATTTAAAGTCCGAGCGTGTCCATACATCACAATATCATCAGTGTATATTGAGCTGCTGTTGAAGATATGGGAAAAACAACAACAAACCACAACTCCAACCGTGTATAACGATAAATCCAAGGCAGTTACTGGAGCTTTTCATAGGCTCATAAAGTCGGATGATTAGTCCATAAAAAAATGTAATAAAAATATTGTGTACGTCTTGAGAATTGGCACATACCGGTAATTAAAACGTGAAGCTAGTCCCAATGTCTCTAAATGAAACAGATACAAATTTCTATCCAAAATAACTGGAATTATATGTTCAAAACGCTGCAATAAATTGTGTTTTTAAAATATGTTTAGCATGCACTGCTTTAGCTGGTTAATAGATTAGGAATGTTCATATTGTCTTCTTTATTAGAAAAGTTTTGTTGTTTCTTCTATATCAGACAATAGGAAAGAGATGATTTAATTAATAATGAAATGTAAGTACACAATCTCTTACCTATTGTTTGTCACAGAAGAAAGAACAAAATTATACCTTTAACTGGATTAATAGGACTCAGAATGTTAACAATGCATCGGGTCAAAAGTGCGTACATATTGGAAATAACAAGCACAAAATGAGAGTTAACGACGATTTCTTCCGACTCACTACTGAAATTACTGCTCAAAATGCGTTCACCATTATAATCATCATCTGTTATTTTTCAATAAGTGTAAATTTGTGTAATTTGTGTAATTCGCAAAGTATCTTTCAGTGTCCAAAAATGCACATTTGTTGTGTTATTGTTTATTACTCACGGTTTCCTCTTGGTGATCCTCTCCGATGGCGGCGTACGACACTCTGAAGCTCTCCACCCGGGGGTCTTCAAGCTCCCACGATGCCTCCAAACTCTCGGTGGTCTCATCGCTCAAATACAGGTTTTGAACCGCCTGCCGGGCCACTGAAATATCACGTAGGTGATTTATCAATACCTATTTTGACACTCCCCTGCGTAATTTACTTGAACCAAGGATGAGCATCAAATGCCAGTGTAACTCAACTCAACTGTGGCGTTCTTTTCAATATTATTTTAGCATTATTTATTCATATGTCGAATCACATTTAATTTGATTTGCTATCTATATTTTGTCACTGTTGAAAAAGAATATTAGAAAACACACCTTGTAATGTCTGTCGAGGTAACGTTTCTAGTAATTGTCACCAACTGCACTGCTCTGCTATTTTAAGTTAATGTTTACAGTGGGCACAAGTGTTGTTTTAACGTTTCTAAGACAGTAAAATAAAGCTCTTAAACTTATGGAGACATGTTGCTTTTAAGATTTAGAGTGAGTGGAAAAACTACTCAAACTCAATTAGCTGTAGCATGCTCTTTAGGCTAAACACAGTCCAGATGCCCCGTGGTATAATCCAGCTAAAGCTACTTATGCTTTTTGACGCCAACATGTTGAAAGGTCTCTGAGAAAGTAGCATTTAATTTATCACTATTAAAACAAGATGTTTCATTGGCTGCTAATAACTGCTTTTGGCATTAGTTTATTTTGTTCTAATGAATAAACAATTGTTCATAGAAATATTATTTACAAGCAAGCAGTTGAGCCATAATTGGTAATCCAGTATGTAAACAGCAAAAGCACTTTCATGCATTGTTAAGGGTTAGAAAGCCTTAGAAAGCACACCTGCAGTTGTAGCAGAAATAGTTGTTGTCTTGGTCACTGAGGAAATAAGTATTTAACAATTAGATTGTATATATATTGAATATATTCCTCTTCAATGATAAAAGATACAAAGCAGTGCAAAGCAACTCATGCAGTAGCACAATTTAAACACTCGTTGAAATTGTGCTGTTAAAGTACATTCATTCAGAGTCACGTATGATGTGATTTTCTTACGCGTGTTTTCGATAAGAGAGACCGTGTCACTTTCCGACTCGTTGTTGAAAACAGCTGTCAACATCACCTCGTACTCTGTGGAAGGACTGAGCTTTGAGAGGAGGTACTTGTTGTCGCTGCCACTTAGGATCACCTACACAAAACCAACAGAAGGAAATCAGTAAATAACAGTGACATTGAGACAAAAAACAGTCAAGGTTAAATTTGAGTACGATTTCACTGTTAATCTAATGGTTTCTGTTTATCCTTGTTTTATGGCTGTGTATTTCTTTGGACCACATTCCAGCACCTGTGCAAAGGTGCACTAGTTAAATTAGTACGACCTAAAATTAGGTAAAAACATCAAAGTAATTTTTACAGCACACAGTTTCCCTGAAATGAGATTTAAACATGAATTTACTAAAAATTACATAATATGGATAGTTTCATGCAAATGTCGCTGTTCAAGTTTGCAAATCAAATTATTTCCTGGAGCAATTTAATGTGATGATCCAATCTTTCCATTTTCTATTCTCTCACTCTTTCTCTTCTTGCTCCCCCCACTCTCTCCCATCCTCTCTCTGTCTCTCCTTCCTCTCTCGCTCCCTCTCTCTCTCTCTCTCTCTCTCTCTCTCTCTCTCGCTCTCTCTCTCTCTCTCTCTCTCTCTGCAATTTTACGAGGTTGTCACGCAATCATAACATGGATTATTATGTACAAAGTATTATATCCAGCTATTTATTTTCTCACAGAGCTATTTAGGCAGTGATGGCAAGAGCAGTATTTATGTGCTGCTTTGACTACTATTCATTTCTGGGGAAAAATACATAATAAACGTTTTAACAACTACTCAACCCAGTTAAGACACAGTGGCTTGTGAGTCAAAGAACCCTTGAAATGTGACGTTTTTACTAAATAGAGAATGTAACTGTTCATTTTTAGTCTTGTCAACACACAAATCTACTGATCATTTATCCTGGACTAAATTTAGAAAAACGCCTAGAAAAGTTTTATTTCAAACCAGTTCTGACATCCATATTTTTTATGACCAACACAAACCTCTTTTGTGTCTCCCCCGATGAAGGGAGCCCAGGAGAGTCGGTAAAGGACGATGTCACTGGCTGAATGATCCCAGCTGACCTGGAAACTGTCCGCTGAAATATCACTGGAGCGGAGATTCAGGGGACCTGGAACTGGAGCTGGAAAACAGCAAATAGGAATAAATATGAAATAAATATATTGTCAGAAGCTATTTTCTACTATCATGCTACTAACCACATATACACTTTGTCTGCCTTGTATTTTTTAATTCAAGTAAATGCAAGTCAATCACCCACTAATGCAAACACCACCATCTTTGTGTCCTTGTGTCTACAGTGTTTGCATTTACACCGTCTCAGTTCCATGATTTAAAGTGCTCTGAGGCCCCAGTAAAAGCACTAAGTAGTGACTGAGATATTTTACAACGTATTCATTATGAGTGCAACATTTATTGGACGCCAGCAAACTTGATGGTCCTCATAGCATCTGACAACTTCAGGCATCAGTATGAAGTGCAGGGACAATGACGCTGACCAGTGCTTGAACTAAAGACAAAAAATGAGTAAATGCCCTTGAGAAGCAGCGGTTTAATAGCTCTCTGCCAGAAAACATTTCTTTGAGCTGAGTCAGCACTGAGTCCAAATGCCTGTTGCTGAAAGGGATATTTCCACAAATCAATAAGTGTTAGTGTGATGGAATATTCAGAGACAGTGAAATGACCTTTTAATGCGGCCGGGCGATTTGCTGAGGTGTAAACGAGGCAAATTCGCTGCTGTCGAAAAGTTTTTCTAACAAAGAGCTAACGGCTATGTTTCCTATTAGAACTAATGCAGCTTACTGAGAAAATGAAGGCGAAACTGCCCACAAAAGAGAGAGGCAAATTGAATAATGGTGAAGCGACAATGTTACTGACAAATTAGATTCACAGTAACAAATACAAGTGATTTATAATTGGCTCGGAGTGATCTTTATCACTTAACACTCAATAGTTTTCTAACTTATCAGTACCTACTTTGTTTATTTAATATAAAAGTCTTACTGGTCGTGAATGCATCTGTGAGAGGCTCTGACTGGCCTTCGTCGTACAATGCAAAGATGGCCACAGAGTACTCCATTAGAGATGTCAGTTCGTGCAGGTCATGTGAGGTCACGGGGCCCACAACCACCTGCACAAAAACAGAACATAAAATCCAAGCAAATTTAAATGGCAGACTACAGCACAAGGATGATGTAATAATGTAAACGGGTCCTCCTGTTTGCTATCAAAGATTTACTTTGAAGCCAATACTCGATTTGAAGTGGCAATACCTTGTACCAGTGTTTCTCAAACTGTGGTATGCGAGCTCCTTCAGGTGCTACGCAGATTCCTCAGCAGTTTAGTTATTTGCTGAATTTAGAGTAAATTGAATCCACATGATTGTCATTGTTTGGCTTAGTCCCATTTGAGAACTAGTAACGCACTAGTATAGTCCTATTTTAGGTTATTTTAACTAGATTAATTCTGATTTAGATCTGGTAGTACTTGGAAGGATAAATATTGGTGGTACTTGGTGTGAAAGGTTTGAGAACATCTGAGTTATACCAATATTTCTGAATATAAAATGCCTTGCACCTAAAAGCCCTGAATGAGAAAAAGGCCTGAACAACTTAGAAACAGTGCTCACAATGTTTTTATTTGTCTATAAAACAGTATTTTAAAGACACAATAAAAAGGTGTCTTGGTTACCTCCTCTGTGATTGCGGCGTCTGTTTTCTCCCATGAAATGCGGTATCCTTTGACGCCGTCCGGGGCAGAGTCCCAGCTGAGGCGCGCCGAGTTGTGTGTGATGTCAGAAAACTGGAGGTTACTTGGGGGACGCAGCGGCACTAAAATATAAAAAGGATATACGAGTAATGAAATGGCAACGGTAAAAAAAATATATGCAATAATAAGAGAAAAAGCATAGAAATTACATGTAGTTTCCTGGTTTGTGATTGGCTCGCTGGCTTCCTCTCCGAACATGGCATAAACAGTAACAGTGTATTCAGTTTGAGGAGTCAATGCATCCAGGTCAATCTCTGTCACTGCGTCTGAAACTTTCACCTGTACAAATGAAACAAACATTTCAGGGTTTTATTCATCCCCTTTTATCAATTATAACTGCACTACTAATCCCACTAACAAAGGCATCAATTATTCAGCTAACAAAACTCTTCCGCAAATAAAAAACATCCTCGTATCTCCATTGTGTCTCATAAAACCTGCTAACCCTGTAGGGTTGACAAACATTTTCTGAAATGCGTGTGACTCTTGTAATAGTTTTGTTCATATCTCAGTCCTCTATCAGAAGTGAATGCTCTTCCATCTTTAAAATGATCACTGTGAAGTAAATCTTCAACAAAATGTGCTACCTCTTTTTCAATGACGTCGCCGTCGTAAGAAATCGGCGCATATAAGATCATGTATCCAGAGACGTCATCCACGCTGTTCCACCTCGCTTTCATTGAACTGTGAGTAACGTCGACGAGTTGGAGGCCAGACACAGCAGGAAGAGACACTGAGAAAGGAAAAACAAAACAAAAACACTCAACATTGAAAATCCACCAACTTTAAATGTATAGGAGTCAAATAATAAAACTTACAAGTAGTTTCTCTTCCTCTCAGCGCCTCACTCGCCTCATTCTCGTAAACAGCAAACACTGCCAGCTGGTATTCAGTGGAGGAGCTAAGGTGCTCCAATAACACAGATGTTTCAGTGCCATCCACAATAGCCTGCAGTTCAAACAAAAACAAAAAAAATCAGGCATGAAACATAAGTAGGTACAAGGGAGTCACTTAAGCCGATAGAAGAAGATTAATTTACGGATGGTTGATATTGATAAAGATTAATAATGCATAGTAATAATCAGATTATATTTTTGCAGTCAATCAAGAGAGAGAGAATTGTCCTGCTTAAGTGTGGCTGGCATAAAGGGAAAATGAACCATTATTGGTGCAGTAATACAAGTGTGTAACTGTTTGATAGATTGCACTACAAATGTTTTTTGAGGCCTTTTGTAACATTTATTACTACAAACAATCATTTATTGAATTGAAGGTTTTTCGTTGTTCAAAAATGCCTTAGAAAAATACAAATACTGTGTCTGTGAGCAGGGGAACTGTTCCACAGTTCTCGGGTCTCATTTATAAAGCGTGTGTATGTTCAAAAATGTTACATGTGACCTATCGAAAGACAACTTAAATGTCAAAGAACTAATCGATTTTATTAATTGCACTGTGATATTAATGCATTTTTTCCTGTTGTGTGAAGCACTTTGAATTGCTTTGTGTCTGAATTGGGCTCTACAAATAAACTTGCCTTCCCTTATCTAATTTGATCTCTTAAGCCAGGGAATGCCAGTTGTGATTCAGATCTGTTTATTCTAGCCAGATGGAAAGGTCATCTCACATGCAGCTTGACAACATGAGGCCCCACCAAACGGTATGTATGTATGCTATGTAAGGTGAAGATTTAATAGTTTCTTTGGTCACACATTGTGGAAAATCAAACAGGTGCTTGGAAATAGTGTGTCTTTATTACATGCTGGGTCACAAGGGCTGTGGGAATTTATGAACGGACAAAATGATAGTGAAGCAGAGATGAATGATACCACAAAGTCTCGAGGAAACGCTGAGCTCAATCCTCACACCTGGATCATAAAGCTCCTCTTGTGTAGTACGTGTAATGGAAAAGCAGCGCACAACCTACCTTGATTTATTTTGTGTTGTCTTCAAAATTGTATGAGTTTTTATGTTTTAAAGTCAAATTCTAGCAGTAATATATGCTTTGATTTTCAAACATTGCTTTGCCTATTGGTATATTTTCACTAAGCTTTCTAAGCATCTAATCTATTCACCGCAATGTGTGTTGTGCAATGTGAGTGTTTTTTACATCTTTCAGAGGCCAAAGCAGTAAAGCTAACAAGCATTAGCATGCAAACAGCTTACTTCCTGGTTCGCAGAGGATAAAATGCTCTATAATTATATACAAACGGAACACAGCAGCCAAATTTTGAACTTAAGAGCTGCTTTTATAATAAATATGTACCGGGGCGAAACAAATTATTCTTTAATAAATTAAATGGGGTACAGCCACTTTAACAGACTTTCATAAATAGACATTTTACATGGTTTACATGTTTTATGTAATATTGATTTTGAAATTATATGTGTAGTTGGAGATGTAATCGCTAACTTAGATTCGGGAGCAGGACCACGCCTCTACCCAGCCATCTCATCGATCTCTCATCGATCTCTCTCATCTCATCGATCTCTCTCATCTCATCGATCTCTCTCATCTCATCGATCTCTCTCATCTCATCGATCTCTCATCGATCTCTCTCATCTCATCGATCTCTCTCATCTCATCGATCTCTCATCGATCTCTCTCATCTCATCGATCTCTCTCATCTCATCGATCTCTCATCGATCTCTCTCATCTCATCGATCTCTCTCATCTCATCGATCTCTCTCATCTCATCGATCTCTCATCGATCTCTCTCATCTCATCGATCTCTCATCGATCTCTCTCATCTTATCGATCTCTCTCATCTCATCGATCTCTCATCGATCTCTCTCATCTTATCGATCTCTCTCATCTCATCGATCTCTCTCATCTCATCGAGCTCTCTCATCGAGCTCTCTCATCGATCTCCCTCATCAATCTCCCTCATCGAGCTCTCTCATCGATCTCCCTCATCAATCTCCCTCATCGATCTCCCTCATCGAGCTCCCTCATCAATCTCCCTCATCGATCTCCCTCATCGAGCTCCCTCATCGAGCTCCCTCATCGATCTCTCTCATCGATCTCTCTTATCGATCTCATCGACCCATCATGACTTATCAGTAAACATTCTTTCGTATTTCATTGTTGTGGCGTGGTCCTTGCTAGTGAATTCCAGTGTATAAATTCAGTTAATAAAATAATTTAGCATGCAGCTTTAGCAATTGTAAAGCATTGTATTTTACTGAATTTGAAAGATATGTATTTTGATTAAATTCATTGTACCTCCTGGAGCTCTCCCTCCTGAGCAGAATATACCACTCTGTATTTCTCCACATTTCCAGGAGCATGCCTCCAGGAAACCCGGAAGCTGCGGGCCGTGACCTCTGATGTCTCCAGGTCTAGAGGTGGCCCCAGCGGCTCTGGGACATGTTCTGCAGGAAGAGTGAAGAATCATATTACTCAATAGTAAAACTAACTGTTTTCCTGCATATTGGTAGTGATCACACAGCATTCCTTGGAGAACACATTTCCTTGGCAAAAGAAAGAGTACTGCACTGTTTGAATGAATGAAACTACATGTGAATCGAATTGTGCCAAAAAATAAATCAGCCCCTACCAAATAACAGTAAAGCTTTAATTTCACACTCACTGTTTAAGTTGGGAAAAAAGAGACCTAAATGGGACAACATTATATGGATTACAGGCAACTATATAAAAAAAAGAATACAATTTTGCATCTTTCTTCTGTTGTAAGACTTGTGTGGCCATGTTTGGCCCCGTAAATATGACCTCCGGGAGAACTCAATGTCTAGAGAAGAAGAATTATTCTCTTACTCAGTTTGATGTCCTTGTTTTGCTGCTCTACTTTCTCACACACAGTCCTGGTCAGCCCAGTAACAATCGAACTCATGACATTGAAGTCCGCCACGTTGTAAACATGAGTGTCAGGCTCAGAGGCAATGGAGCGCAGCTCATTCTCATCAGCATTTTTCACACCTAAAACAACAAATACATTTGTATTTTAAGTACACCATTTAAAAACTACAAACTGTACATTGTGTAGTCTTACCGATAGCAAACAGCTCCACTCCGGCATCTCGTAGACTTTCAGCAGGTGGAACAACATCATCCTGAGATTTTCCGTCCGTAATGAGGATCCCTATCTTAGGCACACCGACCCGAGAGCCAGACTCCGGTTTAAAGCAGTTTTCCAAGATGTAGGTCAGAGCAAGACCTAAAAAAGATATTGTCAAGATAATCGTAGAAGAAATAGTGGACACTTCTAAAACTTAAAGCCAGAAATGAAACTAAATTACCTGTAAGAGTGTTTCCGCCTTTGTAGGGCAAATTCTTGACAGCATCAATAACAGTTTCTTTATTAGTGAAGGTGTTCAAATGCCACTCTATTCTCGGGTCTCCACTGTATTGCGCCAAACCTTAAATGTGAACAAAGAAACAATTGTACCATTTCTCTTAATAATAAAGACAATACCATAAAGTAATAATAGGATTTAACCTATTCTTGTTTTGTCAAAGGCCACATCAAAAGCATTGACAAGGTTTTCCAGGAACATTCGAACCAGTCGGAAGTTGAGTCGACCGATGCTCCATGAACCATCAACGAGAATGACGATGTCGGCTACAGCTTCAGTTCGACACACAAACTGGTCCACTACGGACAGAGAGAGAGAAAAAGATCATCAACATATTTTGGTACAGTCAAGTACGTTGAGAAACTCGTGATAGTTTTGCAATCGGCTCCAGTGGGTTAACGGACCAATAACATGGCAGCAGGGTGGGCTGAGGAGGGTTGTGAGGGATGACGACAACAAGGTGCGTGTGACACAACCAAACAAAGGGGTACGTATGTGTTGCAGCTGCAATTGATTCGGTTTTAGCTGAAATAGACTATTTCTTGTTTAAAACAAGAGCAGCTGGAAGAGCTTGGTGTATTTTTGGACGGGAAAGATGTTTTTGCTTTTCTATCCACTGAATTGGCAAGAGTTTGATTTAACAACATTCTCTCCTTGTGGTTAAAGAACTTCAGTGGCCGCAGAATCCTATCGTTATTGTTGTGTCTCATTTGTTGGCTCTTATGGATGAACAAGGAAACGAGGTTGTAAAGCTGCGGATTTCTGCAGCTAGTCTTCGGTTGCCCAGAGGCCACTGAATATGAAGTGGAAGATCATTCATGCTTGCGTCTAAAGTGTATCAGGTACACCTTCTTGGAGGTTTTTGGAAGAAAATACACTCAACACACAAGTGGTAAGTAATCAAATTGATTCAAAAACCAGCACTTTTCACCCACAAATGTATGTTACAAAAACGGCAACAGTCATTCGCTAACATGTTAACTTCTCTATTATGTCAGCCCAGTTCTTGTTTCCTGTGGCCAGATGTATGTTCCAAAGGTGTCTATTTATTGTGTCCAATGCAGGAGTTTTGAGGCCCAAATACATAGTTCTGAAATTCAAAAATTGACACGAGTGCTTTGTTACTTTCTGTCTAATATTTCTGAGCAACAGCATAGTCCTGAAACACATGATAATGGTGACAGTTTCTACAGGAGCACTTGGTCATGGTGCGATGAAGAAACGTGACACATTTTCAAAAAATTGTGGTGGACAAAACTTAATTCCCCCCAAACATGTGAATTAGTGGTTCTCCACTGAGATGTATGTATATTTTCTCATTCTTCATCAGTCAAAATTGATTAACCTGTTTTTTCCATTTATTTGTAATATATCTAGTAGAATAGTTGTCCAGATTATTAATGCATTTATATAGTTTAGATATTATTCCCCTTGAGCGTTCTGATTTATAAGCTTTCAATTAGAGGGTTATAACGGTCATTGCTTTGTTTCTTGGTTAAAAAAACTCTGATTTGTAATTACATATAAAAGTCCTGTTTCTCCACGCCAATGGATTCCTTCAACATATCAAAGCTTTTAATTTTATATTATTGTATAATCTGGTAAAAACGTTTCTTATCTTTTTTAATCCAGACCTTAAATCTCAGATCTATGCTGTTTGGTACAAAACTTTTATCATAACATAAGTTTGTATGTTTTGAATAGCTCTTTTCAAGCACAGATATTACCCAGGGATTCTCAATTTCCTCCATTCGACTCAACCGTATCTGCCAATAAGGCCTGTACAGGAACCTCTGGCATCACAGCCCAGGTCACTAAAGCAGACTCCTGAACCTCGGACAAGATACTTTTGATTAGCCGCATAATGTGCAGAGGAAAGTCAGTCAGTATGTGATGTTCTGATCAGAACAAAAGCACAATTCTGCTTCTCATGTCACCTTTATATTCAACCTCAAATCAACTTTTAAAAAAGCAAGAATTAGGTATTAGGCAATTGTATAAAATATGATTAATTGGTAGGCTAATAGTATTCTTTATCATATACTATAAAAGAGGTATAATAGAGTCACCGTGTGAATAAAAGGTTGTGGGAATACATAATGGATACATATTATGCAATAATGGGCTCAGTGTACATTAAAAAAGTATAAATAACGCTATGCATTATATCTGAGGAAAAATATCAGGTGCAATAGTGTTTGAGTTTAGAGTATGTAGAGAAAACATACATGAATAAGCCCTAAGATCAGTGTTGTAAACTGTATCTCCAGCTAAATTTAATGATTCCGTTTCTGTCTCTCACACACATTTGTCTTAGTTAAAGAACTGCTTATCAGCTTAAGATGACAACTAAAAGTGAACAGCCATTTAAGTCATAAATCTTTATTTACAGCACTCCTCAACAAAAGTGAACATGCTGACAAAGAAACTGCTGAATAAAGGAGTTGAGCTGCTTTGCATTAGTTAAAAATTACTATGATGAAAGACAAGGAAAGTAAGTAGAACAGTAATAAATGGGACGGAATGATTTTGCAAAAAAAAAAAAATTTAGTACATAGTGAAATGTCTTTTTGAACATCCAAGGAAATAATAGTAAACTGAAATTACCAACAAACAAACACAAGAATTAAGCGCATTATCAAGTTTATGGAAGGTAACAATAAGCAGGTAATAATGAAATTTAATCAAGACAAAATGTGTGTTCATCCATTTCAAGCCACATTCATTCGCTTTGGGAAAACTGGCTCCACATCAGAGGCAGAATCAGAAAAGGTTTATTGCCATTGCTAATGAACAGAATTCACAAACATACAAACTTGCTTTGGTGATTCGGCGCAACATAAATCAATGAACAATCATAAAACAACATATAAAAAGTCAAAAAGAAAATAGGAGTGGACAGTGCAGTGAGTGATAGAACATGCAAATCATAAAAGTGTGTGCATTGTGAGAGAATGTTTGACTCACTGAAAGAGAGCAGAAGCACTTTTTGTCATATTGTAATTTAACATTTCAGAGAGAAGGAAAAGGTGAGGAGCCAAAAAGGAAAACAAACCAGCATGACCACGACCTTTAAAGAAACTCTCAGATTTAAGATTTCAAACAGAAAAGACTCTTTCGAAAGGACAAAAATAGACAGAAAGTGGAAGCTATTGAGCGACAGTCACTCAGGGGGCATCATTATTTACAGTGACCTCAAGCGGTGGGCAATATAGTTTCCACAATCAAAGTAGTTGTGTTGAAGTGGGGCTGCAAGCTTTATAGAAATCAGGGGTGTCACAAATGAATGTCCCAATAATGATAGTCCGATGATATTATGGCAATCCAACAGAAATGTGTCTTTAAACATATGAGTGGAATTTGGAAATGTTGTTGGAACTAATCACAGTCCACAAGTTCTGAAATATCACCATATATCCTTATTTTGAACACTTTTTTCATTCTTATTCTTAATCAGCTTTTTTGTATATTTTTTTCTATAGATGTTATACTCGATATTCAAGTTTTGCACATCTTCAAAACCTAAGTCACAACATTATTGAAAATGCAATATATTGTCCACCCCTAATCGCGATTGTATCAAAATTGTAATTGTCATGGAGTGGATAAAGACAATTTCACTTTGCCCTAATTATTTCAGTATCAATACAGGCTCAATTCAGTATGTAATTTTGAGTATAATATCATCATAATATGTGAATATGACATTTTTGTGAAAAGATCAGATAAAAAGAAACTTGCTGTGTAATACTTCACGAATGTCACAAATAAACTCATATTTCTGCACTTTTTACAGTAAAAAAGCACATTCAATACTGCTTACACCTCTACCAAGACTCTTTAACATTTTTTTTTTTATTTCGATCTTATCAGCTTGTTGTTATGGGTAAAACCTAGTGAGCGCTGTCGAGACAAACACTGAGCAATCGGAGAAAAGTGCCGGGGCGGGCGATAGAGCAGTGGGAAAACCAGTGGCAGAGATAGTAAACAGAAGATTAGAGGATCAGCGACTGCAGCTAATTACAGCTCACTAACAAATACTGGCAAAGTTAATGTGACGGCAGACTGACGGGAATGCTCTCAAACTAAGCACAGATCTGATGCTCAATCTCCCCCTAAAGTATCGCATAATAATCGCCAAACATTAAAATAAAAAATTATGAACACTATCCCTGGACTCAAAAATAAATTAATTTGCATCCCAATTACTGAAATACAACCAGTGCACTAAAACACGGCTAAATTCTAGCATCCCAGAAAAAAGTAGCATACATCTATCAATACTCATGATGTCTATTGTACGTTTTGTGTTTTATCTTTCACATTTTTACATTTGATTATTGCCGTGGAAACATAAGGTACTGGCTGAACTGCACATGAACCTGATTTGCATAGAGGCACGGGATGAGGGAAGACTTTGCCATCCGCAGACCTATTTAGATGTGAACACACAATTGGCCGCACCCCAACCCTAATTGGCAGGAGCGCGTGATTCGACAGACTGTCCACCTGGTGCCGGCGATCGAGCAGCCGCATTTTACAACCCACAA
Organism: Eucyclogobius newberryi; assembly: GCF_026437365.1. Lineage (NCBI taxonomy): Eukaryota > Metazoa > Chordata > Actinopteri > Gobiiformes > Gobiidae > Eucyclogobius > Eucyclogobius newberryi. Next base: position 25,913,560 of record NW_027315945.1, on the reverse strand, counting down.
CCCTGCTGTGCTGTGGGAAAAGCTACGAGACAATTGAATTAACCGCGGGAGCAAAGAGCGGACAATCTGACAATCAGCTGGGCAATGGTTGTAGCTTTCAGCGCATCGAAGAATCAATTGAGCTCTGAAATAAATGGAATATTAAACTGCAAGTACACCAATCTATTGAAAATGAATGCCTATTGTCTAAAATAAAAGTGTTTTAATTATCTCAACAAGTATAGGGGTGAGCAATATTGACAAAAATGAATATAGCAATATCTTTTGGTATTTGATAGGCGCGTTCGAGTTTAGCCGCGCCTCATTTGGATGATCAACGAGAGTTAAAGTGTCCAATGAGGGTGTAGAAAAAATGATATGTGTTATGTTGTGTATGTGTTATTATGACCAAATTTAAATCAAAATGTTATTTCAATTGTGTTATGATTGACTTTTACAATATGAATCATAAAGCACAAATACATTATAATAAGCGTAATCTTCCTCTGCATATAAACTTTTGACAGAATCTAAAATACTAAATCATAACAGTAGTAACAGCAGTAGCAAAAGCTCACCGCACACTTAACTGGCATATAGGGTGTACAAAGAGTTCAGAAGTATCGGTTGTTGACAGTATGCACACACAGATAGAGCATGACAGGACACAAAGCCGATGTGGTAGACTGAAGCAAGACAAATTCATTACTAAAAGTCTCACAACACCAAGAAATCTTCTGGCAAAGAAACACACAAACGTATAGATCCAAAAAGTCAATATTGGACAGTTTTTGAAATGTAGAGCGCTGATACTAGAATAAAACAATACACAACAATTAGCTTTATCCACTAGTGACTTCTTCTATTTCAGAGCAGGTTTATCTCACAGAAATGATGTGTTGTTGAATGAGTTGTTTGGTCCTCTGTCTCATTAACAGTGGCTTAGCCCGGTCTTGATTTATTGTTGACCTCTATTTAGCTGGAGATCAGACGGAGCGCTGTCGTTTCAATCTCTCTGGTTAACTCTTATTTCCCTCGCTGCTGTGATTGTGTCCCAGCCTCTGGAGCGAACTCGGTGACAGGCAGATTCAGATAGATGGGACCGAGCTCTAACACCCCCACACACGACTATTATTACCCTTTGTGTGAATCGACCTGTGCCGGTGAATAGTTTTACTAAACCACATATCCCCAAATCCTAAAGTTATCTTGCTCACTAAGCACTTTCAAAACTGAACCATTTTTTTTTTTCCTGGCGTTTACATAATTGTCCTATATATGTCCTTTTTTCCATGGTTTTATTCTGATTTTTACGTCTAATTGCTGTTACTGTTTTTTTATTTTTTTTACTGTTAAGCACCTTCAATTGTAGTTCTGTACAAAAGGTGCTGTTTAAAAACAAAACAAAAGTATCCTTATTCATATTATATCTTTAATATTTTAATTGAAACACAATTATCAGCTAAATCAATTGAAAATGTCAGTCTGTTTTCTAAAACCTTGACCTTAAAAAGAGCATTTTTAAAAGTATCGTTGTGGTATTAATATCAGGATTGTGAATTGAGTATATTATTATCTTATTATCGAAATCAAGTTTGAAATGTCAGCACTGTGACAACTCTACTTTCTAAAAGAGTCTCACAGTATGTTTCCATCTGCTCATGTTAATACTGAGTCGGTTATACATAATAATCGTACAAACTGGAAAAGAACATGAAAAAATGAATTATCTACTCAAGATACGAGGCAGTGTTTCAGCCAATTTTCCAATGTACAACTGTGAGGATGAGGAAAGATTATCACGTCATGCCGAGAAACATTTTTACAGTTTTAAATCATGTCAAATCTTTGTTCAGCTCTGCCTAAAGGCGTCAAGTTGTTCCAAAATAAATATTATCAAAGGAGCAAGAAGGTGTACGGCAAAAGCGAAAACTCATAAACATTTGCTTTGGTTTATTCAATCACAAGCTGCTTTGATACACCTGTCGATTGCTTAGAACAACAATCTCGCATATCCATATTCGCTCTTGTCACCTGTGGGCCTGTGTGTGTGTTTACCTGTAACGTCTGTGTGAAGCTTGTGTCTCTAACTCTGGCCCACTTGGCCCACTGGCTCATTTTCAATCTGTGGAGCTGCTTTGTTCCCCCTCACTGAACGCACACTGATACCAGACAGGAAACTGTATTTGCTCACAGCAGCTCACACCTCAAATCTGTTTCGCATCATTTTTGTCTTTACTTTTGGAGGACTGGGAATGACTGCATACTTGCCCCTGTTTGCGCTGCATTTCTCCTGTCCAAATGCCAAAGTTAACTTAGGCAAATGTTAAATGTCTTGTGAGGTGCGGTTTTAGACTCTATAACACTACCATGCATTAATCAAGCCTAAAACTTTGGGTCTTTCCCGTAAAATAATGTATGCTGCCAACAGCTGGTGCAGTGATGTCACAATGTCAAATTTGGGTGAGAAAAAAACAACACTATGTGAAAATCATTCACGATTGCTTAATTTTCTTCCCAATGTCCAACAAATTACTATTCCTCAAGTTTGAAACCTGCTTTATGAAAGTAGTTTCACTAGCAAATACAATGCAAAGTGTTTATTGGCAGGCGAGAAACGTGAACAACACAAATGTACAGAAGTTGATGCCGTTTTGGGGCTTCTTGCGATGAGGGCTGAAGGCTCCCGGGCCTCGATACCCCCATCTAGGAGATGAATTAGAATAATTAGAACAATTAAAAGAAGGTGGGAGGGAGGGGCACGAAAATCATGAACACAGGTATATGTGATCTGGATTATTAAATAGTGTAGCCGCAAGAAGGGGCGTGGTCCTGCTCCCGAACTTAAGATAACAAACTTATCTTCATTTGGTGCAGTGCCTGCATCGGACTGTTGTGGTGAAGTAGGAGCTCCTACCCTCACCTATGGTCATGAGTTTTGGCTAATGACCGAAAGGACAAGATCGCGGATACAAGCGGTCGAAATGAGTTTCCTCCGCAGGACGGCTGGGCGCTCCCTTAGAGATAAGGTGAGGAGCTCAGTCACAAGGGAGGAGCACAGAGTAGAGCCGCTGCTCCTCCACGTTGCGAGGAGCCATCTGTTCCGGATGCCTCCTGGGCGCCTCCCTGGGGAGGTGTTTCGGGCAGTGTGTCCCGGGGAAGACCCAGGACACACTGGAGGGACTATCTCTCTCGGCTGGCCTAGGATAAGCGGAAGAAGATCGATGGATAGAACTGTAATGACTCACGTTTATAAGGTTTTAGTTTTTAAGGTTATATTGTGAACTGAATAAACATGATTATCGATTAAACTAATAATCTTGCCATCCCTAGTGCACTGAGGAGTGAAACTGTTCAAATTGGGTTAAAACAAGCAGTAACCCTTGCAGCAGCTTGTTGCTAAGTAAAAATCATCACAACTTTGCTGAAGGTGTGTTGATTTCCAAAGAACACACACCTCCTGGTATGTTTTTGATGAGGTCACAATATAACAAGGCTAAAAGCTAAAACAACACCTGTACGAAAACTACTATGAAAACGGTTATTATTTATTGATTGATCATTTGTAGGACATGTACATCCCAAAAGATCTTTCAAAAGACATTATACATAATTATATCATTTAAAACAACAGTGATGCTCACATCACTATGGAGGGGGGGACATAGGATGGAATAGCACCCATCATCCAAGGCAAGAAGCATTCTGCCTTTATGACCTCAAACACCTACAATAACACAGAGGACAATTAACCCTGTGCCTTATATCCAAAAGAGATAAATGGTTGTATTCCAAGGACTGTATTCCCTGTTGTGAAGTTGTCATTTTCCACTGTAGGATTTTTGTTCTCCTTTGGACAAGCCAAGCTATGGAGAATTTATTCAAAGATAACGTCCTTAAATCGCTATGTTTTTCCTTTAGACTGACTCCATGTTTCACTATGTGATGCCTTATGAACTGTGTTTGGAAATATGTTATGTTTATGCCATATTTGCAATAATGCACATTTCCTCTTTACCTGCTAATGATGTGTGTATAAATTGACAATCTTGTAGTATTTTGTTATGGTTATATGGTATAGGTGCCTCCTAAAGGATGATTCCTGCATGGATGATGATCTTTTAGCTGCAACACATTCGCTTCTCATTTCTGAAACAACCATGTGGAAAGACAAATCCCGTAGTCATGGAAAAGGTGTCAGTGTGTTTGAGAAGGGTCAAATCATTTGCATCAAGCAGAGAAAACATCTAAGGAGAAGCAGAAACTAATTCAACTCTGGATGGAAATAAATATTTTAATATTGCAGAATCTTATTGAAACTATGCACCACGCAGTTGAAACTTTGGACACAGTGTTGTAGCAATAGGTTTGATTGAGATTTAGCCAGAGTCTTACAGGCGCTCTTGCTTGCTGGACCTTGACACAACAACTTCTGTTCTGAGATGCCCAGGTGCCCCAACCCCTCCTGGGGGGTGGGCTCCTTTGTCTGCGACTTCAGATTCAGCATTCAGGCAATGGCCAAAGTGAGCAGATCATCAAAATCTGTTATTCTCAGCACCCTGCTGCTTCTCTGGATCCTTGAATGCTGTGGACGGCTCTAAGCGACCAAAAGAACCAGAGGAGGCCCTGATACAGGACTTTGTCAGAGCTGGGCCATTCATCTGACACATAAGACTGATCTAAACGTGGTTGAAACCTGCAGAGTCTGGCATGGCATTAAAAGTAGTTGAGGTTTATTAGCTTTATTTCAGAACCAAATCCAAATTTACTGTTGCAACACCAGCGTTTCCTGTAACTAAGTTGAACCCAGGCATAACCTGCTGTTACTCATTTCTTTGATATCTTTGATTATAAAACCACACACAATCATTTTGGTTTATTGATTGTTTTGGAGTTCTATAGTTAGTCAAGAACTTCTCTTCACAAAATGAGACTGAGAAGGTTATTCATGTTTCTGCTGGCCATCGTTTAGCTGGTGACATGGTAGAAATAATAATGAACATGAATTACCAACACATGTAATAATGTAATAGTCTGACATATTGGTAACCCACAGGGAAGTATAACACTACATCAATGGTGCAACTGCGCATTCTCCAACACAATACATCCTGTGCCCATGGTGTGAGGATGACTTACATATATTTGTGTCCTGTTGTGAGAGGTGCTTAAACAATCTATTGGTGTCCATTGTGTGTGAGATTCTAAATATATTACAGCTTATGGGAGCCATGTGTGAAACAAGACAAATATAATACACATCAAAAACCAGCTAGCAACAGTATAAACAAGGGCTGCAACAAGTCAACTAATGCTAACTAGCTGACTAAAAAAACTATTGTTATCTGAATACAGATTCTAAAACACAAATAAAACTAGCTTTTTAAAACAAACACAGTGTCATTATTAAACCACAATGTCAAAAAAGAATAATATACTTTATCATTTAAATATTTTATCTATAAATATTCTCTATCTAGCAGCTTTCAGACACTATATTTCAACCTTTATTTGGTGAAATTGTATTTTAAAAGTCTCAGAGTGTAAAATAAATAATTGTTTGACTAATTGAATAATTGAAAAATAACTGAAATAATCATTAGTGACAGCCCTAGTATCAACCTGTAAATTAACAGATTTGTAATACAATATCAGCCTGTAAATCAAGTATAAATAGTTTCAATATGCTGGACAAAGCAGCGTAGTTCATTCTAGATTTACAGTTAAACATTGGCTAATTTTGATTGATAGATGTGTACATTCATCTGCTGAGGAGATGAACCAACCAACGGCATCTAGATAATTTATTGCAGGGAAACCAGTTATTATTAGCACCAGGAAAATCATGGAAATATATGCAAAGCAGTGTTATGATTCGCCTGTTTTCCATAAATGATAAATTTGTATTTTTAATGGTCTACTTCTGGGAAATGAACAAGCCCAGATTTAAATGCTGGGATAAAGTCATTAGTTTCATCAGTCTGAAAGAGAAGTCTGTGTTTTGAAAGAGTTTTATGGTGAGAAATATAAAGGATTCAGAGGACAGTATCCAAATAATGGTAATAATAATAGTGATTAAAGAGGCATTATGTAACTTTTCTGGTGGAGGACCTCCCATCTGTTTGTCTCCATGGAGATGTTTTTGTTCAGGCTGAAATGTTCCACAGTATGTATTAAGTAAGGCTGCAAATCGACAAATATTGCAGTAGTGATTAGATTTGTGATTTATGTTTCAATATTGCAATTCTATTCAACGTTCACCTTTCAAACACATCCAGGAGAATAGTCAGAAAGACTGAAATAGGCCTAAAAGACAGGGTTGTTTGTGGAGGAAATTGCAGCCTTAGCGATTTGCTAATTGCGTCCATTCAAATTGCAATTTTGATTCGATTACTACTTACAGGGAGAGTGGAGAGACGACCCCTCTCACAGACAAAATGTATGATTTTCAAGGTAATTTGAGCAATAAAAACGCCTGTAATTGAATCAAATGCAATAGTTATGTTTAATGCCATACTGTGGAACATTCCAGACCAAAAATAACATTTGCAGACAAGCAGGTAGCTGACTCTCCACCCCAAAAATTACACAGTGCATCTTTAAAAGAGTGTTTCCCAAATTGTCATAAGAGTTGACTTAGTCAGTTTTAATCACACTTTTGGCTGTGTACAGGTTATTTGTTAAGAACTCCTTTAGGGTGAATTCACACCTGTCCTTGTTGGGTGCTGAGCCCAGTTTAGTCCAAATGTAAACTTACTTTGGTCCTGTTTTAGTCCTATTTTAGTCCCGATACGTTCTAAGATTAGTTTTTAATTTAGTCCTGATTTGTTGCCAGTTTGGGTGTGGTCTATCTGCAAGTTTAAACATCAAGGTTTTGTCATGTTTTAGAACTGTTCAGACCTTTTTTACAGATGGATAAATTGTATATTAATAGGTGTGAAAATGTACAGAACTAGAACAAATTCTAAAAGTAACATTAAAAGAGAGGCCTTAATTTGGATGAGCACACAGACACACAGTGCAGTAAGTGGAACTAAAGCAGCAACTATGAGGGACAAGTGGAAGATAATTATGCTAATTGACCTCTGCATTTAAGAGTCCTTGCCCCTAATGGTCTAAATGTCATTAATACATTAGAGCTCTTGTCACACACAAATGCCCTTGTTAACCACAATTACACAATCAGTTCAGCCATGACACACGGCGCCTCTCCTTTAATAGAGGACAAGGACGAGGTTTTGGCCAATCCCCATTGATGTCAAAAAGAGCAATGTCCACTGCTCCTCTCAACTCTCTGAGCGCACATTCACGGCGTGTGAGGAGCATACTTCTCCAAATCCACTCAAAGGAGAATTATTTCATATCTGGCTTGTGTCCAACACTAAACATTAAACAATATGTGTGATGGAAATAGTGCTAAATGAGACTAGATAAATGCACGGCTAATGTCTGGGAGGTAGTTTTTATTCCAAGTCATTTCTCTGCCACTTCACTATTCATCTGTGGGATTACATTTCTGCTAAATATCCCTCTAGACCTTCACATAGGATTGTCTGCGGATGACATTTTACCATCAGCTGCAAATAATCACTAGCTTCTTTATACTTTCAGAGTATAGATTTAGAAGTAGAGGCGATTTTGCCACACACATATAAAATATATTTTTGTGACTATTCTGACAATCAGATAATATTTTTTTTCAATCAGAAATGTGCTAAATGCTAAAAATGCCTGTTAAAGTATCACAGAAATTTGAACAGACTCTTAAATGAATAACAAATTGACCAATATCATTTAACCTTTTTTTATTTTTTTTTTGGCTTACTCTGCCAATCTAATTTCTTTGTTATTTAATCTCTTGTGGTATTCTTTATTTCATTTTACAGTTTTCTTATTCATTCCACTCAATATTCAAGTTTGGCCTATCTTTTTCAATATCATCTCATAGATGATATATTGCCCACCTTTAAGGTACACAATAAATGCACATCTGACATTGTACACCACATTGTACCGACCACTGAACGCTTTTGATAAAATGGGATCACCAAGATGACAAATGGACACACGCAAACATATATAGTACGTTGAAATTTTACCCGAGCCCCAGCAGTGCTCCGATAAATGATCCTGATAGTGATGGAGGTTTGGGCCATAAATAGAGAAAAGCGCCTCCGCAGGTGCATTTGTGAACCCCTCCACAGGTGATGGATATCGGCACTCAAAGTCAACAGAATCTCATTGGCCCCCAACTCAACTCGACCAGCTCGGTCCCAGGGGCCATGAGCACAGAGTCCTGAATCTGAAAGAGGGAAGGCTGCGCTCATGTTTAATGAACTAAGACACTATTACAGATCAAGACAGTAAGTCCTCTGCTCTGACGTAGAAAAATATGCTGTGTATGCATTATTTTATCCACAAAACTTGATTGAACAATAGTAAATGACAGACATAGAAGTGAATGTGAAATACTGCTTTAAGGCTCTTTAAAGGAAACATATAATGCATCATTGCTTTGATAAATGTTTCAGAACTTGAAATAATATATTGAAAGCATGCATTACTTTATATCTGTGAGGCGTTCCCTCATCAAGATTTGTGTTAGCACTCTTATGGCAGCAGAGGGAATTACCATGGGGAAATAGATAGTTTGCTTGCCCCCGACATGTTACACACAGTTGTGTGATTTTACAGTAATAAATGGAGATAAGTTTGTTATCTTAAGTTCGGGAGCAGGACCACGCCCCTTCCTACGCCCCTTCCTGCGGCTACACTACTTAATCATCCAGATCACTGGAGCACGGCGGCGGGAGCCTCGCTCGAAAACACACTCGTTCCCGACCTTTCCTATGGATCAACTCGACCTCGTTCCTTTCGATGCATCGGCCCAGCACAGGCGAGCCACACCGGGCCATCCTCCACTGGTGTCCCACTAGGACCGCTCCGGTCCCATCAGCCGTTCTCACAGGCTCAGCTCTCGCTCACGGCCAGGCTCCGGCGTCCCACCTCGCATCACTTCTGCTAGTCCGGTATTGAGATCGCCGTGCGTCCTGCGCCCTCCTCCCAGCGCTCCGGTCTTTCCAGCGCCCGCGTCATCCCAGCGCTCATCCCGCGGCCTCGCTCGTTAAGCGCCCACCGCACGCGCTCGTCATTTCTCTCTACATTGACCGTCCACATGGACGGCGGCAGGTCTCCAGACCACGGCACCGTCTTCAAATCATGATGTTTTAAACTTCTCTTTTGCGCTCACAATTCCCGTTAACTCTCGTTCCACTGCGGAGCGCGCTCTGCCCCGCCCACTTTCGCGGGCAGGAGCGGCTCCTCCAGGTAAAGTATCCTCACCCTCGTCTCCTTCCTCCTCCGTCGTTTTCTTCCTCCTCCGTTGTCTCCTTCCTTCCGCACCGAGCTGCCCATCACTCAAGCCTTGGAGCCAGACTCTCTCACCTCTTTCAAGTAATTAATTCACCTTACTCGCTCACCCCTCCCGCATCGCTCAAAATAACAATAAATAAATACATACAACGTACGTATGTTTATTATAAAATAATAATGAAAACGTATATTTAAAAAAAAAAAAAAAACTTACCCTATCATCTCTCCCCCCTCCGCTCCTTCCCCATCGTTAATCTTCTGGCACCGTGTCGCCAAGTTACATAGTTTTATCGCGTTGCCACGTTCCGGCAGGTCCTGCGTTTTATCCTCCGACACTGCGTTGCCAGGTTCTGCGTTTTATCCTCTAGCACTGCGTTGCCAGGTTCTGCGTTTTATCCTCTGGCACTGCGTCGCCAGGTTCCTGCGTTTTATCCTCTGGCTACGTCGCCAGGTTCCTGCGGTTTATCCTCTGGCTTGGCGTGCCAGGTTCCAGCATTTTATCCTCGAGCACTGCGTTGCCAAGTTCTAGTGTTTTATCCTCAAGCTCTGCGTTGCCAGGTTCCAGCATTTCATCCCGTTACTGCGTTTCGGCCTGACTCAAAGTTGCCAGCTTATAGCTTCGGTTACAGTCTTTACCAGGTTCTAACGTTTCCATCCTTGGGCACAGCGTTGCCACGTTCCCGCATTTTATCCTCGGGCGTTCCGTCATTTTATCCTCGGGCGTTCTGGCATCTTATCCTCGGGCACCGCGTTGCCACGTTCCGGCATTTTATCCTCAGGCACCACGTTGCCACGTTACGGCATTAAATCCTCGGGCACCACGTTGCCACGTTCCGGCATTAAATCCTCGGGCACCGCGTCGTCAAGTTCCGGCATTTTATCCTCAGGCACCACGTTGCCACGTTACGGCATTAAATCCTCGGGCACCACGTTGCCACGTTACGGCATTAAATCCTCGGGCACTGCGTTGCCACGTTCCGGCATTTTATCCTCTGGCACCGCGTTGTCACGTTCCGGCATTTTATCCTCGGGCACCGCGTTGCCACGTTCCGGCATTTTATCCTCTGGCACCGCGTTGTCACGTTCCGGCATTTTATCCTCGGGCACCGCGTTGCCACGTTCCGGCATTTTATCCTCTGGCACCGCGTTGTCACGTTCCGGCATTTTATCCTCTGGCACCGCGTTGTCACGTTCCGGCATTTTATCCTCGGGCACCGCGTTGCCACGTTCCGGCATTTTATCCTCTGGCACCGCGTTGTCACGTTCCGGCATTTTATCCTCGGGCACCGCGTTGCCACGTTCCGGCATTTTATCCTCGGGCACCGCGTTGCCACGTTCCGGCATTTTATCCTCGGGCACCGCGTTGCCACGTTCCGGCATTTTATCCTCTGGCACCGCGTTGTCATGTTCCGGCATTTTATCCTCGGGCGTTCCGGCATTTCATCCTCTGGCACCGCGTTGCCATGTTCCGGCATTTCATCCTCGGGCACCGCGTCGCCAGGTTCCGGCGTTTTATCCTCTGGCTTTACGTCGCCAGGTTCCAGCCTCATTCCTTCCATTCCTTTTCCTCCCGTCCTTTACCCTCGCTCTCGCTCACCCGCGCTCTCTTTCTCCCCCTTCCTCCTTCTCCCTCCCTCTCGCCGGGTTCATGCCAGGCCCCGCTCTTATCCAGCGAAAGGTTGCAATTTTCTCTTCCTGGATCACTAGGCCTCATTTTTTCTCATTTATTTCTAAATTAAACCAAATCCGAACAAGTATGTCTCTTCTTCATGCCCCCTCTTTCATGCTCGCTCTCTACCCCCTCATGCTCTCTCCCCCAGGCACCAGGATGCCAGATCTCCTCCTCGTCCTCCCCCTAACCTTGAACTCTACCTTTACTAAATATTTCTCCCTCAGGCACCGGGATGCCAGACCTCCTTTTCGCCCTTCTCCCTAACCGTCAATACTACCTTTACTAAATATCTCTCCCCCAGGCACCGGGATGCCAGATCTCCTTTTCGCCCTTCCCCCTAACAATGAACACAACCTTTTACTAAACAGCTCTACCTCATTCCCTCTCTTATGCTCCCCCTGACACCGGGATGCCAGGTCTTTCTATTCCCTCCATTTCCAAACCCCTCCCCCTCGGCACCGGGATGCCAGATCCCCCCCCCCCCCCCCCCCCCCCCCCCCTCCGTCTCTCATGCTCTCCTGACACCGGGTTGCCAGGTCTTATTTCCCCCTTTTCTAACCCCCCCTCGGCACCGGGATGCCAGGTCGACTTTCTTTCCCCCCTTCTCCCCTCGGCACCGGGATGCCAGGTCTACTTTCTTTCCCCCCTCGGCACCGGGATGCCAGGTCTACTTTCTTTCCCCCCTCGGCACCGGGATGCCAGGTCTACTTTATTTCCCCCCTCGGCACCGGGATGCCAGGTCTACTTTATTTCCCCCCTCGGCACCGGGATGCCAGGTCTTCTTTATTTCCCCCCTCGGCACCGGGATGCCAGGTCTACTTTATTTCCCCCCTCGGCACCGGGATGCCAGGTCAACTTTCTGGTCAACCCCCCCCCCTTTTCCCCCCGGCACTGGGATGCCATGTCTCCTCCTTCCGCGAGGTTCATGCAGCCTCTTCGCTCTTCCCTCATGCAGCCTCTTCGCGTCTCTTCCCTCCTGCAGCCTCTTCCCTCATGCAGCCTCTTCCCTCATGCAGCCTCTTCCCTCATGCAGCCTCTTCCCTCATGCCGCCTCGTCCCTCATGCCGCCTCGTCCCTCATGCCGCCTCTTCCCCCTTCGGGCACCGGGATGCCGCCTCTTCCCCCTTCGGGCACCGGGATGCCGCCTCTTCCCCCTTCGGCCACCGGGAGGCCGCCTCTTCCCCCTTCGGGCACCGGAAGGCCGCCTCTTCCCCCTTCGGGCACCGGGAGGCCGCCTCTTCCCCCTTCGGGCACCGGGAGGCCGCCTCTTCCCCCTTCGGGCACCGGGAGGCCGCCTCTTCCTCCTTCGGCCACCGGGAGGCCGCCTCTTCCCCCTTCGGCCACCGGGAGGCCGCCTCTTCCCCCTTCGGCCACCGGGAGGCCGCCTCTTCCCCCTTCGGCCACCGGGAGGCCGCCTCTTCCCCCTTCGGCCACCGGGAGGCCGCCTCTTCCCCCTTCGGGCACCGGGAGGCCGGTCCGCCATGTTTTGGAGTCCTCCAAACAGCAGCTGGTTATATCAACTTTACCATGCCGATCATTCCCTTGGGACAAGCCCTGCATCTCCCACCTCCCGACCCTAACGTCTTCGGTTCATCACTCCAAAGTGTCGTCATTCTCATCCAGTCCATCAAGTTCCTGCTGCACTTTGATACACCGTTCTATCAGCCGGTTTGGGGGTTCTTTAAGACCAATGCTATAAGGATTGCTGTCTTCCTGTCGGGCCATTCATGTTCATGGCCGTCCAGTCCGATGACCCTGTATCATCAACAAATACATTCAGAACATTTACCACCGAGGTGGAACATTGACCCCAGTTCCTCCAACCTCAGCTACCACGTTTCACACATAAGCTCCGCTTCAGGTGCTTCAGTCCTCCTGGACCATCCAGCTCCGTTAACGTTCCTTCCATCATGGCTTCGTTCTACCCTCACCACGTTTAACCTTAACTAATTACTTCCCATTCACCTTCGACTACCAGTCACATTGCAAGAACTCAAGCCTACCCGAGTGGCATCGACGTCTCTTCAGGCGCGTTCCCCTGCTCAGGCCGTCTTGTCCACAATAGTTCTCCTCACCCCGGCATCAAGGAACTCCAACCAACGCTTAAGTCTTCCCCTAAAACAGCAGGACTACTGTGGTAACACGATCTATTCCGAGCCCCTTTGCAATCCGTCCAGACCTTGTGCACTGGTCGTCAAGTGGCACTTCCCAGCAGGACTCAGGATCTGGTTCATCCTTTACTTAAAGTCTGGTCCCCACATTTCCTACCAAACTTTTCCCACATTGGCGCTGCCACATCTGCCTCCAGTTAAGGCGTCGTTGACCGCCTCATATCGTGGAGCACTGGTTCTCCATGACTTTCCAGGTCTACACACACCATTACCTCCTCGTCCTCCATTCTGCCAATCCGCACTGCCTCGTTAAGCTTCTTTTGGGGGTATCGAGACCCGGGAGCCTTTAGCCCTCATCGCAAGAATACCCAAAACGGCATCAACTTCGTACATTCGTGTTGTTCATGTTTCTCCCCTGCCAATAAACACCTTGCATCGTATTTGGGGTCGTGGTCCTTGCTAGTGAAATGGAGATAAGTTTGTTATCTTAAGTTCGGGAGCAGGACCACGCCCCTTCCTACGCCCCTTCCTGCGGCTACACTACTTAATCATCCAGATCACACACACCTGTGTTCGTGATTTTCGTGCCACTCCCTCCCACCCTCTTTAAACTATTCTCTCCCACCCTCTTTAAACTATTCTAATTCATCTCCTAGATGGGGGTATTGAGGCCCGGGAGCCTTCAGCCCTCATTGCAAGAAGACCCAAAACGGCATTAACTTCGTACATTCGTGTTGTTCATGTTTCTCCCTGCAAATAAACACCTTGCATTGTATCTGGGGTCGTGGTCCTTGCTAGTGAATGATCAGAAAGTCTGGTGATGATTTATCTACCCATGATGTCACAAAACTATGAAATTTGAAACAAAGTGTTTTCTGAGACTAAGACTTACTACTCAAGATTAATCAAACTTGCATGAATGGAGCTCTATACAACTCTAGGTAAGCTTTTGACAAGGGAACAACTTTATAGTTAAAAATATTTAAAAAGTAAATTCTGCGTAATATGTGTCATTTAAAAGTGATCGTTGGGATTTGTTCACATGCAAACACCTGCTGAAAGACTAGACCTTCCAAGCAACCCTGATGACTACTTTTATCCAATAACTAATTATGACAGAAGGGCCAGGGCTGAGATTTCATTCAAATTGGACAGGCTTAAAGTGGGACTGCATTGAATTTATAGTTTAACCATTGAGGAAATGTGCAATTATAAATAAAACATTTCACTAAATAAAAAAAACTATGCCAAAAATTGTCTATTTTGCCTTCGTTTTGTCTTACATTCAGAGCATTTAATACAGAAGAAGAAATGTGTCCCTTTTAACATTTTGACATTTGATTTAAACAAAAATATTAGAGAATTTATCAAAATATGTGATTCAGGCAAAAACGCTACATCATGAACAAACACCATAAGAGAAGATAATTTGTCCTTCACTCATCCTCCACATCAAAGAAGACTGAGGCTTTTATTACAAGAATCCACAGCTGATTTCTCTATCGGCTGGATCTTAATGACCCGAGCTACAGAGGGACAGCCATCTGCTTCACTACTGCGGGCGACTGACCCACATTTGTAACAAATATAGTCCTGGCCACACCTTGAGCCCATACAAACACATTCAGATGACCTCCACCATAATATCACGCAGATGTCTAAATAGGACCGTTATCTGTGAGGAAACATTATCTAAGCTCAATTTCCAAAGTAAATAGACAACCACTATTGAAGAAAAAGTCCCAAGGTATTGTCCTTCTTTGACTAAACTTCAACACAAAGCCTCCACAGTCCTTTTGAACACAAATAAAGCTATGAGTGGGTGATAGAGACTTGATCTATTAAAAAAAAGGAAAGAATTGCAATATCTAGATGACGAAATGTAGAAAATGTTTGAGTAATTCATCAGCAATGTGCCAAAACGTGTGTGTGCCTCGACTGAGATCTGTAAGGACTGTACAAAAAGTGAAAAGTGCAGAAATATCACTTCATACACTTAATAAGAAGTAAACACATTTAATAAATCTAATACTGTAGCACAAAAAGAAGAAAGGTTAACTTCTTGAATCACAGTCAGCAAAACTATAATATAATAAATGCAGTTTAAAATCAGTTTACAAAGAGATAGTCTCATCTGGAAACGTTATTGCTTTTTCACATGGAAAGTCGCGTATAAAGTAAGTAATAAGATTATCTCTTTTCCTTGAGTCAGAAAGACGATTACACAGAGATAAGGAAATAAGATGTTGCAAAAGATTTCAGAAGATTCGCTTTTGGAGGCTTGGGATTTTCGATAGTAGTTTTTGGTGTCACTCGTGTCCACGTTTGTCTACAGACAGACAATTAGTTTACTTTCACGCTCCACGATGGATGGTCTGTTTCGACTCAACCGCAAACCTCTGTTTACATCCACAACACACAGTTAAACAAATTAGGAAACTCCAAGTAGTTATTTCCTGGACGTACCAAGACGCCTTTTAAAATTGCACTCTGTAAACCGGGCAGACATTTCCAGACAAAGAGCTGTATTAAGTATTCAACACACATCATTTAATAAGGCACACATTTCATCATGGTTAAGGAAAACCACGCTGAGACTAATTTGAGTCTATCTTTCTGAAACTCAGTCAAAATAAATGTATAGTCTGTGAAGCCGCAACGATCAAGATCACCTCTGAGAAAGTCTGCAGTACCTGTACAGAGAGAACTTTGCCAAGTGCAGACAATTAGGCAAGAGACGTCTTCCCGAATTTTGCAGATACGGTTTGAATGTGCAAAGCGTTCCATGGTCTTCTTTCTTTTATAAAACTAACTGTGTACAGCGCATGCCAGTGCCATGCCAGTGCACTTTGTTGTAAAGTGAGAGCACAAACTGATGTTCATGGATAACAATGTTTAACAAAAGCCTGCAATGAGTAACACTATTTCCACTTAAAGCTGGGCGATATGGACATCTTTATATTATTTTAGAGTATCAAAGGAGTACCTATAACGATAATCATAAGATATTTGGCACTTTGGCACTTTGGCACGTTGAGGTTAAAGGAAAATGTGAAAGGACTGTACAATGTCCCATAAACAAGGGAACATAATTTGTTGATTTTTTGCAGCGTTTTGTAAATGTTATACCCAATTAGGGATGCCGCAATATCAAATTTTATCGTTACAATTACTGAGATTATGACCAAACAATTGTGAAATCTTTAACTTTCTTTTATTCCCACTGTCAAATATGTTACTAATCTTCTAGTTTGTGACCAAACTAAAATCAAACATTCTGAATGACAAAATTAAGTAAATGTGTGAGAAAAAGCCATGTAGAAAAGTTCTTAACATTTAGATGCATTTTTTGGACTGTAGATTGAATTGAAAAGATCAAGTTTGTTTCAAACATTGTCATTTTTTTTGTTAGATTTATATGAGTATTGTGACCTGAATAATAAAGTTTCTCGATTACCGGTAACCTACAAATCATAACACCGTAACAGTATTATCATTTTGCATCATGAAAACAACATAGACAATATTATTGATAATTCAGTATATTTGACCACACACTTGATGCGGTCAATTATCAGACAATTGTAATGTTATGGATCCCAAAATTAAACAATTTTCTGTAAAAAGGAACCGTATTTCCATTATAACGAGACAGTTGTGTGGTGTAGTGTGTCATTAATCTAGTGCTACAGGTCATTTTAAGCAGCACTATGACAACAGAGTGGAAGACTCTCTAAACACATTCTAATTTCATCAACATGTGGAACCAGAACTTGTCTTACCTCCAGAAATCTCGTTGGCTTCATCTGGAGGCGGCGCTCCTTCTGTCAGCCTTTGGGGCTCGCTTTGGTCATCCTCCCTCTCCCCTGCAGAAGACATAATAATAAATAAAACGAATTGTTGTGTTTTCAATAGAACTAAATCATTACTAAATATACTCCCGTTCATAATGACATGACAAATGAAATGACAAAAGCAACAGGGCTACATAAAGGAAATTGGAGCTGAGCAAATTATATAGCAGTCGAAAACCGCCTATTAGACAAAAAAAAAAATAATTGAGGCAGCAGAAGAAAATTGCAACGGAAGATTATAGAAAATTGTAATTTAAAGATAACATTTAAATGGTTAAATGGGTGTCCAACCTTTATACGTGGCCTGCAGCGGTTTACTCTGGAGGCTGCCGCTGACCGCAGTCACGCTCACGGTGTAATGTCTGGACGAGCTGAAGTCTGTTATTATGACTCGGTGCTCAGTCTTAGGTACAGCAAGCTCCTTCTGATGACCGTCTATGGCACAAAGAGGAAAATTATATCTATTATTCATTTTGCATGGTAAAATAAAAGATATTTTTATGAAACATCTTCTTTCTCTGTTTTCCTTTCACCTAAAGTTAGATTTGTTATAAGCTGGTAAAAAACGATTCAGTTGTAGTCATCTGGACTACAATAAGTCAATTTAGTCAGAGATAGTTGTAAAATCATTTTCAAGCTAAAAGATCAAAAGTTGTTTGTTTCTCTAAAATGATGTGCCTCTTCACTTTCCTGTGGTGTGGCTGATGTGTTTTATAAGAACAATTCAATTGCTAATGTTAAAAAAGTATTATTTAAGATGGACTCATAATCTCATTATTAAATTACCACAATAGAATAATTTAATAATTTAAGATTTTTTTGTTACATGGCAAGTTTGCTGTGCATGTCCTGCAGTGTGACGGGAGACCAGAGAACATGTTAAAATATATAAAATAATGGAGTCACATCTAATAATATGGAATATTGTGCATTTTACTACAAATGTCATGCCACAGGCATAGCTGGAATATAAATATATATACATAATATAAACATAATAAATCATGTGCAGGCCAATTAAAATATTCAAAAAGTCCAGATGACCTTGAAAGGTGACTTAAAATACATAGTTTAGTCTTGATTAAATGAAGTCCATTCTTTCCTGTAGAAAAACTCTCACACAAAACAATACACTGCTTGTTTTAGCAGCACATTTGTATGCTGTTTACTATTAAGTACAACTTAGTTGCAGTTGGTTTAGCTCATAAATCACCAGCTGCAGGTCAAATGAAAGTGACTTTGACAGTTCAGACCAGAGTTTGACCTACAATAAACTGAAGCTTCAGACAAACTCAGAGGCAGCATGTGTCTTTGCCCTCTCCACAGCAGTTAATCCTGACAGCTCCAAGGGTCATATTATCAGCACCTTTTAATCGTGACCCTGCATCAATCTGGCCCTAAATAAGGTGTGAGTGTGCGCCTTCTCAGGTCATGCAACTTTTAAATTGTAAAGAGAAAACCCTACAAAGTACATTATACAGAGAAAATAAATCCATTGTAAATTGTTTATGTGTTTGTTTATTTGGCTGCAGTGGATCAGCAGTGCCTCGTAAATCGTTACATCAAATAAAACATATTCTTGGAGCCAAGCTTGTAATTGAATATATATTATAACATCTACATGCTTGTTTCCCTGGAGATGTTATTACCTTGCCTAAAATGTTCCACAGTATAGCATTACATTTATCTATTTACGTATTTAATTTCTCAAAAATACCTTGAAGAGGCTGAAATTATTAAGATTTATTTTCAACATTAAAATCACACATAAAACTCCTACAATGGAAACACAAGATGAATATACTTTTAGCAGCGACAAAAAATGCTATCACAAAGAAATGGATGACACAGAATGTAACGGCTATCAAGGAGTGCGCTAAATTATCTACAGACAATTAGAAAAAAATATTTTGAGTTGATTTGAAAATGGACATATTTACCGATCACGGGTATGAGTGGGACAAACATGCCAAAAGACAAATTCCAGTCACGCCTGATCTAGATTCTTAATGTATTTATTGAACCTTTATTTATCCAGGCTGGTTGATGGAGAACCAATTTTCATTTCATACACAGATAAAACATGAACTCAATCACACAAATTATTCATACCGCTACATTTGTTTTGCTTTGCTGTTCACGCTCTCTGTCTTGTTTTTGTTTGTATTCATTTTTCTTCAAAATTAATATCAAATTCCTTACAAACATGCATTCCTGTGACAGTGGATCGCCTCGCCACAGATCTGACCTGTAACTTGGCCTTGTGACGTTACCCGTGTTACCTGTGACATCTCCATGGAGCTAGATAAGTGTAATGCCATACGGTGGCACATTCCAGGCAGAGCAATAACATCTCTCCATGGAGACAAGCAGGTGACAGACAAACATTTGGTCAAAAAATATCACACTTTGACTTTGTAAACTATGTATTTATGGGGTTTACTGTTACTTATGCAGCATTTGGGTTTAGTCTTCAAATTCTGAAAACTAAACCAAACCAGAAATCAAGGACACTTTTGTGCCATTTGGAATGTAGAATCCAAACTAGGAGAATTCTTGCCATGGCACAATGCGCACTGGAACAATGCAATGATTAGGCCGTTATGTAGCAGTCCTTAAATGTAACTACAGGGGACATAAAGCTGTCGCTGTCTGAACCTCATCGGGCTGGTGCAGGTGCTATCAGAGTCTCATTGTAAAGTGCTGACAGGGTCTGTGTGAGCAGAAATTACAGCGCCTTGTCTCAAAACTTGGCTGAAGTGCTGAACAAATGTAGAGTCCAAATCTCCGAAACGATAATTACATAATCCATTTTCTGACAGACACAAACCATAAGCTCCACCAGTCATAAAGGCAAGAACTCCTCCTGGTGTGTGGGAGCGATATTGTCTTAGTAATAATGTTACCTGAAGTGCTGTAGGTGAAGAGGTAACTGTCGAAGTCTCCTTTAGGCTCCTTCCATGTAATAAGCAGTCTGTTTGGGCTAAGAACTTTGAACTTTAGCCTCCTCGGAGCTGGAGCTGAAAAAGAGAACATTTGTAGCATGACTATTCCACACCAACAGTGTAAAATGTAAGGTTAATATTAGTTAAGTAAAGTATGCATTAGGGCTGTAAGAGGAGGGTAAGGCTGTAACAATGAATCAGAATCACTGTGGCTCGTGGACTATTAAAATGCACACTATATTGCAAACGTATCAATATCGCAATATCGCAATATCGGCGGATGCAATAATCGAAGTGAATTAATACCAGGGTCCTGATTATCCTTGACCAGAGCTGGACTAATACATTAACGTTGAACATATTTATTTTAATACCACTGAAAATATTGTGTCAAAATGTATATTCAAAAATTGCAATAGTATCAATATCACAGCCATATCGCATAACGCAATGATTTCCAATATTGTGCAGTTGTTATCTGGACTATAAGACACTCTAAAACACATCAATAAGCACTATATTCTATACCTGGAAGCCCTCAGACCGGCACCATATTTTTGTCTGTATCTGGTTAAAAATGTATCTAAAAATCTACAATAGAAATAATGGTTTGACTAGGTGACTAATCGGAAAAAATAACTGCTGACTAGTTGAAACGTTGCAGCCCTACATTAATCAGTAGTTGGATTAAATGCCAGGAAAATAGAAAAATATAGCTTTGACTTAATTGTTTCATCATTGAAAGCGCAGATAAATCAAAGGGCTGTGTCTGAGAAGTACAGCACAGTGAGAAATTAATTATAAGTCAAATGAGTACAAGGAAGATTGAAATAATTCAACAGATGGTCACTCTCATAGCTCTCATATTGCTACATTATTTGTATGTCCAACACAAGATGAAGAAGGTTGTCTAATGTCAAGAATAAAATACAACATTTATTTCGCCAAAAGAATAATAGACCAATTATCTTTTTAAAAAAAACAAGGAAAAAAGGAGGCAGTTAGCTATACCTAACCTAAAATGGAAATGGTAAACAGAAAAGATACCAAATTATTTTGTAAATAAATGTGTCTAGTTCTTGTTCAAGGTGAGCAAAAATCCGCACAGCAAGGAACATGACCCCACCCAGAGGTTATTTCAGCTTTGTTTTGAAAGTAAGGCTTTAAAGGCATTATAGAAGTGATGTTTTCTATCTAAACAATATATCAGACAAACAAATGGTCCGCAATAGTCCTGCAGGCTGAGGTCTGCAGTAAAGCCGGACTGTGGTGACAGGAGCCATTGCCTTATGTCTGTGCGTGCTTTTGAAACATCATCTTTTAAAACTGGGAGGTGGTAAAAAAAGAAGGAGAAGGTCAGAATCAGACTGCACCAAACTGCGCAGAAAAGAACAGCTGCATTCAAGTAAACAAGCGTCGTAAATACAAGGAGAGCAGAGCCAAATGTAAGATTGAAAACACCCCAAAAGGAACCCACAATCTAGTATCTACATCTATGAACGCTGATGGAATAAGTTAGTCTCGAATATTCAAATTTAACTTTGAAAAAAAAGCTAAATCATTTTAATACAACTTGTCACCACATTTCCTTGGACTTTAGTCATGGTATGATCTCACTGGTACATGAAATGACAGCCCATTAAAAGACTTTAGTTTAAAAAAAATCACTTGGGTCTTAAATTGTCAAACATTTCCCCATGTTTGATAATAGTGTCATTTGACATTGCAGCTCATCGCTTTTTACATTTTAACCTTTTTTCCAATGCATAGGATGACGAAGATGGCGTAATTACACCGCACAATAGGAATCCATGAATAATTTACGCTAGCTTGGTGGCCGGCTAGATTATTACGCTCGTATCATTTAATGTGTGCTTGATAGTAGGTGAAGTAAGTTGGCAGACAGGATACCAATAACAGGCTGAAAATTGCCTTGAATACAGTGATCTTTGCTTTGCATGTCAATGAAGTCACACTACCGCACACACCACTCTGAGTTATCATTTAAAATTAACACAGTGTCACCCTCTCTTGCTCTCTCAGTCTGCCACGTCAAAGTCAACAAGTGAGAGTCTATTCAGTATTAGACAGCAACAATGATTAATGGATATGGACTAAACAATAAACAATGCCATCAGAAGGCTTTAATGTCCATAATAACTCATCTTTCACAAAAGGCCTATTGAAAAAAGGTAATTCAAGGCATCACATTATGGAGCAATTTTCCTCTAACTATTTTAGTCTAGATCATTATAGTCAAGGGCAATAGATATCGCTCTAAAAAAGCCGCAAGTTGTCCACGATAAATGAAGGATTGTAGGATTGTGCTTTTGTGTGTAATTAGCATTAGGGTTGAACAACTTTGGGAAAATGTTGTGTTTTCACAAATTGCAATTGTGATTAGATTTGCTATTAAAGTTCCAAAAGTCAAGATTCAGTTATTATATCCAGGAGCATTTACATTTGAGAAAATATTGAAATATGAACAATATATACGTATCAGGAGATATATCGCATTTAATATTGGTATCAGTGGTTTTCCCAGATGTTGGAACCATCCCATAATGAAAATGTAGCTGATGTTTGGCACCGCTATTGTTTCTTTTTCCACCCGAAGTCTCATGTGTCATTCTCAGTTTGTCCCCAGTGCAACAGATTTGACTTTTTGAACCGTTTAAAGAGTATAAATTGAAACAGAAGAGCAGTTAAGCCAAAATTGTGGCATTTAGTATCTCTTTCTAATTATTCTATCTATTTAGTGCTCTTACAGGATATATATTTCGTTCACAAATTGCCACCGTTGTGACCATTCAAATTGTGCTTTCGATTCGATTGTGAAGACTCTGCAGCCTTCATCAACCACGATCATTCATTTAAAAAACTTATGGAGTGGACGAGCCCCCTTCAGCTCCTGTCTGCAGCGTCTTGCCAGGGGCTAAACCCAAGCTTTTTGGCTCAGCCGCTGTGCCTAGTGCTTAGCAACACCAACCGGGGTAAATACTGTGGATAGAGTCGGTGAATCTTAATGAAAATATTGCAAACCCATCAATCTGTTCAGAGCCATATCTATGTCGGGCGCAACCTAAATGAGTGCTGATCTGGGGTACGAGGCGAATAATCTCATCCTCTCAGTCGCAGCAGAGTTGAAGATGTCAGCACATTACAAACTGGAAATATATGGATTTGAACAACAGAGCATGACCAGAAATGACAAGTTTGTGAATAAAGCTGCAGCTTGACAGTAACAGTAAAAGCTTGCTTTAAAACCCTTTGTTACACATCAACTACATTGTCCCTCTCTTTTAATACCTTTGGTTTTTATTCTACAGTATTACACGAATCATGACTTCATTAAACAGTCCAGGATCTACAAGTACATACGACTTTGTACAAAAGACTGATTCTGCAGCAAGGAAGCCATGAAAAAGACCCTTCCTGTGTAGTTTGCATGTCCTCTCATAAGGGCATCAACCCAAACATGCACAACAGGCAAACTACAGAGTCCGGGCTCCTCACCAAGACAAGGATCTGGAGATGGGCCCATAGCATTGCATTGCAGAGGACAAGACCTCTTCATAGACATTAAAGTATACCATCCCTCAATAAAATATGGTATAATATTAACATACAAAGTTAAAGAAAGTGGTTTAATAACGTCTGTATAGGGCTCTCACAATAATTACTATATCGATTTATCGTTCAATGAATGAAAGATGGAACAATAATTTATTTGGGCTAAATC
Organism: Eucyclogobius newberryi; assembly: GCF_026437365.1. NCBI lineage: Eukaryota > Metazoa > Chordata > Actinopteri > Gobiiformes > Gobiidae > Eucyclogobius > Eucyclogobius newberryi. The sequence goes on along the minus strand of NW_027315945.1, from coordinate 25,889,885 downwards.
AGTGTGAGTAAATTTTCTTTGCACTAATGGAGAATTTATATAAATGTATTGCAGCACAATAATATTTGAGAGGGTTCAATTTAATTACAAATTATTTACTATATAAGTACTAGAAGTTTTGTTCATATGTTTTACACATATTGTACAAGACTTTAACATTTGTAGTACACATGCAGGAAAGATCCAGGAAAGAAAAAGTTACTTTTTCAGACCAGAGTTTTTTTTTGTTTTTTTTTACGTGACAGTTGTGTCAAGCTTCTTCAGAGTATCATGTGATGTTGCCGTTACATGTGTTTTCTTTACACAGGTCTTTCTACAGGTAGAAGCAGGACGACAGCGTCATCTGCAGTTCAACTTCTTGAGGACAGTATCCCAGGTATATGAGAGTACAACGACCCCCTCGTCCCAGTTTATCGTCCTGTGGGCATGTTTCCATATTTCTATTGTCTCCTTAATCCAGTGACAATGTTTGTTGTTTTCTGCCCCAATAATGTTTGCTCCATCCAGTCCATAATGTGGGTTGTCTCCTGTCTCCTACAATGATCAGAAATGGCAGAAATGGAGTTGTTCCTGTTCGACTTTGTGTTTGTTTGTTTGTTTGTCTGTCTGTCTGTCTGTCTGTCTGTCTGTCTGTCTGTGTGTGTGTGTGTGTTTGTTTGTTTGTTTACTCTCTCACACCTGCCGTCCACTAGAAGACAGCGCCAAAACCTGTGTCTGAAAAATTGACCTTTTAAATAAATGATCAGAAGACCAAATGAACTTTATTGGACTGTCTAGAAGAGGTGGCACATTATTCTCCATCCTGCTCCCTGGTAACACCATGACAATATAGAACACTAGGCCAAACAACATGGCAAATTAGACTTTGCCCTGTTGTGTTTTGTTTTCAAACTGTGCCATGGGCTTTCACCTACAGCCCTCTGCCCACACAAAAGACCGTACCTTGTTATGATGTGTGCCAGACCACCGCTGTGCTTCCTGACGGGACGCTGCCGTCACGCGGAGGTCATGTCTGGCCACAAGGAAGCTCCAATGTTTTAGATCACAATTGTGCGGGTGAATTTAAGAAGCGTTTGACGCAGAAGTTTAAAGATGAACTGTTTGCGGGGTTTCCGTTTTGGTAGCTTCTTCCAACGGCCACATGATCACAACATTTTATTCTTGAAAGAAAAGTGGCCCACAAGCACGACCTTGCTTTACTCCCTCTTCCTCCCTTAATCTCTTGTCACTCCGTTGCTTCCTCATCCCCACTTTCTATCCTTTAATTCCTAGTTTTCCGCCTCCTCACTTTGGATTAGCCCAGTGCCTTAAGTTTTTTTATGGGTGGCAGTGGCTTGTTTCTAGGTTGTCACTGCCAAAAAAAAACTACTGTACATAGTCTGTGTGTGTTTATGGTTTTGGCTCCATGCAGCTCTCGTTTGATGGCGGTGAAGTGTGTCTCGTTGTCACCACATCACCGTTACCGACTGAGATGGTGCTTAACCCAAATCCACCGCGCCTTTTTATCTCCTCAGCTGCTCACACGCACCAGCTCTCTGCCTTATCCGGGGCTTTAAACTCTCTTTCATCCTGCATCCCTCCCTTCACTTACTCCTTTCCTTAGTGGCTTAATGTCGTTCCCCTCTTTTCACCTGTGTAGCACTTATCTGTCTCTCTCCTCTGCTTTGAGCGTAGGTGAGTATGAAATCTCCAAAGAGCGACTCACTGAACATTAAGAGTCTGCGGGATGAGCCCAGTCTGTGTTCGCTCTGGTGAAAGAAAAGACATGAGACTCTGCATGGCTGCCAGAGGAGCTCATCACATCCCTGTAAAATACCAAGAAGGTTCACTGAGCCTGGATCACAAACAAGACCCAGAAACCTAGAACAGAATTAGAGGCAGTGGGCCATGTTTAAATAAAGCAGAAAATATATTTTAAAACTTACTCAAATCACCTATTGCTTACAAAAATACCAGCACATTTGTATCACTGTTGAAACAAGAGAATGTATCACGTTTTCAAGAGCTGTATTACTCACAGAATGTTGCATAAAAATAACTAGCTCCTAACACATGCTAAGCTAGCACTTTTGGCCTAATTATCCTCACGCAGGTGTGGGAAATGAATTTATCATCCAAGTCAAATGAAAATGTATTCAAGTGTGCAGCAGAAATGAGTTTGATGACTATAACAGAAATATGAATGTCAAATATTTACCTCTGTTTTAGTCTCAAGCATGATTGTCAAGACATTTGATGATTTATATCTTAATGCCGCTTGGTTTTCTCAGTGAATTAAGAAAGTTGTTTAGCCACTTCGATTAATGACATAAAAGTTCAAACAAAAAAATAAAAACTAGCATGATATCCAAGAAGCATTATATTGAGTTTACCTCTCACCTTTAGTGCCCTTTAAAGGCCGGGTGGTGATACTGCAAGTATGCTCCAATCAATTAATTAATGTTATCTACTGTAGGCCTACTACTACTATACTACTACTACTACTATACTACTACTACTACTACTACTACTACTACTACTACTACTTCTACTACAAATACTGACTCTGACAAGTGGCTTGGCACAAAAGACAACCTCCAGAAAAAAGTTATCATTGGTCTCGTCCTTCTATAATCTTAACTTCCATTGTGTTTTGTTGACATTTACAAAGCCAACTGGGAAAGAGCTTTGTGATTGTAATCATCTGATTTTAAAGTGGATGATACTAAAAAGGGTCCAACGTGTCAGCAGCTTTGGTGCTTTCTTCTCATGCATTCTTTGTTTATGAAAAAAAAAAAAATCCCATCATTGACCCTCTTTTCTTCATTCTACCCACAGTTACTGTCCAGTTCACTCCCTCAGCTCACATTACAATTCACCAGTGCCGTGAACTGCACAGAAAATGTCTGAAACAATGTGAATATGTTCTTGAGCACATAATCTTCTGTGATTTGTTTTGGAGCATGTATTGAACAAGCTGTCACCTAATCAACAAAATCAATAAGCATAATTAAGTATGCACACAGTTAATTCACACTGGATTAGCTGCATCTTCATCTCTGCACCCTGCTAACTTGTGTAAGAAAATTTGGAACTCAAGTGGTCCATTTTTGTTATTTGTAAAATATTTGACTAAAATCTTGGCAAATGGCCACACTCAGAAATAATGCTTCCTCTATTCTCAATCACTGCGGCTTTGAAAACAACATCAGAAGGTGCAGGTCGTACTGGCTCCTCTGAGAGCACGGACGGACTAAATTTACATTTTCTTATTTGGTACTTTCTATGTTAAGACAATAGTAAAAAAAAAAAAAAAGTCAATGCTCCAGCTGCTTAAGACAAAATGCCCTTAAAAATATTTTTCTGCTGTTTTGCCATTAAGAGTACAGCTCACTGATTATCATTGTTCATAAACATTGTTTATCTTTATGTCATAAATAGATATTACAGCAGCCCAAATGGGTGCAAGAACTGAACTAATGTGCAATGATTCTTCATGTGAGAAGTTTGTTGTTTTGGAATTAGCTCCCTCGTCAGTATGGAGGTCCGTATCAGCATGCAGTTGTTGTTCACACAAACATCCTCCATGGGTAGAGCACAAAGTAATCTCAAATCCCTCTGAGCAGATGTTGCAGCTTAAAGGGGAAGCCAAGCCAAATTATTAGCTATCCCATGGTCTTTATTGAGGTGACTTAACAACCCACAGCCCCAAAGAGTCTGTGAGGTCGGCCGCTCCTCCACGACTCAGTAGAATCAAACCTCCGGCTCATTTATGCTGTGAGGCTTTTGTCCCACTCACAGTTTCTGCCTGAGTAATATGAAAAGCATGACCTATAGAACTGCAAATGAGTCCGAACATAATGAAATAGAGAAAAAAAAAACTGATCAGGAAACAGACTGATCTTGAACAACAGAACCAACAGAATTGTTGGTGAACAAAAAGAACCAAGTCTGTGACAAAATCCGTCATATGTGCAATTACTGTGAAATTCATGTGCCGTTTTGACACATATTCATGTGCAATTACTGTCTTGACCACATGCAATGGTATTAATGTATTTATTTATATATTCATTTATAATGTATTTTTATCTTTATTATTTTCCCCCTCCATCCCTTGTTGGGTAATGGGATGTTTTGTCTATAGGAGTTTTTGTTTATAGAAGATCTTCTACTGAGAGTGTTTTTCAAACTTCCTATAAGTGATCTGTTCTTCTGTATCTACCTCTGTATCTACCTGCGTTGCATCAATGGAATTTCCCCATGCGGGACAATAAAGGAATATCTTATCTTATCTTATCTTAAATGCTGTGAAGGAGTTCATTGGAAGGTATTTTCATTTTGGAGCATTTATTTCATATTGAGAAGTTTTTACTGTCAAAACTGACACTGAACTTGGGGTGAGGTGACACAGAAGAACTATGCAAACTGTCAAACTCTAAACTGCCAACTGAAATGTATAACTTTGAAGACAAAAAAAATTCTAAAAATGCTTATTGCAACTTAGAATTTATTTTGTATTTATATTTTTTAGACTTAACAGCCCTTGAATGAAATGTCTCCTCTGCATTTGAGACATCCTTCGGGAGCAGTGATTAACCACAGTGAGTTTACAAAAGTAATCAATACTAAAATTAGAATTGAAACCACAAACTGATTTCAAGAACTACTGTGTATTTGGGCCTTGAAGCCTTCTTCTGGCAGCAGGAAAAAGGCCAGCACAAAAAATGATAAAACACAAAATCAACCAATGATCAAAGGCCAACTTAGTAAATGACATTTGAAACATTTAAAAATAACTTTTGAACAAAATTGACAGACTTTGGACTAAATAGGACAAATATGCCGGACTACATATACGTTTACAGTGGATGTATTATGCCACACTTGTTTACATATTCACTCTGTGTCATGTTCACTCTTTTGTTCCGTTAATAAAGAAATATCGTAAACCATGGAACAGAAATCTCAAGGGCAACAGTACACAAACCCAGAATAAAATCAGGGTCATTTTAATTGTAAGAATATATCATCTATAGAACAGTCACTGGTTGCGTTGCTAAACCTATTGTCATTTACCGACATTCAACACGACCAGTAAACAATGTGGCTGAGTGTGCTGTTCTGTTGTGGGCGTGATGTTATAAAATTGACAAAGCTTAGCAAAGTGTATATAAAAAACAACACAATGAAGCATAATTACACTCACAAACGCTATAGATCTCCAGTTTGATTTGAGCAGGAATTATTATGCTTTCCTTAAAGGAGACATGTTGTTTTCAGGTACTTAGTATTGAACTATAACATAAGTAGATCATTTTACACTTTGTTGATTGAAAACTGCAATATTGATCTAAAACGGCTTAGTAAATAATAAAAATAGTTCCATTTCCTATTCAAACCAGCAGAACTGATTTTTGTTTTTGAAACGTGGCTACGTGAAATTTTAGAATCCTTTATATGTACATATAATTTTTCAGGGATGTGGGCGGGGATAGGGGGTAGGTGAAAACAGACATTTTAACCTACGCTCAAACTAGCACTGAAACCTGATATAAAGGACAATTCAAGATTATTCAAACATGCAGGAATCAATCCGAACATAACGTTGAGTAAACACATTTTGTAACAAGGCTGAAAATGCTTCTTTTCTAACTATTAACCAAGTAACCAAGTTAAAAGTTTGATTTATTGCACTGTCTGAAAACCTCTAAAAATCTGCAGACCTTTAGATGGGGCCCAGTTTGATTAAATGAGGTTTGCCGAAGTGACGCGATATATATTGTGCAGCACATTGCCCTGCAAATCATCCCAGCTTGAAGCACGTCTGTACAACACATTTATTAAAACTCCTCTGAAGCATGGCAGCATCGGCAGAGGCTTGACAGAGCCGGTGTGTTGCTGGGGCAAAAAGGCGGCAGAATATGATCCAAAGTATGAAATGTAAACGATCTGATTGGACTACCGGGATATCCAACAGAGAAGAGAAAATTTGGAAGCAAGGCTCAGGTGAGAAATGAGAAATGAGAGAAGGGCATTGGATATGGAGAAGGTCAGAGAGGTGAAGCTTGAGGCGGTGCAAGGAGGAGAGTGGAGAAACAGATGGGAGGACATCGGATGACCTGGTATTTGGAAGAGGCAGGACAAAAGAGTGCCTCCTCCTCAAAACACTCACCATGCTCCTGTGCAGTGGACGGTGAATGGGGAACCAGGGCTTGTAGCAGCAGAGGAGCCCAAAAACACCATCTGATCCTTCCTACTGACAACATCCTCACGGGCAGCAGTCTAGACCTGGAATACGAAAGATATTATCAATGGAAACAACAGAAGGCAAGCTACAGTTATTTGAAGAACACAATTGGTGCACAGAGTAGTTTCCAGAGCAAGATGCGGTTAAAAGCTATATCCGAAAATACAACTATTCAATCAAACATTAAAAAAAAAAAAAAAAAAACAACGACTAATTCATGTATTGTTAGTAGGGTTAAGTATCAATACCCCCAAAACAAGATATGTATCAATAAACTTAAAAGGAACCAAATTTGCCATTTCCTGAATAGTTTTACAATGGTAAAACACTGCACTATTAAATAAACTATTATTTGTGCTGAAAATCACCATTTCATTGTCTAAATAATTACGTTTTTTTATTTTCATTGTGGTAAGCCAATCGGAAAGGCTCGGTAGAAAGTGGTTTTGAAGTATTGAGCATTTTCCGTGAGTTTGAAACGTTAGTACTATAACAGCATCAATTGTTAGCAGTAAGAATGCTTCAGAGACACTTGTGAGCGGTCCTTTGCCTCAACGTCCTAAGCCCTGATCTGGAGTCAGTTGTTCTGTTTAATATCCACTTTGATACAATTACAGAGCAGCTGCCCAACAGTCTAGACTGACCACAGAGCAGCGGTTGGGGATCACGCCTACACAAATGGGGAAACAGTGGATCACTTTGTCTTAGAACGGGGAACAGAATTTCAGAAGAACTGTGAAGGATGGACAAGAGACAGATACAGAGATGAACAAACCTGGGAACGAGAGGACACGGCCAGAGCGCTGAGATTAGTGCAAACGGGACGACTCCTTATCACGTCAACCCCCTTCAAATTGACTCCTTTTACTTACAAGTCTGCTCCTCCATTAGCAGTCTACGTGCCCACTTTATCAGTTTTCTCCAGGGACAAGAGATGTAAAAATGTCTCAAACTTGTTGCATACCTCGTAGAATAGGCAATGCATATTTTTACCCAAGTCAAAATAGGTCAATAATTTTACATGTTTTATAAATAAGAACAATAGCTTTACAAACATACAATGGATTCAGTTTATCTAGTCTCTCCCACCGGTGCTCTCATAACTCACATTCAAATAGATAAATTATAACCATGATGTGCACACTGACCCAGCAGAGTATTCTTTGTATTCTTATTGTGTACTTTGCCTAATTTCATCGGGAACTCAGTCCAGAGGGCAATCTAGAGCAAACTACCAGTTAATGAAAAGCAAAATTTACAAGCCAAGCCTGTCTCCCTTGGGCAAGACATGCTGCTTGTAAATCTATGACAAATACATAGTCCCAAACATAATTTACCACTCCAATTGTAAGACTAGTATTCCCCAACCATGAGATTGTATTTTTACAGAGAGAATATTGTATATATAAATATATATACAGGTCATTATTAAAATGACCTGATTGAATCCATAAAAGTCCCGTGGCGCACACCTGAGCACTCCTTGCGTCTTAAAGGAATGAATGAAATGCGTTTACAAACCTGTTCAAACATCAGTTCCACGCGTCCTTCTTATTCCCAGTGGAAATCCTCAGAAAAACAAACGCTGCCTCTGCCGCTGCGCTCTTCTCCCCGTCTGTCTCCTCTTTCCTCTCACTCTTGTCCGGATACAATTCGGTTGGTCCGGAGTGGGTGTTTCTCGGCTCGTTATTCAGCCATTCCTCCCTCCAGCCATTCCTCCCTTGTCCCAACCCTTTTCTCCACGCGCATCCGAGCAGAGAATGGAGAGGCTGTTGTGGCCGTGAGCGACACACCACCAACCTGTGCGCTTCAACTTGCTCTGTGGGCGCTCTCTGCTCAGACCATGTGCTGCGGCGGGATAAAGGCTCGTTTGACTCGTGCGTCTCCGCGCGCTCGGGGCAGGTGCAGGAGCGCGCGGCTGTGCGGAGGATGGATGTGAGACACGGTGACGCAGGGCTCGCGCTAAAAGAAAGTTTTTACTCAAACTCACCAAGGTTTAAAACAACGTTCCGACGACAACAAATACAACTAGATTGGCTTATTTTATTTTTACGTTTTAGAATTGAGTTTCGATGCGTTATTATAGGCTAAATTATAGAGGCTAAATTTTGTTATGTTTTTTTTAATTAAAAACAATGTGGCAATAGAGACTGGGATAGCCTGCATATCACAATGTACGCTTTTGAAGGGGACTTGTGCAAAATCAAATTTGTTAAAGGTCATCATTAATTTACTGAAAGTTGTATTATGTTCTGCAACTGAGGCTCAAGTGCTCAGAAAAGTTCTGATTTCACCTACCCCTTATCTCTGCCCACTTCTCTGTACTCAGTTGAGATTAATTGAAAAGAAAAAAGAAAAAACACAAATTTACAAGTAATACATTGGGTAAAATGTCATGTAGACACGTTTTTTTTTAAAGAACAATTGCTGCTTGTTATGGGACTCCCTAAAACTTCACACATTTCAGTCCGGAGGCAAAGTTTAGCGTTCTACTTTTTTGCATTTACCTAGCTATTATGCCACACGTAGGTTATGGTTTGGTGTTAGGATTAGCTCTAGGGTTAGGGCTTTTGAACATGCAGTGCTATTCTCGCTTGTTATGGTGAAATCTCACAATGAAGAGGCGGAGCTTACCGTTATGCCGTTTTTGCTATTTTTATTACTAAGTCGTTTTACATCTATATTGCTGTGAATACTGAACAAAATGTAAATTGACAATCTACATCTGTGATAGTTCGATATTAAATACCTGCAAAGCATAATATGTATCCTTTAAGAAAAAATACACGGTCCAGTTGGTAAACTGCAAATGAACCCTTTACAGGGCTGTAGTGTTCAAATTAATTTAATATGGTGCTTACATCATTGAATCGTATTTGAAGATTGTGGACAAAAAATGCAGGTGAAACAATGAAGATGGATTGAAATGCAACTCACTGCAAACGTTGGATCAAAGGAAGAAATGTGATTGGCTTTGGTCCTAAAAGACCTTTAACAAATGTGACAAGTTTAACTAGAACTAGGCAGCGGCACCTTGTTTCAGAGGTCTTAGATTTATCTTTTTTTAATGCAGTAAGATTTGTGTTTCTGGCTATAACTCAACACCAAAACATAGAAGGAAAATAGAAGAAGAAGAAAAAAGAAAATGAATTCGTTCTGATTAATGTGCTGAGCGACTCCAGTTATATTTTGTGATGGACTGGGACCTTGTGCTCTTTGTAATCCTGTTTATAGACTACACGGTGACCCAGTTGCCTGCAGTCATGAGGAGCGATGTGGATGGAGAGGCGGGAGAAATGTGCCAGTGGCCGTGGGTTTAAACTTTGAGCTTAACTCCAGGTGTGTCCCTATAGGGGCCCCACACACACACACACACACACACACACACACACACACACACCCTTCACTAACGTACACATAACGCCTTTGCTAAACAACTGTCCAGATGCCATAAACACTATAATCAGCCCACGCTCTCTTCCTTCATCGCTTCCTGTCCCACTGCTTCCTCCTCCTCGGATTCCTCCGCTTCACACAAGCAGCAGACCACACACAAGATCAATGAGACAAGATCATTTATTCACTGATTCTCAAAGTTAGATTCTGTGACAAATCCTTTTTGACCACATTTCTGCTTGAATTTGTCTTGAAGATGTATTGGTTCTACTTTATCTGTACCACATGAATGCACACTCAACAAATGTTTCAGTAATTTGAGGTATTATACTCAAACGTTGAATAAATATGTCATGTTTTATAGCATTACTTTACAATTCAGATTCAGTAAATATTGACTTGGTACTAGAAAATATTACATGCTAAATGCATCAATCGCAACATCGGAAAAAAATATAGAACATTCACATAAAAGTTAGCATTATAACAGCGCCTACACAAAAACTAAAATTAAAATGCCAGTCTGTAGAAAATGTTACGCAAAACAATACCATCTCCATGAAGACAAGCGGATGGGCAACCCCACACCAGAACATGTGCATGCTGCCTGGTGGTCGAGTGGTTAAGGTGGCAGCACATATGCCGAACTGTTGTGAGTCTGAATCCTGACTGATACTTTGCTACATGTCCTTCCTTCTCTCATCTCCAATTCACATTATGCTGTCCCAAAGCCTAGGGGCCAAAAAAGAGAAGCTACATAGCACACCTTTATGTTTAGAAAGGTATTAATGTTTCCTGTCATCATATTACCGAACAATTTTCCATTTATTTTGTTTTCTGTATGTAAATATGTCTGGATTTGTCCTAATTCTTACATTTAATTTGTATTAGACTGATAACAAAGCTCAAAAACAGAACAAGAATGTTTTTAAGTTATTCACTGCACCAGCTCTTACTATATGCATTTGTTAACATAATGGTTGCAAGTACGGATTTAAATCTCAGTAGTAAACCAAGCAGTGTCGTAGAAAAGCCTCATTATAAAGTATTTCGATGTGATGACTTGCTGTGTATCTTTGTATTCGGGGAGGCTGCTGTGCCAGGTGTCTCTGCTCTGACAGCTCTTCTCTGCCGACATTTAGGCCAACAAAGCTAAAGACATGCCCCTCGGATGAACCACACTGCTGTCATCTTGTTTTTTTGCACTTTTTGAAAAACGTTTATACATCCTGATCCGTCTTTTCAGGCCAAATTGCATCTATCCTTTTAAATGTTTTAGCTCCCCATCTTTCACTTGCCCTGTTGCACTGTAGATCCAAGGCTCTGTCCTCTATGCAGCTTCTGTTGAATAAATGCAATAGTCACGTGGCGGGGTTGATCCATGGGTCATTTTGCTCAGCACCATATGGTTCACCTGCAAGCCTTCTGATAGTTTGTCTCGGAGTAAAAAATGGAGTGGGTTTGAAGGTTATCTGCTTGGGATTTCTTCTGTTGTTACAGTAAACAAACGATTTCCCCCCAAAGTCCCCTGATAGATTGGAAGATAAAGTGTTGTCTCCTGAGGAATTAGAAAAAGTGCAAGCAGGCCACTGTCTGCTGCTGATATTGTGGTACAGTTTGCAATAGTAAAGCAGTGGCAAAGGATTCTGGGTAAGAGAAAACAACAATGCAGCTGTATGACAAAATTCTCCGATGGGCAGTTATTGCATTGATAAGGCACAGAGCTCAAACTTAGGCATCAAATCAAATCAAATCAATTTATTTTTGTAAGGCCCAAAATCACAACAACAGCTGCCTCTGAGGGCCACAGGGAGAAATGAATCAACAATGTCTGTGGTGGCGAGGGACGATGTCCCAGGGTCCTCTGTCCTTAGACTCTCCTTCTCGGCCAGGAAAAACTACAAAAAAAACCTCTTTGGGAAAAAAGCGTAGAAACCTGGAGGAGTTCCAGTGAAGGAGAGATCCGACTCTCACAGACGGACAGACGGACACGAGGGAGACTGGAGCTGGACCCACTCTTCAGGCAGATGAGGGACCGACTGAGGCGAACTGGACCCACTCTTCAGGCAGATGAGGGACCGACTGAGGCGAACTGGACCCACTCTTCAGGCAGATGAGGGACCGTCGGAGGCGAGCTGGACCCACTCTTCAGGCAGATGAGGGACCGTCTGAGGCGAGCTGGACCCACTCTTCAGGCAGATGAGGGACCGTCCACACAGGGCAGGGACCACTTCACCAGGGGAGGGGCATCTGGGTCCACAGGTCCTCAGGAGTGAGAGAAAGAAAAGAAGGCGGTGAACAGTTTGCAAGTGGAATCAAAAAATAAATATTGTTTGATAGCATAAGTAGTCAGAAGAAGAAGAGGATAGTGCTCAAGCTGTCATACTTCCCCCAGCATAGTTACTCCTAGGGCAGCGTAGCTAAAGCTGTGGGTTTATGTTTCTGTTCCTAACTAGTCTGACCATAAGCGATTTCGAAGAGGAACGTTTTAAGCCTGGACTTAAATGAAGAGACTGTGTCAGCATATTTAACATGGGTCGGGAGCTGATTCCATAACACAGGGGCTTGGTAGCTAAACGCTCTACCTCCTACAGTACTTTTAGAGACTCTTGGCACCACCAGAAGGCCGGCATTCTGAGAGCGAAGAGCTCTGTTTGGATGATATGGTTCTATAGCATCTTTGAGGTAGGATGGGGCCATGTCATTTATGGCTTTGTAGGTCAAGAGTAGAATTTTGAATTTGATTCTAGACTCGACGGGGAGCCAGTGAAGAGACTTCAGCACTGGCGTAATGTGCTCTCTTCTTTTTGTTCCTGTTAGTAATCTTGCTGCTGCATTTTGAACCAGTTGAAAGCTTTTTATGGAGCTTTTAGGACACGCTGCAAGCAGGGAGTTACAGTAGTCTAATCTAGTCGTTACAAATGCATGGATACGTTTTTCGGCATCACTTTTAGGCAGGATTCTTCTGATTTTGGCTATGTTGCGCAAATGGAAATAGGCTGTTTTACAAGCTTGATTTATATGAGCTTTAAATGAGAGCTCCTGGTCAAATAAGACTCCAAGGTTTCTTACAGTAGAACTGGAGGCTACACTGACATTGTCCAGTGTGACCATCTGCTCAGATAGAGCGTCTCGTAGATGCTTAGGGCCAAGCACAATGACCTCGGTTTTTTCAGGGTTAAGAAGCAGGTAGTTTAGTGTCATCCAGGTTTTTATCTCCTTCACACAAGTACTAAGTCTGTCTACTTGATCGCTCTGATCAGGTTTCATTGATAAATACAGCTGAGTGTCATCTGCATAGCAGTGGAAGTTAATGTCATGCTTTCTGATAATGTTGCCTAATGGCAGCATATAAAGAGTAAACAGAATTGGACCGAGTACCGAACCCTCTGGCACACCGTAAATTACTTTAGAGCATGGTGAGGAGCTCTTGTTTACATTAACAAATTGGAACCTATCAGATAGATAGGATTTAAACCAGCTGAGGGCTGTTCCTGCTGAAGGCATGTACATCCTTGTCTAACGTCACATGTCTAATATAATTTAAAACCTGCTATTGTTGCCTTGAGACGCACAGGAGTAATTTCCTGTGTTGTGAGGTAACATGTTTTATACTTTATATTTGAAGTGTTAATTTGCAGAAACAGAAGGGCAATTAGAAAAAAATAGTTGCTTGCTTACAATTACTCTTAGTCTGGCAGTTTTTTCAAAAGTCAAATCTAGTTTAGCGTAATGCAAATATTATACTTGAGCAAATCCCCAAAACTATTTAAACAAAATTTAAAATATATATAATATTCACTAATAAACCTGTGGGCTGATTGAGATGAGTGTTATATCCATTAACATTCTATGAGCATTCACTATGAGCAGTGGAAGACCTAGGACAGAGTGGTGACCAGTAGTTAGCTGCAAGGCTGACCCTTTAATTTTTCTTTTGAGGGGTCCACACCTGCTTGTCTCCGCTATAACAAAAGCCCCTCCCAAAGATGTTTCATGGGACATCCAATATAAATGTGTTCAAACCAGACTACATGTTAAGGACTATTGAAACGGTTTGCATGCTGTCTCTCTGTGTCTCATTCTGTGTTCCTATATTGTTGTTTTTTGTATATATTAAAACTGTCATGTCACATTTGGGGGGAAATCAATCATTTCATCCTGTAGTTTGAATGTAGCCTGAAATGTGCAGTTCAATATTAAGGTTTTTAAATCACTACAATTTTATCACTGTTTATGTTAAAAGGCTCTAGATACCATGTTGTGCCAGCTTCCCTTAAACAAATGTCTAGAGCTGCCCCTGTTGTCTCCATGGAGATAACTGGCATGTTCCACAGGACTTTAAACATATCTATTTTATTCAGTTACATGTGTTTTGAGTTGGCCTGTTGTTAGCACTTGCTTGTAAATATGTTTATTTCCATACTGTGGAACATTCTAAGCAGATGGCACCAGAATAAGAGACAATATTGTCGAGAATATCCTCTTTATTTTTAATACGTAGTTTATAATCAAATAAATACATTGTCACCATTACATTTGAGTGACAGTGGCTATTCCTGTCTTCATCACCAGACTTGCACTGCACTGACAGCTTTAGGAACTACATCATTATACAGCTATTCGTCATCGTCAAACCCAGTCGAGTTAACCATGCCTATAAATCCACACCTCCCCCACCTCTTGTCTCTCGCTTGAACACACTCGCAAGTACCACACCTGAACTGAAGCCCCCTGCCCTACATTTTTAGATTCTGAGATAACCAAGTGCAGGAATAACAATGCATTTCAACCAGGCTTGTTTGTTTTAAAGCCACAGAGCGGAGTTCAAACACAGTTGCTGGGCTGCATACAGACACTCAGACACACCTTGAGAGTTTCTTTGGTGTGAGCAGGTTGTTAATAACAAGCACTGTGTTAATGTGAGGCTTTGGGAAACTGGAGTGACCCATAGCCTCTGATTAGTCCAACATGACACAGTTATTAGTGCTCTTCTCATCTGGCACAGGGCTGTTCCCAGGGAGCTGCGCTGAATAGGTCAAAGGGCATTTTTCAACAACAGAGATCCATTTTGATAGTGTATGAGTTATGAATCTGTATCGAAACAGACAGAAACTAGACTTAAGAGGTCTGTGCATTTGGGATGAAATAGAGACCAGCTAAACCATGGTATGGAACTCCTTTAATGAATAGGTTCAGCACACCAAATGATCAATTTCCTTTAGGGTGCAGAGGTTTGAATATTGATCTGGCTTAATCACAACCTTGCTATTTATTCATACTTTGGAATAGCAAGAAAGGATTGATATTATGTAGTAAGATTACTTTCCACAATGAATAAAACATTCCCCTAAAAGAAAGGAATTTGCAACAACAACAAAAACTACATACTATTCATTAATTTTCTACCGCTTGTTCCCATAGACTTTTACTCTCATTTACTCTCACATTCATTCACTAGGGCCAATTTAGAGTTGCATGTCTTTGGATGGTTGGAGGAAACCGGAGAACCCGGAGAGAACCCATGGTAACACGGGGAGGACATGCAGACTGATGTTGGTCTGGCCCAGGAATCAAACCCATGATCTCCTTCTTGGGAGGCGAGAGCTCTAACCACTCTCACCCTACATTCTCAACAACATACTATATATATAAATAAAATTCCCTTCTCACCCTCCACAGGTGGTCTCTACCAGAGGCAGAACTTGAGGGTTCTGCGCTGTATCTTTGCAATTTTCTGGACTATGATGTCTGACATTTTTCCTGCTGTAGCCACTCCTCCACTTTGGGGGTCACTGCCCCGAGTGCTCCGATGACCACGGGCACCACTTTCACCTTCACATTCCACTCCTTCAGCTCCTCTCTTAGCCCTTGGTATTCCTCCAGTTTCTTGTGTTCCTTTTTCCTGATGTTGCCATTGCTTGGTATTGCCACATCAACCACAACTGCTTTCCGTTTTATCCTCCACCACAATGTCTGCTTGGTTTGCCATCACCATTCTGTCAGTCTGTATCTGGAAGTCCCACAGGATCTTGGCTCGGTCATTCCCTTCCACCTTTGGGGGTGTTTCCTACTTTGATATTGGGATTTCCAGTTCATACTACGCACAGATGTTCCTGTACACTATGCCATCCCATGATGGTCCCTCCTTCTGCATCTCATCCTCTGTTCCCCATTGCCTGAGTGTGTGTGTGTGTGTGTGTGTGTGTGTGCGTGCTTGTGTGTGTGTGTGTGTGTGCGTGCTTGTGTGTGTGTGTGTGTGTGTGTGTGTGTGCGTGTGTGTTTTAATGTGTGTGTGTGTGTGTGTGTGCTTGTGTGTGTGTGTGTGTGTGCGTGCTTGTGTGTGTGTGTGTGTGTGTGTGTGTGTGTGTGCGTGTGTGTTTTAATGTGTGTGTGTGTGTGTGTGTGTGTGTGCGTGCGTGCGTGTGTGTGTTTTAATGTGTGTGTGTGTTTTAATGTGTGTGTGTGTGTGTGTGTGTGTGTGTGTGTGTGCGTGCGTGTGTGTTTTAATGTGTGTGTGTGTTTTAATGTGTGTGTGTGTGTGTGTGTGTGCGTGTGTGTGTGTTTTAATGAGCTTATGTCACACACTACATGTTCTAGATTCACAATTATTACTGTGTTATTGTATTGTAAGAAAGCCATAATTGACCTTCCATTGTCACCTCTACTTCAATCATTTCTCTTTTTCCACCTTTCTGAGATCTGATACTTCAGCTACAATCAAAACCATGGGGCTACAGACGTCTTGAGAAGCAAACTCTATACATGTGTTTTCCTTCTTTTAGAATCAATATTTCTCCTTTGACATGATTATGAAAGGTCCAATAGCTTTCCCAGTTGCTTGGATATCAAATGTTTTAGTAGTATAGGGCAAATAATTCACTTTTAGCTTTTTGAGGTTGCTGACAGTGAGTGGTCAGATTGACAGTGTTGGCGGGCAGACATTAGGGAGCAATTGGAGAAGAGGGTAAAGTTTCTTCTTGCTGCGACTTGTCCTGAGCCTGTGGAGAGGGAAATGGGGGACAATTCACCTCAAACAGTAATCACAGCCCAGAGGCGTCCAGGATACAGACGCATAAACTGCCCTACTCTCAGATGCGGGCAGGAGCTTGCATTTCTGCATCACTTTATATTTTTATGTGAAATACTACACATGCACAAAACGGTAAACATTTTCTGTTTATTCAAACAAAATCTGCAGATCAGATCTTCAAATGACTTTATACCACGTCCACATCTCGATTCGACACCAGGTCTAGAAAGTTTAACACTTTTTTCTTTTTCATGAAAGTCAAAGCTATTTTTCAAATTAAATTAAACTAGAGGTGCAAGTCATCTGCATGATTCCATGGAAATGGAAAGTTCAAATTTTGGAATATACTGCATTTGAATATGTTTGTCTTACTGTGGAATATTATAGCCAAAGGAACTACATTTCCATGGAAACAAGCAGTGAGGGTTGGGTTTGTGGAGCTGCGAGCCCACTCGCAGGAAGGATGCTTGTTTTTCTGTTTTAAGTGCCATACAAACATCCAAAATTTAAATATTTACTTGTATTTGAGTTGTTTGAGTAAATTTATTATCAATAAAGTTTTGTTATTGCCAATCACTAAAATGAAAGCAAAAAGAACAATTTTCACGACCTCACTTTACTAATTTATCATCTAAATGACAAAATGCTTATTTTTGTGTTGACTAAAACTAAATATTGGAGGTAAATGGCTGTGAAGTCTTTGCACAGACAAGGCCCATGAAGAATGCATTTAGTCTTTATTTGGAAGAAAGAAGCGAGCTGAATGAAGGAATGAAGAACCAGCTGAATGTTCACCATATTTCATCAGGACATTGATCTGCATCTGACGCCTGAACAGAACAAACCAGGACAAGCCATCTTCTCTGATGGTTGATGATTCTGAAGATTTTTTATCATACGTGTGTATGTTTTAAAAATAGTTTCTGCCTCTCTTTAATTGGACTGACTGGATTTTTCAATCCTTAATATGATTTTTATATATGCCACTTGGTGTAAGCTTTGATCTAGGCTACATTTTGTGTCCAGGGTTTCGCCATTTCTATGTAGCATCAGAAATCTATAGAGAGAGTGGAATGAATACTGTATTCATGAAATGCACAAATCATCTTTATGTCACATGCCCTGTATTGGGTAATCAAATATGTAGTGTACTTTCAACTAGGTCTTTGATGTAACTCAAGTAAACCATGAGTAAAAGGGTCAAAGACATAACAAGAAAAAACGAGAAAAGAAATGATCAAAAATACTGAATTGGTTTGTTTCAGGTTCACTAAATATAGCCCACAATAATTTACAAATATTGACCATTTATTAGTTATGCACGTAAAGCTGCACTATGTAACTTTTCTTGTTTCATTATGTTATTGCTTTGCATAATGTTTTGTCTTATGTCCCACAGTATGGCATTAAAGTTGTATCTTGCAATCTTGAATCACTGGTGGTTTTATTCATGAAGAAATACCTTGAAAAGCGTGCATTTTCTCTTTGATTAGTTGACTTAGGAAGAGATAGATATTGGGGAGTAACCGAACCGTGCATTTGGTGAAAATAACGGCACCCACAGGACTTATAAAATGAACACAAACACGAAGTGATACAGCAACTAGAAGCAAAAGTTACTCTCAAGTCTAAATCATAAATCATAAAGCGTAAAGTAGATTGTATGACTGATCTGTCTTTTATGAACAAGTCCTCCTGAGTCCTCACAGACACTCATTTCCTGTCTGCGCAGAAGACTCAGTACAGACTTCTGATACAAAGACCAGGCTGAGCTAATCAAACTGTGCGCACAAGGTCAGACGAATGAATGACTGCAGATGAAGGTTATGGGTCTCATTTATTAGATAAGACATTCTGCTCTTTCTATTTCAATCTACAGCTACAGGCATCACAGAGGTCCAAATTAAAGTTTGGAGGATGCATGAGTTTGATGTTTCCATGTTGTGGCAAGGACTAATAAAACACAAAAAGGACTCAAAGATTTATACTTGTGGGCTCTGACGGAGAATAATGATTGACGACTGGAACATTTTTTTAAGTTGCTCTTATAGATGCACTATGTAACTTTTCTGGTGGAGGTGGGGCTGCTTTTCTCACACAATGGTATTAAATGGATCTATCTGTGTTTGTGTTTCTATCAAAAAGAGAAGAAAAAAGTTATGGTGCCACTTGCTTGTCTCATGTTAGGTTTTATGCAAATTTGAGGAACAATAACATAAAGAAAATAAGGTTTCAGACTCTCACCTATAACTTTCCTGGTACTCCTTTAATTCACAGGAAAACCACTAGAAATAATTCCAAACGTACCAACCTGAACAGCTGTGAATGTGGTGCGGCACTGCCCCCTGTTGGCAGCTAAATAAAAGTACAGGCTAACTTGAACATTGTATCTAGAGGTGCAATTAAAATGTAATTTGCGTTTATTTTAGGGAATAAATGTTGTTTTTTTAAATGATAGGGCTAATAATCACATCATGTAATTAGGATTTCCCTCTAAATTGTATTGAAATATATCTTGATATATATTTGCATTTAATAAGACCACTCAGTCAGTTTAGCTGTTGAACATTTATTATATTAGAACATCAAGAAAAGAAATAATTGCTGCTTATGCAACAACTGATGATGTTAATTACTGGGTCAAAGTTCACAGACAACTAAAATAAATCAGGGGAACCTCTTATAACAGTCAATACATGAAACATAAAATGCAAAAACACCCTCAGTACATCATTCCATTCCTTTCCATTGTGCTTCTTGTAAATAATCCACACAAACACTGATTGTCCTTAAAAATAAATGATTGAAGCTCTTCAGTATTATATTAAACAGCGAGAGGCTAAGCAGTGATAGCAGCAAAACAAGTTGTTAAGGCAAATGCTTGTAGTTGATAGTTGAACAGTCAAAGAACATATTTATTTACCAGCTTTGACCTACAAACCTGTTCAGGATCTTTCTAAAGCCTCACTAGACACTTCTGCATTATTGTACGAGTCCAGTGCAACCCACAACCCACTTTAGGAAACGTTCCAGGCACCATCGTTTTATGAGAAATATAGCTTATTAACGTGTAAAAAAATGCAGTTAATCAACCACAGACAGAATATGCAGAGAATTAAAGCTGGCTTTGTTTATGAATGATGTTACAATCTTATAAAATCCTCTGTATGCCATTTCATTACACACAGCCATCCCTTCTATTAAATATCAAGCAAAGAGTTAAGAGCAACAGTAGAAGACAAGAAATTAAAAGATAGTCATCTGAATTTGCTCATCTTTGTCAATAAACAGATTAATTCAGTAAGGTTTTTAAAAATGTTCTGATCTATTCTATCATGATCTGCTTTTTCCATGATTTACTAAATTGTGGAAATATATAATTAGTCTGAAGCTTTCACTAATTCATGCATGTTACTACATTACAAGACTGACATTGACTGCAACAAGATGACACTAGAGACATGCCAGGTATTTGCAAGAAATAAAACTATGGGGTTTAGTCATAAAGTTTTTCAACTGGCTTTGCAAATGGATGCCAAGTACAGACCTACACGTGAACCATACTCTTTTTAGATCTGCATATATACAGTAAATTCACACTCAAATGCCCTCCAAACGTAATGCCAATGAAGTGCAAAATTACACTGTGCTTAAACATGGTTTAAGATCGCAGTTGAAGAAGTTAATGACAACAACGGGGAAAAACACAAAACATGATGGTTTTGGCTCCAAAAACACATAATAAACAAAAATATACTGTGATAAACATGGTCAGTAAACATGCACATAATATACATGTGTTTATATAATATTAGTAGTTCTAGTACTCCAGTACTTGTTTTGATTGTGCGTTAATTAACATTTACAAAAAATAAATTGTTTATCACTTAAGCGCTTATGACATTTACATTTTAAACTTGGTTATTGTGCAAATGTTTGGAAAAAAATTAAATCAAGAATCATCATAAGTAAAGTAAAAGTGTAGAGATAATAATTGAATTATTGTGTAGAATAATTTTGATAATGTTTTCCAATAATCTTGTATACAAATTAAATTCCGATTATTGTGGGTTTTGTATATTTTTATGAATTACTATCGTTTATTTTATAGTCATTTCAATTTATCTGGACAATACCAGTATTACTGGTAGTGCTGGTTCTTTTTTCCAGCAGAGGGCAGTGCAGGGCCAGAAAAACTTCAGGACAGACCGCAAGTGCAAAGAGGTCATGGCATGTGAATTATTCTTCCTGGTTCATCTTCAGCTGTGGTGAAAATACTTGGAAAACCCATGGATCTATTATAGGGAAAACCCTGCAACACTGTAATTCTGTTGAGAAGGAAAATAATAACACATTTTGATGTCTCAGGTTTCTCTCGTCTCTCTAATCGTGTCCTGATTCCAAGAATAATTTACTCAACTCACACACATGTTAAACATAAAGTTCTGCTCCATCATCCACCTTGTCCAAACAAGTGAACAAGTTGAGTTTCCAATCATCACCACACTGTTTTTTCAAGGGCAGGTTCCTCTGGATTTGTCTTTGCAGAAAGTGTTTGTAAAAGGGTTCTGTCTTTAAATCTCCTCCATCACTTCCATAACAATTGTCCTGGGTCCCGTGAGGATGAGGTTGCTCACTGTTCTGTAGTCGTGAGACAGGACGTTCAGACCATTCACTGACACCACAAACTGGGTAACCTGCAAGAAAACAAACACAATATTATTTAAAAAACAACAACAAACAAACCTGCTATAGAGCTATGATGATTGGCTGCAGGACGTCTGACCAAAAATACTCAAAAACATCCCATATAAATACTGTAAAAGAGGAAAATGGGAGAGAACTATCTCATATTTTCATTAGTAAATACAGCGAGCCAACTCAAACGTAATAAAAGTCCGTCAACATTTTTTAGAGGAACAGAACGCTCTGATCACTCCGTGCCAAGCCAAGACTCCACCTTCTTTATCGTTATTTAGCCACTGCTCTGGCACAGATAAAAATAAAACTTGTGCCGTGAATGTTGCAACACGATGCTTCTACTGCTGCTGCTGCTGCTGCTGCTGCTGCTGCTGTGGTTTGGTTTTGCAACTCATCCAGACGGAATCATTTTCAAATCTGCAAGGCCGAAGGATTATGTAAAAATATAACATTTTAATTTAATTTGTGATGTACGTTTTACTGTCAGGATTCAGGTCTATGTGCACAGTTCAAACACATCAAGGAGAAGTGAACTATGAACTCCGAAACTAAAACTACAGAATCAAATTGATTTCTGGACAGGTCTAGGTCTAGCATATAGTTACTATGTTTAGTTCAAATAAAAGTATGTACCGTAATAATCCAATTGTTTTTGAGTTATGGAAATTAGAATATAAAGTGTATCGTCTAAAATTAAAGTTATTAAAAATTACTCTAGACACACAGAAAGGTCCAGTATAATCTTCCAGACAAAAGGTATAAAGTGATATTTCTGCACTTTTGCAGTTCATTTTGTGATCCATTCCCGTTGTGTGCTAGACATAGCAAATCATATCAAGTTAATCAGTACTTGTACACATTTAGCCAGTTTAAAGTATAAGAATGCAATTTGTATTAGATGGCATAACATTTTGCACCTTTATCGTAATAGATCCATCTACACTGCACCACGGCCCGTCGTCTGCCATTCGTTTTATCTTGTCATTTTAGACCTCCTGGCAACTTTTCTATTATGTTCTAATTACACGTGTACTGGTTTCTTTCTGAAAAGTGATCAAAACTCCAGGAAAACAGATAAGGAATTGTAAACAAGGGGAGTTGACGCCTGTTTATAGTTTATATAACAAGAAACGCTGGCACACAGATTGCACATTGGACACTTTTCTTTCTGTTCATCCGTCTCTTTTAACCTTTGCTTTAGATTTTGCAACTCGCTCTTGCTGCCCCTTCTCTTTCTCCTCTTTCTAGCAGCAGGGTTGTTAGACTTGGCTTGGGGCCCAGTTGCTCACAATGAATGGGCCCCTTGCACAGAGCGGGTTAAAGGGACGCTGACACACTGAGAAGAAGAAAGAAGGCGATGGATACACAGTGATACTTCAACTCACATGAGGCAATAAGAGCAGTGTGTACTTGAGTGTGATATTTCTATTCAGACTGCACTCGTCTGATGGAGATCACAAGGACTGGCCCCAGGAAATATTCAACCACGCGTTTATTTCCACCACGTGTACGTCTACAAACTATATTGTTTTTCTATGACAACCAAGTACTATCAGTTCTTATAATGTTGGCAGGCTGCAATTTCATGTGTAAACAGTCAGTCCTAAGCCGAGGGAAATGAAGAGACGCAGCGGTGAGGGCGTGGCCTGAAACCTACCAAAGACACGGATGGTTTTCATTTGATGTTCGAGAGGAAAAACAAAAGTAGTAGGATCAGTGAGCATACAAATAATTGAATTGACTTGAATGCTTTAACATACAGGGCTGCAACTAACAATCATTTTGCTAATCGATTATTCTTTTGATTAATCGATTAGATGCTTTGAATGTAAAGTCATGTGATGAAAAGATTTTTACAAAATTTGACCCAGATGAAGATGAAGAGAAGCTGTTTTAGGACCTTTGTGGAGATCTATAAGCAAAATGTACAAATTCAATTTCCAAGCAATTGTGGCTCAACTTGAGTCATACAACTTCTTTTCTCAGCTCATGGCATGTTCAGGGACCTATGTATAAAGCAGTTAACGATTATTCGCTTTGTAAATTAGTGATTGAGTAGTTAAAAAAGTGAGAAAGTTTAGCAAATTAGCCAGGCTTGGTTCTGGTTGATTAATCATCAAAACTCCCAATGAATATCACGGTAATGAGAGAAGTGCGTGATGTTATAGTTTTGTCAGCTGACTTTTAAAAGTGTTCGATACTTGTATGGATGATTAGATCTGGTTTGGTGTTTTTATCATCATTTCTTTCTAACCCAGATTCATTATTACAATGTGCACTTAGTATTTTTATACTGACCGTGCTGAGTTACAGGACAGAGACTGGCCAATAGCAAATGTAGGAGGGGATAAAGTCTTTGCTTGTGCAGACATTAGGATTAGATTGAGCATTAATGGACCACAATATAACAATTTTGCCAATATAGTGTAATTGTCACAAGAATTAAATCATAATTCAGTTAACATTATCGTCTTGCTCAGCCCTAATGTGAGTAACAGCATAAAGATATCGTTCCTTCAATTACATACTTTATAATTACCAAATCAAGCCATACTAAAAATAAAAAGGATCTGTACGTTTCTAGACTAAAATAACCACATTTCTAGCCCTTCCACGGTCATTATTTGCTGAGCGGACACACTCTGCTCTATCTAAAGCCTTATGCAAGCCCATTAGCTCTGGTTCTGGAAGTGGTGTATTAGGCCCTCACACATGGGGTGAGTACACGGCTGATGCAGCATTTAATGGGAAATGTGCAGACATGTCCAACACGCAGGACAAAAAGCCTTTTACATGAGGAGAGATGGAGAGAGGGATGGAGAGGCCAGTGATGCTTTTATGGCCCGTCCCCCGAGTTCAGTGCATGTAAACTATCGCTTCTTATCTGTACAGCAAGGCTAACATGTTGCTCTATGACTCAACTGCCTTATTGCTTTATTACATGTCCATAAAAAAGAGAAGCAAAACCAATATGCCTCTGGAATGAACAAGTAATTACGGGGCTTGCCTGTCTCTTAATGTTTGGTTGATCATTTACACAGCATTTGACAGCTAATGATCGTAACAAACGTACCAAGTGCCCACATGGCGCTCATTTAACTGGGTCATTTTGAGGCTAACAGCTAATCACACACAACAACATAAAGGACACACTCATCAAAGTGGGTTTCTATGGTGAGTAAACAGTAACAAAGCAGAAGCAATAATAATATAGTTTCCTCTTTTTAAATTTTCAGCAACAGATATAACGGCTACAGATATTTCACCTAAAAAAAATGAACTCGCTTTATTTGTCATCATTTAATAACTGAAAGAGTAATGCCTTGAACGATCAATGGTTTAACACTCTTTTCAGTCATGTCCTCATTCACCCTGGTCATGTCTTTCTGCTTTCTGAAGTTGTGGCCAAAGAGTGGCTCAATGATCTACATTCCCAGAATTCCTTGCTGCCACTCTGCAAACATACCGACTTGCCAGCTGTGCCCTCCGTCCACTTTCCTTTATTTATTTATCCTCAGACCTATTTTCTCTGTCTTAAAAGCTTCTGCTTTGCCTCGTCCGGGCCACTTCCGTACTTCCTATTTTTGTACAACAATCTAGTTGTCTTGTGATGTACATAAGCAAAACACGCACACGCACATATTTAAAAGGCTGTAGGTCTGCAAAAATATATGGTTTTAGAGTATCCCGCTAATGATGGTGTTATGGCGATCCAGCAGAAATGTGTTAAAACATGTCTTTAAATGTATTAATTTAGTTTATCAGACCAATGTGAAATTTATCACATCAACATAAATACCCTTATTGAACACAACTTTTTTTAGTTGCTTTTTTTCAGCTTTTTTTCTTGAATTTGTTGTCATAAACAATATACTCAATGATAACATGTTGCATATCTTAAAAAAATAATATAAAAAAGAAAAATATCTAAATTTTGACATATATCTCAACTCTATGGTCAGATTTTGAGGGGCAGAACGAGCACCTGTATTATTCAGAATTATAAGTACTCTAAATCACCACTTTTTTAGTAATTAATTGAGTCTTACACATAACTGCAGTTATAATTTGCCTAATGACACAGTCACGATTTGCAGTAGTGTTTTACCTTCATGCCGGCAGCGGCTGCAGGGCCGCCTGGATCCACCGCCTGAACGTGGCAGGGTTTGCTGCCTCGCACAACAAACCCCCAACCCACTGCATCACCCACAATCTAAGAAACAGAAACACGTATTTTATTGGCACAATCCTGTACACAGAACGCATACATGGCAAGCCAACATCTGTTATGCATTTGTGGAAATTTTAGTGGAATGTATAGTGATTTTCAAACTTTCTGACATGAATTAATCAGAATTCAACAAGATGAATCTAAAATTAGACAAAACACGCATCATGAAGGTATGAAATATGTTTAAACCTATGCATTGTTTGTTTATTGTTTTGTCTATTTTTTGTGTATGTTGATAATATCTTCTTCATGGACATTTTTGGAGTCTAAAATAAAACTAATGAAACCTGGTCTAAACTTGTTCAGTGTAGAAAACTCTAAAACGTGACTAAATTAAACTCAATTATTTGTCAATGGATTTGTTTGTTGCAATGAAGACCACGAACATAATGTGATTGTGGTTTAATACACATGACTATAACAGAACCTTGATTTAAAAGTCACGGGGGATGTGTGTCGTACCGTGAATGTCTTCTTTATAAATGGACCTCCTGGCGCCTGTAGCTCCTCTGGACTCACTTGTCTCTTCAAAACTGGTAAAGAAAAGGCACAAGTATGTTAGACTTACCCTACAAACCCTTTTCACACATAGCAACTGATTTGTTCCAAAGCAGTAACATACTGTAAATGATGCAGAAACCATGTGTGGAAAGTGTTAATGTGGGTCACATGTTAACTAGGCCTGGGGGCTCCCTGCTTCCTGAAACACATGTAACTGAGTAGCAAGCTAAACTCACACTTCCTTTGTGTGGACTTACCTAACCGTATGTAAACAAAACATGTAACGTTCCTTTAGTAGTAGTAGTTATCCATTACAATACAAACTATGATATGTAAGCATGGATGTGTGTTATTTTAGCATGAAGCGTGAATGTATATGTTGAAAATTGAACAAATTCTTATATCCTTTGGGTTTTAAATATTTTGTGTGAAATAGCAAATGGTGAGAGCAATCATGCCCACTAAGACCACCAACTTGTACACCCACAACATCAAAACTGGGACTAAACCAGGACTAAACCCGGAACTGAACCAGGAATAAACCAGGATGAGAAAAATGGACTTGGAGAAATCCTGCCTTTGGAATATGTCCAAGTGTCTTCCTTTTCCTGTATTACATTGTGTGTGAGTGTTTGTATTCAACACTACAAAGAAAAGTCTGAAGGGCACTGCTTTGATCACAGGAAACCTTCAGTTGTGGAACAGTTATCTTTATACAGGCCTTATTATTTACATTAGGTAATACATGGAAGGTGACATGGAATACTACTACACTTAATACATCATACCAAGCTAAGTTTGGCTGTGCTAAAATATTGAAATATTCATTAAGATAAGATAAGATAATCCTTTATTATATCGCCATACTAATTTTATCAATACAGTAACAGTGCAAAAAAAAGGAAACTTGTTTCACAGCAGTAGTGGTTTAACAAGGAAATACTCTTGTTAAAATCTATTTGGTTCTTAAAAAATAGTGATAGATAACTCGAACAATATCCAAATCTTTACGACTGAACACCTAATTAAAATGTTATTTAAGTTATTACAAAGTTAGAAGATAAGTGTTAAATGTATTTATAAAAGACTGCCTGATTATCTCAAGTGTTTGTTTAACTTTTCCACTGGCAATTAATACAAGATATCGTGACAGTGTCCTTCTAAAAACTGAAACAGGAATAAAGGCCTTTGTTTTTCTTTTACTTCTCAAAAAATGTATACATTTAAAAACACGGAAAATTGCATATATTGCTGACACTATCTCCTTTTATATTTTTTCGTATTATTGTGCTCACTTTGCCTAGACAGGTAGGGGCTCATGAAAAAGAAACATGGAGATTTTCTGTACAAATAAAGATTTAAAAAAATTAAAAGTTGTGACATAGCTGTTGTGATATGCTGGCAGCCCGGTGTAAACGCTCTCTCTTCTTTCTCACACTTATTGTGCTTTATCTTCTATATTTTGTAAATATAGTTAGTATATTTTTTCTATTTTACTGTACGATAGGGACACGCGCTGGAATAGTTTTTTAATTCAACTGTTTTTGACTTTTTTCGGCTGGATTTGAGCGTTTTTCGTTGCGTTCGTTGTGTTGTTGTGACGTGAGCTAGCTCCGAGTGAGCCCACCAGCCCCTCCCCGCGCCCTCCGGCCGCGCTAAAGTACGGCGTGTCGTCGGTACACGTTTATGTACACGTTTCCACAAAGGAGGAACTCATGAAACTGCGGAGAACAGTCGTCTTACCCGGAGATCGTCACGTTATCCCTTCGCAATACTGACCTAACCTAATACTGATGTGCAATTCTGTCGTATGTGCAATTACTGTGAAATTCATGTGCAGTCTATGTGCTGTCGTGACACATATTCATGTGCAATTACTGTTGTGATCACACGCAATGGTATTTATTTATTTGTCTATGGGAGTTTTTATTTATTTATAGGAGATCTTCTACTGAAAGTGTTTTTCAGACTTCCTATAAGTGATCTGTTCTTCTGTATCTACCTCTGTATCTACCTGCGTTGCACCAATGAAATTTCCCCATGTGGGACAATAAAGGAATATCTTATCTTATCTTAACAAATATGTAATTACACCTTTTAACAGGTAGGTACAACCTCAATAACTCAACAATAGTGTACAGATCCATGGGTCTCAGCAGTCGTACCTGACTTGGGGTTGCAGAGGACGGGTGGGCTGCTGCTGAGTGTTGGACTGCTGCTATAGTAACCGCTGCTCCCACAACTGCTGCTCAGGCTGCTGCGCCGGACCCCCACCATCATCTTTATCTCTTTAGTGGGACTCACTGGACCAGGGAAAAAGACAGAAACAGTTTTAACTTAAATTATGTGTTTTTAGAAAAATAATTTAAGTTGTTGTTGTTGTTGTTGTTGTTGTTGTTGTTGTTGTTGTTGTTGTTGTTGTTGTTGTTGTTGTTGTTGTTGTTGTTGTTGTTGTTGTTGTTGTTGTTGTTGTTGTTGTTGTTGTTGTTGTTGTTGTTGTTGTTGTTGTTGTTGTTGTTGTTGTTGTTGTTGTTGTTGTTGTTGTTGTTGTTGTTGTTGTTGTTGTTGTTGTTGTTGTTGTTGTTGTTGTTGTTGTTGTTGTTGTTGTTGTTGTTGTTGTTGTTGTTGTTGTTGTTGTTGTTGTTGTTGTTGTTGTTGTTGTTGTTGCCGCCAGACTTTATTCCTCAGACTCTGTCGTAGTCCGTAAAAGTACTCCTTCCATTGCTTTGGTGTTACAAAGCCCATGAGGTCATGATATGTCTTTGTGACTAGAATAGTTGTTGTTGTTTCAGAGACCAACCGGCTTTATTCCAGGGAGACTCTTCTTTATCTTCCTCTCCTTCTTTGACGTTCGGTGCTTCCACCGTACAGCTTTATTCTTATTCCTCAGACTTTGTCGTAGTTGTTGTTGTTGTTGTTGTTTTATGGCGGTTGGCATCCAAGTGTTGCATTACCGCCAGACTTTATTCCTCAGACTTTGTCGTAGTCCTCAGACTCTGTCGTAGTCCGTAAAAGTACTCCTTCCATTGCTTTGGTGTTACAAAGCCCATGAGGTCATGATATGTCTTTGTGACTAGAATAGTTGTTGTTGTTTCAGACAACAACCGGTCTGGAGAGACGGGAGATGGCGGAGGAGAGTGGATCGGGGATGGAGGACGTTCTGGACGGCGTGGAGGAGCAGCCTTTTCTGCCTGCACGTGCCCGGAAACGTGAAGGGTCCCTTGGCTCGTCCGAGGGTTCTGGGAATGAGCAGCAGGATGAGGCTGAGGCTATTGATGTCCGGGGTGAGAGCAGAGACTGTAGGGTGATCATAAAGCTTGCACAGGATGGTGCATCCTTTAAGGAGTGGAGTTCAGTGACATTGTCAAGGAGCCTAACTGTAGCTGTGGGAGTGATCAGGAGTGCGAGTGTCCTTGGAGATGGCTCGCTGCTGGTCGTGTGCAAGGACGCGGCTCAGCAACGGAAGGCAATTGGAACTAAACGTCTGGGTGGAAAGGACATTCTTGTGTCTGATGCTGAAAGAAACACGGTCAGAGGAGTTATCGTAGGTGTCCCTACGGCGACGTCTGTGGATGAAGTTAAGGAGAATTTGACTGGAGTTACGGTGGTGGACGCTAGGCGTTTGAAGGTGACCCGGTTTGGGGTAAGATGTGACAGCTTGTCGGTAATGGTAACACTTGAAGGGAGGTGCCTGCCTAGTAAGGTGTTCATTGGGTACATGTGCTATAGCGTCAGGCCATATGTTCCGCCGCCCCTGCGTTGCTTTAAGTGCCAGCGCTTTGGGCATATTGCAGCGGTCTGTAGAGGGAAGCAAAGATGTGGTAAATGTGCAGGAGATCATGAGTATGGGAAGTGTGACGTGGGTGCAAAACTGAAGTGCTGTAACTGTGGGGAAGAACATAGCTCTGCCTACGGGGGATGCAGGTTTAGCAAAAGAGCTGCTGAGGTGCAGAAAATAAAGGTCTCTCAAGATATATCCTATGCAGATGCAGTCAAGAAAGTTTCAAGTAACGAGTTTAGAGTAAATACAGAGAGAGGAGCCAGCGCT
Organism: Eucyclogobius newberryi; assembly: GCF_026437365.1. Taxonomy (NCBI): domain Eukaryota; kingdom Metazoa; phylum Chordata; class Actinopteri; order Gobiiformes; family Gobiidae; genus Eucyclogobius; species Eucyclogobius newberryi. The sequence goes on along the minus strand of NW_027315945.1, from coordinate 25,859,746 downwards.
GCTCCCAGCCAGGGCGAAATGAGAGAGGCCAGCGTGGCTCCCAAGAAGTGTGAAGGTTTCAAGAGTGGAGGTCCCAAGTGTGCAGGTTCCAGAATTAATGAGAATACCCTGGTTGTGGATAGAGAGGATTTTGTACTCTTTATGGTGGATGTTGTAAACTGTGCTGCTCAGACTCAAAGCAGAACTGAAAGGATCAGGATCATTGCTAAAGCTGCAGGGAGATTCCTTGGAACAAAGGAGCTTGATTGGGCAGATATAGAAAACAGGCTAAAGGCGCTAAATGGGAGTCGGAGTGATGGGGGTCTGCTTTTGGGGAGTCAGAGTGATCAAAGTGACGAGATGGGGGTGGGGGTGGTCTCCTGTCCTCGTCCAGTCTCGTAGACGCACGGCTACCAAGCAGCGACATCAGTGGAAATATTAAAGCCTGTAGAATGAAGCCTAAAGAATAAAGCTGTACGGTGGAAGCACCGAACGTCAAAGAAGGAGAGGAAGATGAAGAAGAGTCTCCCTGGAATAAAGCCGGTTGTTGTCTGAAACAACAACAACTATTCTAGTCACAAAGACATATCATGACCTCATGGGCTTTGTAACACCAAAGCAATGGAAGGAGAACTTTTACGGACTACGACAGAGTCTGAGGAATAAAGTCTGGCGGTAATGCAACACTTGGATGCCAACCGCCATAAAACAACAACAACAACAACAACAACAACCGGCTTTATTCCAGGGAGACTCTTCTTCATCTTCCTCTCCTTCTTTGACGTTCGGTGCTTCCACCGTACAGCTTTATTCTTTAGGCTTCATTCTACAGGCTTTAATATTTCCACTGATGTCGCTGCTTGGTAGCCGTGCGTCTACGAGACTGGACGAGGACAGGAGACCACCCCCACCCCCATCTCGTCACTCTGATCACTCTGACTCCCCAAAAGCAGACCCCCATCACTGTCGTAGTCCTCAAGACTCTGTCGTAGTCCGTAAAAGTACTCCTTCCATTGCTTTGGTGTTACAAAGCCCGTCCAGTGCTTTGACAAAGCCCAAGATTGTTGGTGTTGTATTTTTTAGAAGTTCTTCCATCACTTTGGTGTTTCAAAGCCCATGAGTTCAAAGCACGTTAGAACATCCTCTTGCTCCTCATCCTCGGCACAGTCTTCAACACACCCCAACTCTATAAACATTTACCCAACCCTGTGCTATACAAGTAAGCAACTACAGCCTCACACAAACCCTGTGACTGGAATGTAAGAACGTTGCACAGATTAAACTCCCGCCCATTATTCTGAAACCACAAGGCCAATCCGGTCCTTTTTCTTTCATAGGCCGCACAGCGAATCAGCACGTGCTCGACAGTCTCTGGCACCAGTAATTACACAGACCGGTCGGATGTTTGCCTATCCTACGCAGTGACCAACCCCTGAGTCCAGTATGGCCAATCCTCACGCAAGCAAAGGCCCTTTCCTCCCCCGCGTTCCTGCCCTTGGATCTGCAAGGACCTACACTACCTATGTGAGAGAGATGCCGTCCAGTATCACAATGGCTCCAAAATTCCAGCCAAAGGCCGAAGATGTGACTGTTGATAATAGGCTTGATTTCACATTTGCTTAACTCAACCACCACATCAATTGATGGCCGCCGCCTAAGGGAACGTTTAGCCAGCGAATCAGCCATTTCGTTACCATCCACCCCCACATGCGCAGGAACCCAAATGAAGGAACCCCTCACATCCTTCCTGGACAGGGAGAGTATCAGACAGAAGATGCCATACAACACATCCTGTCTGCAATCCGACTTCCCAGATTTAATGCTTTGCAATGCAGAAAGGCAGGAGGCCACCACAATGCCGCAACACTTTGAAGTAGCTCTCCTCTTCACAACCAGGACATCCTCAGCACCCTCAGGGCCTCTGCCCTTGGAAGCCCCACTCACGGGACCCCAGTGGGGACCTCCCCCTGGCTGCGAGCAATGCTGACCCCTCCCACGTCGCCTAGGCCACCAGCAGCACTGGCAGCCCACACCGAAATCCACCTTCACCTCACTACTACTTTCTTGATAGCATCCGCATAGGATATGCCTTGAGAGACTCTAGCAAAAGGTGCTGCTGGGGTGCAAAAGTTAAACACGCATCCCCCGTAGGCAGAGCTATCCCCACAGTTACAGCATTTCAGTTTTGCTCCTACGTCACAATTCCCATACTCGTGATCCCCTGCACATTTACCACACCTCTGCTTCCCTCTGCAGACCGCTGCAATGTGCCCAAAACGCTGGCACTTGAAGCAACGCAGGGGCAGCGGAACATATGGTCGTACGCCATAGCACATGAACCCAATGAACACCTTACCAGGCAGGCGTTTACCTTCAACTTTTATCATTACCGACAGGCTGTCACATCTTACCCCAAACCGGGTCACATTCAACCGCCTAGCGTCTACCACCTTAGCTCCAGTCAAATTCCCCTTTACTTCATCCACAGACATCGTCGTAGGGACGCCTACGATAACTCCTCTGACCGTGAAGGACACAAGAATGTCCTTTCCACCCAGACGTTTAGTTCCAATCGCCTTCCTTTGCTCAGGTTCTTGCACACGACCAGCAGCGAGCCATCCCTAAGGGACACTCGCACGCTTGATCACTCCCACAGCTACAGGCTCTTTGTCAACGCCACTGCATTCCACTCCTTAAAGGACGCATTATCCTGTGCAAGCTTTATGAACACCTTACATTCTGAGCCCTCATCCCCGATATCTCCAACCCCCCGCCCTGCACCTCACTGCCAGAACCCCCCGACACAGACGAGCAAGAGGACATCCCACGTTTCCGGGCACCAGCGTCTCCAGGAGTGTCCTCCCCGCTGTCCAAATCGCTACTGACCAGCGGTCCACTCCCCTCCGCACTGCTGTCGTCTTCCTCCTCTTCTTCCCCATACGGACCGCCTCTTTGGTGTTCCTCTTTGGTGTTCCTCTTTGGTGTTCCTCTATGGTGCTGTATTATCCTGTTAGGTGGAGGTTCATGCGACGAAGCTTCTTGTTGTTCCTCTATGGTGCTGTATAGTGTTAAGTGTGGTTGTACATCTGCCGACTCATATTATACGTATAGGCGGTCTCAAATGAAGTCTAAAGAATAAAGTCTGGCGGTAATGTAACACTTACTAGCTCTCATAAAACACCAAAGAAGAAGAAGAAGAAGATCAACAGTAACGCCTAAAGAATAAAGCCTAAAGAATAAAGCCTAAAGAATAAAGCCTAAAGAATATAAAGTCTAAAGAATAAAGTCTGGCGGTAATGTAACACTTACTAGCTCTCGTAAAACACCAAAGAAGAAGAAGATAAATAATAACGCCTAAAGAATAATTATATTTCTATTCTATTAAAGAGTGTTTTTTAAACTTCCTACAAGTTATCTGTCCTTTCCTCTGTATCTACCTGCGTTGCAACATTGAAATTTCCCCATGTGTGGATAATAAAGGATTATCTTATCTTATCTTATAAAGCCTAAAGAATATAAAGTCTAAAGAATAAAGTCTGGCACTTACTAGCGCTAGCTCTCATGAAACACCAAAGAAGAAGAAGAAGATAAACAGTAACGCGTAAAGAATAAAGCCTAAAGATTAAAAGTCTAAAGAATAAAGTCTGGCGGTAATGTAACACTTACTAGCTCTCATGAAACACCAAAGAAGAAGAAGATAAACAGTAACGCCTAAAGAATAAAAGTCTTAAAGAATAAAGCGTAAAGAATAAAGTCTAAAGAATAAAGCCTAAAGAATAAAACCTCAAGAATTCTAAAGAATAAAGCGTAAAGAATAAAGTCTAAAGAATAAAGCCTAAAGAATAAAACCTCAAGAATTCTAAAGAATAAAGCCTAAAGAATAAAGCCGAAGATGTACGGCGGAAGCACCAAAGAAGAAGAGTCAGCTCTAGAATAAAGTCTAAAGAATAAAGTCTTGCAGTAATGTAACCAACCGCCATAAAACACCAAAGAAGAAGAATATACTTAAGGAATAAAGTCTGGCGGTAATGCAACACTCGGATGCCAATCGCCATAAAACAACAACAACAACTTGAAGAAATTAACTACACAAATTCAACAACAATCAAGGACTGGACTGACATAACGAATGACATTTGAAAAATTTAGAAAATTACAGTCAATGGGCAAATTTGACACACTTTGGACCAATAGGGACATAAACGCTGGACTACATGACTAGGACTATGTTAAATATTTGTAAATGTCTCTGTGTCTCGTGTTCTATGTGTGTTGTTTTAAAATAAAAAGACAAAAGAAACAGAAGAAAAAAGCGAATTATCTTCCAGTCAAGGTTGCTGTGTGTGGTGTGAATATACTACATTTGTGTGGAAGACAAAAAGACAGTAGGGCTATTAATCAGCTTCTTAGTCAACCAAATCGACTAATTATTTCATTGATATTTTGAAGTATATATGAACCACAGCAGAAAGGAGAAGGCATGGAATGAGTGGGCAAGTCATTTGGGAATGAAAAATGAATGAATTGGCAATTTACAAGTAATTTTCTAGTAAATAAAAGTAATATTGGCAAATGCAATGTCGCACAATAGCACCAAAGTTCTCCATTCAACAGAATTTTGTCCAGCCTAAATCAGGCTTGATTAGTCGGTGTTCAAGGCAGGTACATTTTTGTTTTAATAAAATATTATTTCATAAGATATTACAATAATATTGATATTGCAGTTACATAACAGCTGTAACGCATATTGCAATATTGTTCAATATAGGGCCACAACCAACTAAAGACTCGCCCTGTGATGAATCAACTAAATGGGACATAGCATTATCTTAACACTATCTTATCTTATCTTATCTCTGATTCAACCATGTATTTGACATAAAAAAAACACTGACAAGACAAAAAAAGTCCTAGAAAATTGCATATAAAAAGGCAGAGTACATTCTTAATGTATTCCCAAATCTCTGACTTACAGTACTCATTTAGGCTTTCCCCTTTCTGCTTTAGTTCATGTAAATTATTACTAATGCTAATAAATAATACATCAACAAATCATATTTTATATATATATTTTTTATTTTATTTTATTTTTTATCTTTATCTTTATCTTTATTTATTTTTCCCCTCCATCCCTTGTTGGGAATTGGGAGGTTTTGTCCATAGGAGTTTTTGTTTATAAGAGTTCTTCTATTGAGAGTGTTTTTCAAACTTCCTATAAGTTATCTGTTCTTTTCCTCTGTATCTACATGCGTTGCAACAATGAAATTTCCCCATGTGTGGACAATAAAGGATTATCTTATCTTATCTGAATAATCAACAAAACGACTAAAGGATTACAGCTCCAGTGCAATATTGTGTAAGCAAGTACCACCTCATAAAATATTGTGATTTCTAAGTGCAGTATGATCAAGACTAGACCAAGAATACCGTATTTTCCAGACAATAAGTCGCACCAGCCAAAAAATGTATAATTGAGAAGAAAAAGTTGCACTGGAGTATGAAATGCAGTTGCAAGTGTGAAAATAACAAATAATATCACATATAAGTCGCTCCGGAGTATAAGTATAAGTGTATAAGTATAAATATAAGTAGCAACCCGGCCAAAACTATAAAAAGGTGCGACTTATAGTACGGAAAATACGGTACATATAGACAAATCCAGGTCTAAAATGGCATAAAACATGGCCTACACCAGGACTAAATAATGAGAAAAAAGTGAAAACCTGGTTTAAAATTAGGTCACATGCCAACTTTGCGATTCCAGATTAATTTTGTAATTAAATGTTTTAATACAAAGTTCACATTATAAATCTATCCAAAAGCTTTAACATTAGAGAGAAGAATTAAATCTGAACTGCTTAAGTAATCCAAGAATCACATGTGTTTGTCACATGTTTGCAGCGGAGTTAGTTGCTTTTAGACATGATTAGACAGGATATTTCGTTGTTTGCAGAAGAAATGATATCACTTAAATAATGTCAGTCTTTGCGAATTGTGATCAATCAAATTGCAATTCTAATTTCATAGCAATATATCTGGCAGCTCTAAAGCGCGGCACAACCAAACGGCCTATGGGTACAACAAACTTTCCACTGCAAAATGTCCCCAACCATGTGATCTGTGGTAATCCGTCTGCAAATAAGCCAATGTCAACACAGACAAAAACGCATGGTGTAAACGTTGGCGTGCACTGTACCTGAGAGGAAACTGGTGTTGCTTCCATCCGAGTTCTGTTTCCTCAGACAGAACGGGCTGTCGTGGCTCTCCGGGATGGTCCGACTGCGCTCATGAAGAAGCTCGATCAACCTCCTCCGCCGTCTGAAATTCATCCTGAACTGGTACAGCAGCGACCCGTCGGCGAAGTGGTGCTTGTTGGTAACTGAGAAGAAGAGAAGCGACAGCTAGCATTCGTCCCGCATTCAACTCTTTAACAGAATAGTGTAGATGTGACACTTTTAGTTTTAGATCATGTCTTCACTTGACCTAGTTTGAGTACCAGACGACCCTGAAATTCTTCAAATTCAGACAAGCAGTATTAAATAAACAGTGGCAGTGCAGAGATCACCTGTTGAACAAACATGCCCTGGCCTCTAAGTGCAACGACCTTCCCCATGTTGGAGCAGGACACCAGGGCAACATGTTAGAGATAAAGGGAAGTGTAGAGCCCAATCTGGAAACATGGCTCAATTTATACAGTATTTGTTAAATGGAGTGTACCTGTGTGGATGAGAGCACTCGGAGCAGCTGCCTATAGTGTAAAGAAGGTTGTGGTCAGTCTGCACGTACGTCACTGCGAGCTGGCATTTGTCGAGCAAACAAAAACCTTTTATTACAAGAGACAAAGGAGGAGTAACAGTGGGCGAACTGTCTGACCTGCTGTGCATTGTAATCCATCCGTCCTATACGACCAAATAAAATGATTGTTGTTTTATAATTGGATTTCTAGTCAGTTTAGGAGAGAATTTGGAGGAATGAGGACAGTCCAGTTATTTTTACATTGGCACTAAATGCTTGGGAACAACTTATTTACTACGGTATATTACACAAATACAATAAAGAATTTTTAAGGTACCAGAATGTGATGACGTCAAACTCTCTCATTGGAGGCAGTTTATCTGTATTGAATACACAGTTTTTTAATGATACTATTATCAAAAAGTCATTTTTCTACCCTCACAGTTAATTAAGCCTGTATTCTAACACTGTCTATTCTAATCATTTATATTTTAACACTTGTTCTTAATTTTTTTACCAACCATATTAAGTTCATTGTATCTTGATTTTGTTAGCGTGCACATGCATTTCTTTTTCTACCGTCTGAATGTTGTCACAGTGAGATCAATACACGGTAGTCATCTTAGAAAAGTTTGGGGTTGTAGTCGTTTAGTAAATTAATCAGTCATTGTCAAGCACCTTTTTATTAGTTGACTTTTTATTTTGTTAACAGTAGTTTTGGGTGTGACTGGTGCCTTTTTACTTGCTGTTTTCTATGTTTAGATGGTAGTTTTTGTGCAAAATCATAAAAATCTTTTACCAGCACCTTGCCACACTCTCTTTTAGTGTATTAATCAATGCATACTGTATACATACACGTCTTTAGTCAAGCAATAATTTATTTAGCCGACAAATAAATGCATCTCTTGTCTTAGATATCAGAGTTAAATCCACAAATGTTGAACCTGACAATTCAATACGAGTGATTAGGTCTCTGAGATCTGCACTAGAGGTTGGCAAAGTATAAAAATGTAGATAATCTTGTGAATGATAAATGCTTAATTTGAATATCCAGTATATTGTTTTTAGTGTGGGGTAAATGCTACAAAAAAATTGATGAAAAGACAGATAATCATTCAAATAAGGTGATATTTCTGCACTTTTGTGATTAATTTGACTCTAACAGACATTTAACATTCTGATCCTCAACACTAGAGTGACAGTGTTTAAAGACAGGTTTTAACACATTTCTGTTGGATTGACATAATATCCTCTGACTATCGTTATACTCCAAAATACAGATATTGAGAAATTAATTTTTTGTCAGTATCAACCCTCTTCCCCGCTTTAACAACATCCGCACTTCCTGCCTTTCCTTCATCTCGATCAAACATCTGCAGAATGAATAATGTGAGGTCATCGGAAACCCAGCTAAATACGGCAGCTATTCCCAGTAAATGACTGTGTGACAGAAACAGCCCTCACTCTATTACTACGTGTTAGTGACAACAAACAGCAGCAGTGTTTCTGCTCGCACAGAAACGCAACACATTCCTGAGCCGTGGAGATGCTCGACAGCAGTACGGCCAGGCCAGGCAGCGATGAACTCAGAGAGACAGCTTCCCAATGACTCCGATAAAAGAACAGATCCTTCGACACCAACTTTCAGCACTGTTCAAGTTAAAGTTATCATCAAAAGTCAAAGCTTCATTTAAGCTCAATGAAAACACAGAAACATAGTAACAAACAGTTCATTAAATTAGTTACGGGTTTAGACCAGGTAGCCACAAATTAGGTTTATGTCACGTGATCGCCAAACAGAATTAAAATTTAAAATGTTTGAAAATTCTTGAGGTTCATAGCAAACTTACTACACTATCCATGGGTTTGAGAAGGATGGGGAGTTTGGACCGTTGCTATAGAGATTAAGAGAATACATCTTGAAAATGGGGAAACTGTCCTCGAAATGTTAACAGGAAGCTAAAACTAGAATTACAGACACCTAAATAACACTTGTGACAATGAGAGTGACAACTTATCATAGTACGACAATTAGGTCAAGTGCTACATGACCAAAATACTAATTTGAAAAGATAAAGCAAAGGAAATCTATTATTGGGAGGTTAGACCGCACCACTATCAGTCACATATTCTCTCAAGCAGAACATAGTTACAGTGAGGAAAATAAGCATTTGATGCGATTTTGCAAGTTCTCCCACTTAGAATTATCAAGGGCCTGACATTGTAGGTGCATTTCCACTGTGAGAGACAGAATCTAAAAATAAATAAAAGAATCTCCCTCAGACTGGGGTTCCATCCAAGATCTCACCTCGTGGGGTATCAATGATGATAAGAAAGATCAGAAATCAGCCCAGAACACGAGAAGAGCTGGTCAAAGGTTATTATGGGTAATAGACTACGCCGTCATGGTTTAAAATCATGCATCGCACAGAAGGTTCCCATGCTTAAGTCAGTACAATTGCAGGGTGTTCAAATACTCATTGTATCCATTCAACAGTCCCTGGCGCCTTAGTGACAATGTGATCTCAATTGGCTTGAAGGACATTGTAACAGCTTCAAGTATATCTCTTTCGTGTGTAAAGATAACATTGTGTGGATGGATATTTTTGCCTGGAGTCATTGGACTATGTTATGTGGACTATGTGAAAAAATGCAACTTTCGTCCCAGAATGACCTGATAAGAGAGAATGAAAGCTCAAACTGGGACACAGTTTAGCACCTTCTCCTAAAACTAAAAGGATCCAAATTAAATCAGGTGCTTTTTGGCAATAAGGCTCCAGGCCTGCAGTATTTTACATAGTGACCTGGCGTATTTAAAGTCAGATGCCTTCTTGTTCTGGATTTTATTGAAATGTCATGTAAATAGTTTCATCTGATGTAAGTAATCTGATTTCTTTCTGATTGTTCACACATGTGCAATTCAATTCAATTTATTTTTGTAACGCCCCAAAATCACAGTTGTTTCTGAGGGCGACAGTGAAAAACGGAGAGCAAGTGTTAACACTTCAATTCTTCACAAAGAATAAGTCATTGTCTCCACTCCCTCCGCGCCTTGAGTCAAACTCTGTCCAAACAAGCTAGTTTATTTCAGTGACGCATGTGAAACAATTGGTCATCTATCATTTACATAACAAAATTAAACATTTCTCACCTCAGATTAAGCTTTACTCGTTGATTTTGCATAAATCCATGAAATGTTTTTCCATGAAATGTTTTTCAGTCCCCTGTGATTTTTTATTTTGTCCTTTCTATTTTCCCGGTAAGCAGCCATGTTTGTTTTCATATCTGATGGACCATGCTGGTCTTTTTAAAAATTCTGAGAGATCTCATTCTGAACTTGCTAATGTATCCTGTGTGAATAATTTTGGCCTGTATTATTTATTGGACAGGACAGTACAGAAATGAAAAAGAGTGAAGAGCGGGGAGGAATTTCAGCACGTTGTCGGAAGGGTTAGCGGGACGATATGCAGCAGCTCTGACCACTCGACTAGTGTGCACTTCAAGTTAAGTGTAGCAATATTCAATTAAAAAATGTTCTAATTCAAATATTTTTAAACATCAATTAAAAACCATTCACCATGCTGAATGATGCCGTGCTCGAGCAGCCTTCGTCCCAGTTGCTTGGCCTCTTCCCTGGTGGACGTCTCTCCCTCCTGCAGCAGCCAATCCACAAACTCGGACGCCACGAGGGTCCGCTCAAACGCCCCGCCTTCCTCCTCTCTGCTCTGTAACAGGATGTTCTCTGGATTCATCAGCCTGTTATAGGAGTATAAGAGATTCACACCTGTCACCATAACACATTTTGAAGTATGATGTACGGCTTCAGGAAAGGATCACGATAATACTAAAACTACTTAATGCTACTGATACAATAACAACAGAGCTCCTGCAGTCGTCGTCTGCCTCTGCTGTTTTTGCTTTACTGTTTGACCATCCCTAGATGCACTTTGGTTTTAATTCCTTGTGACTTATTACTAATTGACATAATTCTCATGAGCGTCATCCGCACGGTTACATTTTAATAGTGCATGCAACAATAACAACAGCAAAAACAAGATAGTAAATGCAGACACGGTAGTTTGAAACTCTTATTACACATTACTCACTCCTTTATACGACACCAGAAGAAGTTGTCAGGACATGTTCAACAGGCTCACAAAGTAACAAACTAATAATTGTGCAATCACTGACGACGATTTAGGTTTTTTTTTCTGTTAGGATTGCAAATAGTTATGGGAAGTGACACGTGAGTTGCTTGTGTTTGTATTTTAAGACCCGTTAGAGGAGAAAGGCCGCAGTGGGAGATAAACAACGTCCGACAAATGTCACGGTGACCATGCGTCGAACTGTGGACCTGATATCTGCCATTTAAAGCAGGCCACTCCATAAAAAACATGAATTACCAAAGTACCACATCTAGAACTACAACAAACTGTGCAAACCAGTGCAAATAAAAAGTGTGCGACAAATATGGAGCCCCAAATATGTTGTCCTTTCTATCAAATATCGAACAATAAGTCGATATAGTAATGATGGTGACATGCCTACTGCTGATGGTGAATAAGATGCTGTACATGTATGATAAAGGAACTTCTTAGTGTGCAACACTAATCTTCCATGATTAAGAAGGGCAAGTTGTTATGTGTGCGCGTTAAGCTCTAAGCAATGTTTGCGTTTTAGGGCGAGTTCAGCTGCATGAAAGAAAACAAAGCAGAGTTGTGCTAAATCTAGATTTATAGCTGTATTCTGCAGTGTACAAACTGCATGGTAATTTTGGTTGTCTGACCTGGTTATAACAGCAGCAGACTTGTACAGTCAGCAAAAATACCAGCGCTACAGCCCAGAGTGAGATGAGTACTAGGTTGAAGGATAACCCTCTCTTATTTGCACTAAAACCATTCAACTGTGAAAACCAACAATGTGGGGTCATCTAAGGACAGTTAAAAGAAATGGAATCCTATTAAACAAGTCTTTTATCAAATGATATGGGTATGATGTCACTGAGAAATTTCAGAGGGGATACGTAAAGGCTCAGGACCAACAAATAGCGGCATGAAAGTCAGCTGATACTGGGAGTAAAGAGTGAAGAGTGCTCTTACAGAACGCTTCATTATTTAAACCAAAAATACCAAGAGCTCACGCTTCACAGCAAGAGTTTCCTTTGGGCACTCTGGTTCAACCCGAAACATGCACAATAGGAAAAATCCTCCTGATGATCTTGACCAGGATTTATGCAATTTACTTGGCTTTAGAGACGAGATGGGACAAAAACAAAGGTGACAATAATTATATTATAATAAACAACAAAGATAGACAATTGTACCATGATGTTCTCCTCTAGATCAGTATTGTTTTCACTTACAACAAAGTATGGGATAGAATGGAACTCATTCATATTATATTATATTATATTATACCATATTAAATTATACTATATTATATTATATCATATTATGATATCATAGCAAATGGTGGCATACAATTTAGTGGCATATTTCTGTTCATTGAAAAAAAAAAAAATATATATATATATTTTTCTTTTTTTTAATGAACAGAAATATGCCACTAAATTGTATGCCACCATTTGCTATGAGCCCATGTGCATTATATAATATGGATTGTCATTATATAACTCTGGCCTCATTCTTTGACTCCAGAGGGTGATTTATAAGATGAAAAATTCCCAGATTAGTCAGTTAAAGCCTTAAGATGCTGATGCCGTCATAAAATGTCAAAATGATTATATTATTTATGGTCAAATAAACATCAGCTTTTTTTGCAATGATAACACCAAAAACTGGATTTGTGTAAAACTTTAGATCAGGATGCGGTTTATTCCTGAAATGCCAGAAGTGGGCCAATGTCACAACAAACTGCCCTGGCCTGCACTGTGGCGATTACACAAACACACACGACAGCTGCCTCCCCTTGGACTGTTTCTTCCTCTTATGCAACGCTTGAAAGTTAAGGACGCAAAAGTCTCAGCTATTAACCGAGTTAAAATTTAACGGAAACACAAATATTGCTTGTGTGAGGGAAGGTTTGTCACACACACCGTGTGTGTATTTGACTATAGGTGATTTTGTCATTGTCAGATTTTGTTATAATGATAATTTGTAAATGCACTTTTATCAGCATCTGCTTTTTCAAACAATGTGAAAATACATTACATACGTATTAACTACATGAGATATTTCAAGCATTTGTCTAATAGTATTACATGGATCATGCTTTTTTGCTTTATCCAGCCCAATATAAATACATAGAATGGTTGCTTTGCTAAGTTTGAGTCCAGCTGATAAGAGATGACATGTTTAACTATTGAGTTTACAAGACAAATGATAAAAGGTCGAGCTGATTTTACATCTAAAATTCACTAAATGGAAATATAGTGCATGCGGAAAGTCACTTTTCCCACATTTTGTTACATTACAGCCTTATTCCAGAGTGGATTAAATTCATTATTTGTCTAAAATTTCTACTAACAATACCCCATAAGAACAATGAGAACAATAAGAAAGAAAGTTGTTTGAATTCTTTGCAAATTTATTAAAAATTAAAAAACTAAAAAAAGCACATGTAAGCACATAAGTATTCACAGCCTTTGCTCAATACTTTGTGGAAGTACCTTTGGCACCAATTACAGCCTCAAGTCTGTTCTGTACAATGATACACGCTTGCTATAACTATTTATGGGCAGTTTCTCCCATTCTTCTTTGCAGAACCTCCCAACCCCAATAAGTTTGGTTGGGAATCTTCGGATCACTGGTATTTTCAGATCTCTCCAGAGATGTTCAATTGAGTTCAAGTCGGGGCTCTGGCAGGGCCACTCAAGGACATGTGTCCTGTAGCCACTCCTTTGTTGTCCTGTAGCCACTCCTTTGTTATCCTGGCTGTGTGCTTAGGGTCGCTGTCTTGTTGGAAGATGAACCTTCACCTCAGTCTGAGGTCCAGAGCGCTCTGGAGCAGGTTTTCATCAAGGATGTCTCTGTACACTGCTGCATTTATCTTTCCTGACTAGTCTCCCAGTTCCTGCTGCTGAAAAATGCTGCCACCACCATGCTTCACTGTAAGGACTGGTGCTGCCTGGTTTCCTCCAGACATGACGCTTGCTATTCAAGCCAAAGAGTTCAATCTTTGTTTCATCAGACCAGAGATTTTTGTCTCTCATAGTCTTAGAGTCCTTCACGAGTCTTTTTGCTAACTCTAGGTGGGCTGTCATGTGCCCTTTACTGAGGACTGGCTTTTGTCTGGCCACTCTATCACACAGGCCTGATTGGTGGAGTCCTGCCGAGATGGTTAAGTCTTCAGGAAAGTTATCTCTCCACAGACACATGCTGGATCTGTTAGAGTGAACATCCAGGTTCTTGGTCCCTGACTAACACTTTTCTCCCCCAGTTGCTCAGTTTGGCCGGGTGGCCAGCTTTAGGATGAGTCTTGGTGGTTCCAAACTTTTTCCACTGTGCTCATAGAAACCTTCAATGCTGCAGAAATGTTTATGTCCTCTTTCCCAGATCTGTGCCTTGATACAATCTCGAAGGTCTACAGACAACTCCCTCATGGCTTGGTTTGTGCTCTGACATCACTGCTAACTGTGTGACCTTATATAGACAGGTGTGCGCTGTTGTGGATTTTCTATTAGAAGTCTTAAATAATAAAAATGACTGGAGTAGAGTTTAGTCCAATCAAGATAATTATTTTGTTTACAAGTGCGCACAGGTAAGAACAAGTCTGTCCCTCCCACAGCTTGTCTGCCCTAAGTGAAGTCAAAACAGGAAACACATATGTTATACCATACCAGGAGGTGTGAATGCTGTGTCTACAGTAGAGACCAGTTAACACCAGTCAATGGGGACAAGGGCTTGCTAGATTAGGTTCCTATTTGCAAAGAATTCAAACAAACTTCTTTCATATTGACATTATGCAGTATTGTTTGTAGAATCTTGAGGCAAATAATGAATTAAATCAATATTGGAATAGCAAATGTGGAAAAGGTGCTGTGAATACATTCCGGATGCACTGTATTCTTAGCACTACAAAGACGATATTAAAGGTGCACTATGCAACTTTTCTGGTAAAGGGTCTGCCACCGGCTTCATTGATCCTCATTAAACTTATCTATCTCCATGGAGACAAGACGATAATGCTACAAGGCCCCACTCACAGTAAGAATTCAGGTGTTTTCAATGTATTCATTGTCTGTAAAAACACTGGTAACTGAATAAAAAGTGTAATGCCATGCAGTGTGATATTACTGTTAGTTATCGCAATATCGATACAATTGTGATAGAATTTTCAATATAGTTTTTGATGCAACAATTTTAGTTATTAAAACAAAGATTTCCATGCTTTAATGTATTAGTCAAACACTGTCCAAATAAAAACAATAGAGACAAAACAAAGACTAAATCAAGGCTAATTTAGACTGAATAAGGAAAATCTACCCTTTTCAACGTTTTCATTTTAAAAAGAGTAAGTTTCTATCAGATCGAGGACCTTGGAGTTATATTGTTCAGTCCTACTGTGGAACCTTTCAGGCCCAGCAGAGGATGTACTTCCTAGGAAAGCCAAGCTGACAGCGGAGATGATGGTGCAATTCTACACGGCCATCATTGACTCCATCCTCACCTCCTCCATCACCGTGTGGTACGCTGGAGCCACAGCCAGGGACAAACAGAGACTACAGCGCATTGAGCGCTCTGCTGAGAAGGTGATTGGCTGCAGACTTCCATCTCGGAAGTCCCAGATCCCTGGAGACGTACAAGTCGGATCACAGCCGACCATTCTCAACCTGGACAGGGTCTATTTAAGCCACTCCCCTCAGGCAGAAGGCCACTCCCCTCAGGCAGGAGGCCACTCCCCTCAGGCAGGAGGCTACGGTCCATCCGAACCAGAACCTCCCGCCACAAGAACAATTTCTTTCCCTCTCCTGTTGGACTCATGAAATAATTAGCACCTGTCACTTTAACAATTATTCAACCAAAATTATTCACGCACTGATCACTTTCTGCACTTTATTTTACCTAATTTTATAAGTAAATTCTTAATTTATGCATGCAATATTTTATTCTATAGACTTTGCTATTGTTATTATTATTATTATTATTATTATTTCATTATAATTTTTTATGTGGCACCTTAATGCCGAAACAAGTTCCTGTGTTTACGGACTGTGTTCAATGACAATGCTAATAAACCTTTTCTGATTCTGATATAATTCCTGTCACCCACTGGAAAACATACGTAGTCCACTTTGAAGTATATAAGAAGTGTGTGTGTTGTCTTTACTTGTCATAGAGCCGCTGTCCCCTCATGAAGACCTTGGCCTCACTGTCCAATGGAAACGTGCCATCGTCCTTTCTGAAGCGGTAAAACAACTTCATGTCTTTGAACTCCCGGTGCTCATCGCAAACTAGGAGAAGAAAGAGTTAGGAAATGGTCACAGAAAAATCTACTTATATGGATCCAAGCAGGAAAATGCAATAAAGATTATTATTTTGTGGTCATTATCATGGGCACAATTTTCTACAAAACATTTTTAGGCTCATTTCTAATTGGGGTTAAAATACCATTATGCTTCCAATTGGCAGAACTACTTGGAAATCTTTGTCTTGACACGTTGTTTACTATTTTTAAATCTACACTAAAAATGGCATTATCATTCAATTGGACTAAATATTTACATTTTGTGAATCTTTCATTAAAGACTTCAAAAATGGTTGCTCATTGTGTTACAGTTATTGTTGTAATTGCACTTTGATGTGTCAAAAGTAAAAAAAAACTTTGAGTGTATTTTGTTTGTTCAAAACTAGTGGGGAATGAGACCGGCCATCAAACTACAAATAGCGGTGAATGTTTTAGTAGGAGTACAAAGATTGGACAGAGTTCCCAGAAAATGCCAAGTAAGAGTAAGAAGGTGTGGGAGAGTGTTATTGGCTCACCATGGTGAATGATGCACTGGTCCAAAAGCTTCTGCATGATCTTAATGGCAGTCTCTCTGTCTGCGGCCTCTTTGTGCTCGATTAGCCAGTCAATCAGCTCTTTGCCCACAAAACAGTTTGGGTACGTCCGCAAGTGGTGTCTCCGGTCCTTGATCACTTTCGCCTCATGGAGACGCAACCTGGGAAACGGGAAACACAAAAATGCTTGTTAAATGTAACCTACAGAATAGAGATTTATAACATGACTGTATTGTGAGGTGAGTTAGTTTCAAATCTTAAATCTCTATTCTATTGACATTGTGTACTTTTTGAAACCATAGCAATGTAAATAATAGCAACATATTTTTAAAGCTCATTGCAGGTCAATAGGAGTGACACTATCGGTCACAACACACGAGTCACAAGACCTGGAACGACAACAGGGGTTTGCAATGTCCAGCACAAGGCACTAAAGACTGCTGAGTTTCAAGCATTTTGTTATTAATATCTACTGTGTTGTTATTAATCCCTAATAAGAAAAGGAAATTGCCAATTCAAGCAAAAAACTGTGAATCTTTAGTAGGAATTATATTTAGTGTCATACACACTATATGACACCAAAAGTACTTACTGTACTTAAGATTTACTGTCGGGATCACATGCAATGGTATTTATTTATTTATTTGTCTATGGGAGTTTTTATTTATTTATAGGAGATCTTCTACTGAAAGTGTTTTTCAGACTTCCTATAAGTGATCTGTTCTTCTGTATCTACCTCTGTATCTACCTGCGTTGCACCAATGAAATTTCCCCATGTGGGACAATAAAGGAATATCTTATCTTATCTTAAGTATGATCAACATTATTCAGTATTAAACTTCATTTTATATAATGCTCATATGTTTACAATTTAGTTCAAGACTGAATATTGTTGATGTAAAAAAAAGAAAATGAAAACGGCAATACCTGAGCACAATACATGTTTTTACATGTGACGGTGGGAAATGGTTTAAGAGGCTGGTTTGACTTAACCTCTCAGGGTTTGTTAAACAAACATGTAGAATCAGCTCTTTCTTCACCAACATAGTCAAACAGCCACTGACGGCAGAGCCACAGAGGGCAGAACCACAGAGGGCAGAACCACAGAGGGCAGAACCACAGAGGGCAGAGCCAGAGGGGGCAGAGCCACAGAGGGCAGAGCCAGAGGGGGCAGAGCCACAGAGGGCAGAGCCACAGAGGGCAGAACCACAGAGGGCAGAACCACTGACGGCAGAGCCACAGAGGGCAGAACCACAGAGGGCAGAGCCAGAGGGGGCAGAGCCACAGAGGGCAGAGCCACAGAGGGCAGAACCACAGAGGGCAGAACCACTGACGGCAGAGCCACAGAGGGCAGAACCACAGAGGGCAGAACCACTGACGGCAGAGCCACAGAGGGCAGAACCACAGAGGGCAGAGCCAGAGGGGGCAGAGCCACAGAGGGCAGAGCCACAGAGGGCAGAGCCACAGGGGGCCGAGCCACAGAGGGCAGAGCCATAGAGAGTAGAGCCACAGAGGGCAGAGCCACAGGGGGCCGAGCCAGAGGGGGCAGAGCCATAGAGAGTAGAGCCACAGAGGGCAGAGCCACACAGGGCAGAGCCAGAGGGGGCTGAGCCACAGAGAGCGAACATGGTATAAACAGTAGCAGTGAGAGCCGCCAGCCAGTAAACACCAACTAATAAAAATTGACGGTAGAGCTGCAGCCTGTACTTCCTCAACAGCAAGAAGCAATTTCAGTTAATTAAAGTGTTCTGTGTTATTTTCACCATGTCTGAATGTGTCTGAAATCCCAACCACTGATGCTTTCCTTCAATGGGAAGAGCCACTCAATAACTAACAGGCATTATAAAAACAAGCAGCCTCACTGGAAAGGCAAACATATACATAAAAAGACCTCAACAGAATTTGAAACAGTCATATGGCTGATTACAGTAAATCTATTGCTCCCTTAGTGAAGTATTCTGTAACTTGTCTTTATAACTATATTCAGTAGATTAAACTTTGATAATAAGTTGCAGATGTGTTTTCTAGGTGTGATCAATGTATTTGACCACATGACTTTACCGTAACTGTACCTGAGCTGTTCTCCAGTGACCAGCACCTCGGCCAGGCGCTCCAGCTCTGCAGCCTTCTTCTGCATGGTGTTCCCCATGCCATCCATCTCACTGCTGGCATAAAATAGTATTACTGCCACACACAAAAGAACACAACATGTACAATGCATTCCATGAAATGTGTGCAGCATTGTAGCAGACACACCGTGCAATACAAACAAAGCCAAACGTGCACATAGCGCACACATGTGCGCATGAAGAATCCAAACTGTGCCTTGTACTTACCCTTCGAGCACCATGGGGAGATTTGTAATTTCTCAATGTAAAGAAAGTTTATCCCGGAATCAGGATCAACAAACGCACACAGATGTAGAGGACCAGGTCAAACCCACAACAGCGTCTTCTTTGTAGTTTGTAAACAACTGCACGCATCGTCTATGAATCCATCGACCCCCTGTGGGGCTGTTATAAAACGGTGGTCTCTCTGGGGTGTGTGTTTGACACAGCACGAGTGACCGCACGTTCTTCTCCCCGGTGCAGCCAGTGCCCATAGAACCACACTAACCCCGCAGAGGGAGGCCAAGGCTGACGTCATTGGGGGAGTAAACCGGAGAGGCGTGGTCAAGAAGAAGGCGTTGGTATTCTCGTTATCTTAAAATGAGTTTGTTTATGAACAGCGAACCTAATATTGAACATGACAACGATATAATCAATCTCTTGCAGCTTTCGTGTTTTGTCAGTCGTTTGTGTTTGCGCCGCACTCCAGATAAACTGTCTTTCATAACCATAACCCTCATGTTTCAGTGGAGCTGCCGCGAGCTCTGTGGAGCCTTGTTCTACTGCGACATCTGCTGGTAGTTATTGGTATTGCACGGATCATGGCCAACTTTACATATCCGTGCACTATTTCCGCGCTGCGCCTGCGCGATTGATTTTATTTTCCTATTTCCTCCCTTTTAAATCGTTGCAATGCATTTAATGAAACTAAGAAAATAATCCTTTATAGAAACGACATTTTTAAAATCAAGACACAGTTTTAATGTCTGTTAGCGGGCTAGTGGCGCAATGGATAACGCGTCTGACTACGGATCAGAAGATTCTAGGTTCGACTCCTGGCTAGCTCGAATTTTTCTCACACATTTTTTGACCACATGAGAATTGCTCATGTTCCTCCTAGAAGACCGACAGTGAAATAGAAAATAAACTACTTTTAATCTACCACGATGGGTGCGAACAGGACCAGTCGCTGCTTGGTCTGCACAGTTGTGTGGAACTACTATATGGGTCATTTTTTAAATTTGATGTACAAATACAATACGGCCAAACAAAGCTGCTGCAATGCAAAATGTCATTGGTTTGAGTGCACCTGTTGTTTGCTGTAACTTTGCTTATGGAGGTGGTCCAAGTGCTGCACCAACAATAAACCTTTGGATGAGATGGAGACAGACTGATGTCGAGATAAAGGAAAACAAAATGGCACTAGTAATGCATTTATTAAATATCCTCAGTCACCAAAGACATTATGGTTGTTAATCTCAATGGCTGTGGGAGATGCCAATGATTACAAACGGCAAAAGTTTAATGTTTATCAAAATAATAAGGACAACAAGAATGCATAAATAAAATATGAATTGTTCTGCACACACCTAAAAGCAACAAAAAAAGGGTTGTAAGTGCTAATCACACCATTTGCCAATTAAGATTAAAAACGGTCTAGTGTCAATAATAGTTAAAGAAATATGAACAACTGAAAATACATCACTGATCTAGACCATTAGCATTTTATTGATTGATTATTTTATCCATGTGCTCAACTCTGCTAAAAAACTAAATCTGAATTGCAAAATTAAGGCACATTTTGAATGATTCCTATAAAATATTTGTCAAGGCAGCTTTGGTGGAAACTTCATTACGGCTTATAATAATAATAATAATAATAATAATAACAATAATAATAATAATAATAATAATAATAAAAAACCTTCCAGGACAAGTCAACTTCATTAACACATATAACACAAAAACACAGTGCTTTTTTTGTATTGAATTGTCCACGTGTGCTGTCTGGCTATGCAGTAGCACCAGCAATCCACCAGATGTCACTCTTTATCCACAGCAGCGTTAGTAAGCGACTGAGGAGACAGGAGAGGGGCCATTGTGCTCTAGATGCTTCATATGACACGAGTGGCACAGGAGGTGGCCGTCCAGAGGGTAACAGCGATGACCCTCCTCATCGTTCAGCTCCATTTGGCAGTCCTAAAATAGAGAATACATATATTATCACAGGCCTATAATGTGCAATCATGATGCCTTTTCAACATTTGGCAAGAAATTACCAATGTTTTTTTTTCAAGAATGTGGATGCTCTGTTAATTTCAGGGGCCATTTAACAGAGAGAAAATCAGTCCTACCTCACAGTGATAGCACTCCACATGGTAATCACTGTCCATAGATACGACTCGAATAGTTTCATCTGAGCCCTGGAAAATAGATTATTATTGTGAGCAGAAATACTCCAGCGTGGTTTAGTTTAGTTTATTAAGATCCCCATTAGCTCCTGCAAACCAGTTGCTATTCTTCCTGGGGTCGTAGCATTTAAAAACCCATAACTGACACAAAGAAAAGTAAATATTGATGAACGAGAATAATGCGTCGATGTGTGTACAAATAGCTATTAAGGAGTTATTGTTGGTGCAAATTCGAGTGGTTTACCTCCGAGGGAAGAATAGGCTGGTTACAAGCGGCACACTTTGGAGCAAGGACCCTGTAAATTAGAGATGAGAGATGAAGCTGTAAGAAATTGTTCAGCTTTGAAATTGTTACATTTACTAGACAGATGTAAGTGTCCAAAAAGGGTTTAAGTTTTCTGACGGTACCTAAACTCGCAAACATTCTTTGTTCTTTTTCCTGTCTATATTCAAGTCTTGGCTCAACATAGGCAGTGCCAGGGTTGCAGATGTGCTGGCTTTCCTTCAAATATGTGACTCTTATTTAAAAAGGCAGAAAAAAGGGGGGGGTAGATGTATTTATTATTGCCATGCAGTTTTGTGCAGCTGGCAGGCACCTGGAGCTATGAGTGAATAACAAAAGGCCTTTGAGCGCGGACAGACATGACTGTGGTTTAAAGTCAACACGTAGCTTTATTCGCAATAAGATCGGTCTGATTTCATCTGCGTGGCGCACATATGTGAGCGTTGGCTGACAGCGGAAGCCCATGTGCTTCTTTTTGTACATGGTGTCCCAACAGGAAGAGCCGCAGGAGAGCTGCTGCTGTGTTTGACTTTCGATTATAATGAACGATACTGAGAAAATGTGTGTCACAGAGTTCACAGTGCACATTTTAAAGATGGAAAAGTCATTCTCCAACTGCGATGATGATTTGGGTCTCCAAAGATAATCATTTAACATTTTAATGAAGGGATGGCATGTTAATTGGTGTTTTTTTATAATCATTACTGTCCTAAACATGGGTTTTTAGAGTGATTATGTAATAGATATGGCTGTGGCAATCCCGATTAACAAGTTAAAGCAACACTATTATATCTTCTGAATGGCAAAAAGTCCTCAGACGGTTGCAGATAAAACAGGAAGCTGAAACCCATGATGAGCATCTTTATTAACCAGAAATTAAAAATAGTTTTTTTCATAAGACAGTAGCCTCTCAGAAGGATGTTATAATTGCCAAAGTATCCATGGGTAAAATAAGAGCGACTGGGAGGACAAGTTTGGAATCGTGGAGCATTAACACTCAGTAATTTACTGGAGAGACTGCAATAAAAGTATTATAAGCATTATTCTAACCTAAGAAACATAATCAAGACTCATTTCACAATGCACATTATAAACAGGAGCATTAGAATGGAAGATGAGAATGGAACATGTGCTCTTGGTCTAATGCATGAGTCACAGGTATTTCAAAACACATTTACAGAAGTTTAATCTACGGGGTTAGCAGATTTGATATATAACAACCCAATAGAGACAGGATATTTTGTCACAGCAGAGCACATTATATTACTTAAAGGTTGCTCTATGTCATTTTTCTGGAGGAGAATGGACAGAGTGGTCAGAATGGACACAAGTCTTCAGTCGTTCTCACAAACTTGCTCTATATTTGTCCAGAGCAAACAGAGTGTCCCAGTGTCAACAACATGGTGTGACGGACCACTCTTGTGACGCCCCTCCTCATCTCCCAGACTGCACTTCTCATGTGTCGGCTACACGTGGCAACTCAGACAACCCCAAACCAACCTGATGTGGGAGTAGCAGGGGAACGTTATGAGGCTAAAGCTGCGATACGACATGGAAGCTGAAGCCATGACTATTTTAACACGCTAAACTAACTATACACGCTCTGTAACACAAACCCCAGCCACAATGATCAAGATCCTTCTGTAAATTGAGATTATTCAGGTCACAATAAAATCACAAGATAATGACAGTTTTGAATAAATAACGTATTTCCTGTTCTAGCTATACTCTAAAAAGTAACATTAACTTCACAGTGTGTCTTCATAAAGCTGGACACATTGAAGAAAACTGTGATTTAATTGATATAAACACTTCCTAAACACTTCAACTTTAACTATAATTTAATCACTCACTGCACTGTTCACTTTCTGCACTACATATGTAAATCTGTGCAACTGTAAATGTGTGTACATATTAAGCCAATTTTTTTACTTTATGTTTACTTATTTTTTATATCTTTATAGCTTATTATTATGACTTATTCATTGTTCATTCTTTGTTATTTGTGTTGCATCGAATCACCAAGACAAGTTCAAGTTCTTATGTTTGAGAATTTTGTTCATTAACAATAAACCCATTCTGATTCTGATAAATGAAGGATTTACATGTTGTTTGGTCATCTTAACTCATAAATAAAAAAGTGTGACATTTTTCTTTTACAGTATCATAATAGTGGCTCTAAAATTGTATATTGTGTCATCCCTAGTCACATAACTTACTATATTGGCATGTGTTCAATAATGATAGATAGAACAACATTTTTAGACTCTATATTTATCGTGTGTTGATTTTCATTGCCATAAAGGAGAACGTTGTTTTGTAGTATGAAGAGATTTTGAGCTGTTGAGGATTGAATTAAGTAAACTAAAGTGATTAATTATGCTTGAAAAGGGTTCATTCGGATTAATATGCTTAAAGAGATCGTGTCAGTGGCAAAAAGCAACATATGACGCTTCCAAATGTGTCATCATGATAGGCCCAGTAAGACGCACCTGTGATAGTCTTTGACACAGTAGATCTTGTTCTCAGTGTCAACAGTGAAAGGCACTCCATCCAGACTCTCATTACAGATAATACAGCGGAAACATCCTGGGTGGTAGGACTTCCCCAGAGCCTGCAGAATCTGGCAAAACAGAAACAGATAATAGGACGTGGATTTTCAGTCAAATCAAGATCTAATAGTTTCACATTATCAGTGGATCAACTTTTAAATTGTCAGGTCTTAAGGCAAGTTTATTTGTAGAGCACAATTTGTACACAAGACAATTCAAAGTGCTTCACACAGCAGGAAAAATGCATTCAAATCACAAAGGCATGACAGAAATCACAAAACAGTTTAAGACATGAAAGAGAAGAGTGCAAATAGATTCCCTTTAGTCATATGCACAGCTAAACAAAACTTAGATTTGGACATTGACATATTAGAAGCAAAGCAAATCTGTCAGCAAAAGTTTGGAAGTCAGACATTGGTGGAATGTTCTTGAAATCAAGATAAAAAAAAAACGTATTTCTTTGTATTTTAATATGAAAATATGAACTGACTCAAGAATGTTTAATCATTTAATACACAGAAAGATTTATAATATTACATTACCGGTATATATTATTCATTTCGCCCAATACTATATTAAAGAATAAGAGAAGTGCAAATACAGCTTTTTTTTTTAATCTATTGATTTTATTTTGATCTTGCATATTTGCAAATACCAAATAGTGCTGAGACTTTCCGTAAAAGAATGTGACAAACTGATCCAAACTACCAGAAAATGCAAAAACACTGAGAACGCAATGAGATATTTGATATAAGTGTGTCCAGTAAAGAGTCTTATAATTCATAAAAGCTCTGACATCATATAAAACACCAGGAGGAAATAGGAAACATATTTGTGTGTTTTGTAGAGTTAACACCACACATTAAGCTGCTTGTTATGAGTCACAAGCAAGAATAGAAAGGCTGGATCATTCAGGAAGAAGAAAATCCAGGGCAAATGTTAATATCTAACCAACATTAAATGTCAATCGCATAAAAAAATCAAGAGATGGGACAAAAACAAAGAGAGCATCTGCTGCCACACAGAAAATAATCCGATTTTGTAACTCATTTGTAAGCTTAAGTACCAAGAAGTAGACGGAATAGAAACTGCATGCGCCGAGCCAATAGTGGTCTTAAGTCTTTATCCAGATGTAGCCACAGAAAATCCATTCACAGAGAGGCAAGAGTCAGGATTTCCACACACACACACACACACACACACGCACACACACATACATACACACACACACACACACAAGTCCGCAGAGGTTACTGGCACTCACCATGTCCATGATCAGATGTCCACATGCGTTGCACTTGTCTGCAGACTGCTGGAAGCCTGAGTACTTCAACATAGAGAAGACCACAGTGATGTAATTTAAATGTATTTCATTACTCTTGCGCAGACATCGATGAGCAGCTTTGGGAGCATCAACAAAACCTCAATTTGATTTCATAGCAATGCAGTAATTTCCTCTTTTGTAATGCAATTTTTTTTGTGTGCAATGTGATTTCGCGGTGGTTTTCAAGAGTGACATTTAAATAGATGCAGTAGAGGAACCACAGTCCTCTTAAGCCTTATTATGTGCTGCCTTGTACTCAGCTTCAATAGGGAAAGGCCAAACTCACAAAGAAACAGGTGAGAAGAGTGTTCCGGAAAGAGGGAGCACAATAACTCTTTGAATTTCAAGCTAAAAGTCCTACAATATGCATGGATTGATGGAAGTCCTATGTTATGCAAAACTACACCACGTTATATGTTCTCATCAATAGTGTGTTCATGTTCGATTGACCTTGTAATATTAGGCTTGGTCCTTCTTAAGAACTCAAAATAGCTTTCATCAGGTGTTAATCCAGGAATTTAGACGTTTTCAAAGTTGACAAATATAGACCAAGGCTGAGGTGTTCAAATGTAGTTAAAAAGTCAAAATAATGCTTAATATAGGACCTAAAAGCTTGCAGCATATTGAAAAAATATGCACATTTAGAAGTGATGTTCTAAATATGCCATTGTACCATATTTAAGCATGTACAGGTGATAATAAAATGAGAGAAATGTGATCATCTAAGGCATAATTCACTCCCCAGTAAGATTGGCCTGACTGGCGTTACTTCAATAAACCACAGCAAAGCAGCGTCTCTTGTTCCTGACCTCCTTTCAGTGCCACCCAGGGAAGGAAACCGATATGAATGGGCACCATAAGATGCTGAAAACAGGTCACAAGGTCATGCACCCGGACCTAAATTACATTTGGACCACTAGATGTCAAGACGTACACTAAAGCCGTTTAAAGGAAATTTAGATAAAAATAACCCAATTCAGCAAAGTATGACATAATGCATGGTACATATAGGTAGAAAATGTTGGGTTTTATTTTCAATTTGAACTGTCAAAATATCATATCGACTTACCAAAAAGTCTTCTTCACAGAAAACCTTTCCTCCAACATAATAGAACGCTTTACCCCGCAACCGTCGACCTACAAAATAAACAAATAAATAATAGAGAGTCAAACGTGAAAAGACATACATATGAAAATGACTCTATTACGTAACAACATGTCAAATTGCCCATTATTACAAACCACTAGGACATTGTAACAGACATCAGACAATACTTTTATTCTAATTGATGTTATTCATGATCTTTTGTTGGCCGATGTCTTTATGTCATTTTATACTTTTTTATTCCTAATTTTGCTCTCTGGTCCTGTTCTGTTTGTTTTGTTTTTTGTTATAGAGAATATATAGAGATACTGAATGAAATTGTCTGTGCCTTTTAGAAATCTTCCAGACAAGACTTTCCGACTCAGAAAATAGCACTTACAGCTTATGCATAATGACTAAGATGATTAATAGCAGCCATTGGAAGGTAATGAAGCCTCTTGCAATATTCATCATATCCTGCAAATACATCATCTCAAGCCGACCTAAGATATGTTTCTCAATATAACACTGTCCCAGTGCTGATCTGCCGTGCATGGGACCAGGACCACATCTGGACAAAACATACTGCGGGAAATTGGTGATTTAATCCACTTATAAGACAGGTGCAACGAATTAAACTACCTGCTCTATTAGATTTCATGGCCACACCAGACTCGCTGCTCTGTGTGTACTTTTCCTGTGGTTATTCCTCGTTTCCGGTCTGTGATTGTTTGTATCATTTTTTCTTTTCTTTTTTTGACACAAATGCAACACACACCAATGTACAGAAACGCATCGTGGGCTTTATGTAACTCTGCTTTGCTCAGGTCCCACAGGAAGAGGGAACATTCCACGCATTTTCCAAAGGAAGGGGGGGCAACAAGGGGTTAACTGTGGATAACATGGGCCCCTGGTTCATCTGGTTCCTGGCATACCTGCCTCTTTGTTGTTCAAATGAAGCCAGAACAGAAGCTTCATTTATAAAGAAAGCAATAGAAATAGTCGAGGTTCATTAAATAACACTGTGTGATGATTATTGTTAACATGTTACAAACTCTTTTAAGAATGTTTTTCTCAGGTAATTCATTGCAAATACATAAGATAATTAGGGCTGTCATTAATGATGGTTTATTATTATTAGTCGACTATTATTTCTACTGTATACTGAGACTTTTTAAATACATTATCAAACAAGGAGGAGGCTTTGAGATAGGGAATATGGACTAATAAATTGTATTATTGATCAAATAAAAATATAATTTATTGACATTTGTATCTAATAATTTCAATGTCTTTGTTATAAAAGGTATTTTTCAATGCGTTTTAGAGTCAATATAGTCCAGATAATCAAAATATATGCAAAATATAATATATACATTTTTAAGATAGAAAAAATTGTATTGTCTACAATACAATATAGTCAAATTCAATAAAAAATATAGTTGTAAAACCATATTCCATTCCACTGTTTTATTGAATATCATTATGTCACAGAGTGTTTTTTTCACCAGCAATTTGGGTGGAAAAATCAAATCATCTTGTGATTCCCATTTGTAAACTGGACAAACCAATTTCATTCTTTAAAAACATTATTGACAATAAAATAATCTGCCTTGACAACATAATAACGGCCAAAATTGCTCAGAAAAGGGACAAAAGGCAAATATAATAGAGCAGCCACCTGGACGTTTTGATCCATTTGAGGCAATTACCTTCAGACCTTCTATAAGTGAAGAGAGGATGACAGTGAGATAGGGGCCACCCTCTTCCCACATTCCTCTCTCCAATGAGACCGAGAGCAAGGCCTGGAGCTTTGTGTGGCGATAAGAGCTTAATTAAAGTCAGGAGTCAGAGACCACGTTTGGAAAGGTGCCTCAAAATGACTGCACTTTCATAAAAATGTAAAGCACCTGAGGAGGACCAGAGCCAGAACACAGGGCCGTTTCTAATCAAAAATAAATTTGATTTGTGTAATTCCGAACAGAAAATAAGCAATTTACTAGCAGGAATTTCAGATGCTGCTTTAAAACAATCAAAGCTCTTGGTGTCCCTCAGATAGCACCCTCACTGAAACTTAAGAAAATATATTCGGAAAGCGAACAACACCTGGAGTGATTGGTCAAAGCCATAGAAAGCTCCTGTCCAGATGTAAGCATACCACAGGACTTTACCCTGCGCATGGTCAGTATCAATTCATCTGCACATTATTAACTGTGAATATTTTCAATCATTCTCTAGTAGTTTGTTACATAAAACAACTCCACTAATGAACTTCTTCAATCTTCAGCTGCTGCACCAGGTTTGAGTGTTGAGCCTTTGAGTGTTTGTCAAGGACTGACTGCAGAGACGTCCCCCGCTGTGCAGGACATCAGCTCACAGCAGCAGGAATGTCCTTCCCCTTCAACAAACACTGAGCCAACCACACCAAATCAAGTAGGTGACAACGTTGTAGTCCTTTTGACGATTCATCGGCTGATAGTGTCTTAGTCGACTATATGTTTTATTACGGACTACGGATGGAAATATCTTTGAGCTAAATCTGGTGTATTTACAGCCGTTCATTAATACATGCTGTCACATTCAAACAATTAAATAAACTAAACTATTAGGATAATGAGGATTTAAATGGACTGTATTGTGGCACGAGATCCTAATCATTTTAAGAGCTTTAGGGAGTGCAATGCCACGCCCCCTTTGATGCACACATGTCTTTAGTCGACTAAGAATTTATTTAATCAACTACAGTCCTAGTAGGTAAGGCTCGTAAAAAAAAAAAAGAAGAAGTTTATAGTTATATTTATAATTTCCACAATGGCTTTGTCATGAGAAAAAGTTCCTTCAAAGTTTGACCTCTGCTCCAAACCAAATACTTTTACTGATCATTGATGATTTCAAATCAGTAGATCTCATTGTGGTTAAAATTCAATGAACTGCACATTCCTATAGGTGAAACTAACTGCATGGTGAGCCTTGACACCAGCTGAATGTGGTGGGCAGTGTGCTCTCTCAATAGTAACAGTGTTTGTCATGTGGAGCCTCTCTGACACTCAGCTCAGTGTCCTTTAGCAGCTCACTGAGCGAGAGCCCAGCCTGCATACCGCCCCAGCTGAGAGGCATTCCCATGGAGCTGGAAGCTACTGCATGCATAACCCGCATTGGCCCCACATGAGGCCAGCTACGAGCGGTGTGTGGTGAGTAAACTCCTCTTTTAAGACCACTTTTAAGACACTAGTTTCCCTTTTTCTGAGTCTCACAAACAGCCGTTCAGAGGAAGGGCACGAGCAAACACAGAGAGGTTGGCCCTTCAAGGCTGTAAGCTGAAAGGTCAAAGGTGAGGTGGAATAATGTGGCTGTGCAGGGGTGATAACAATCCCAGAAATATTTAGCAGCAAAAATAAACTAATACAAATATCTGAATACTAAACAAGTGTACGTCTGAAAGTACATAAATAAAAACTGAAGGCAGTACACGGCAGCAAAGGGGTTAGGAAATACATTTTGATGAATTTAGAAGAAAGAATAAATGAAGAATTTAGGGCAAATGTAAAATTCATCATGTCTTTCTATAGGAGGTGTAACTGACACACCCTGAAACCAAACACCAGTATAGTGATCCCAGAATAATTGTGTGGTTTTGCTCGAGGCAGCAGTGAGTGAGGAAAGAGGAAGTGCTTTTATAAAGAACAGGGTCTTTGACGACACAAGACTAAACCAAGACAAAAGATGAAAGTCTTAAGAATAAATGGGGGGACATTGTGTGAGGTGTACTTACTGCAGGCGCTGCAGGTGAAGCAGCTGTCGTGGTACAAGCTGCCCATGGCCTGACAGGCCTGGCCAGCTCCGTGCACAGCTTTGTTGCACTTCACACAGAGCCCTGAAACACAACGCACAGAAGAGGGTCACATGTTTGAGTTAACAGTTCTGAAGGACAGAATAAAAGTGGATTATGATCTGTTACGTGCTTGTATTACTTTGGTTTTGTACATACATTAAAGAGACAAATATATGAATATCATATTCATCTGATGTGACCAATGTATAAAGTAGACAAGAAACAACACTTCTTCAAAGTCAGGAAGCTGGGTGCAGTGTGTGTTATTAAAAGAGGAAATAGGTATATTTGATCTGGCTGGAACATGGTATTAGATCTTTGATAAAAATGTGTATTTATCATATTGCATCAGCACTCTAATCAAAATGGTAAAGAAGGATCCAAGAAAAACTAACTGTATATTGTCCCATGCGTTTATAGGAAAGTGTGTTGCCCTACAGCATCTCACCCTGACACTGTTTCCTGAGCGTTCAAACCACACTGTTGGTTTAGGCTGAAGCATTTGACAACCACCATCGCCACTGACCATGAACAGCTCTGACAGATAACAAGTCATTTCTAAAGCGCTTTCAGATTAGAATGACTTGTAGTTGTCGCAGAAGCTTAACAAATCTATTTACCTTCTTTACATGAAAAAATATAAAACTTAGGGTTGTAAGATACCCAGATACTTATCGATACCAGAACAAATATCGAGGCTAGATAAGTGTCAATAGCTCCATTTCGTCATTTATAGGGCAAAGTTGGACCTTTCCTGAATAGTTGTATAAGGTGTGTTTACACTTGCCCAATCACCACATCAAAATTGGGACTAAAACCCGGACTAGACCAGGACTGTTCCTTAGTATTGAAATTGAAATCGCGAATGAA
Source organism: Eucyclogobius newberryi (assembly GCF_026437365.1). Lineage (NCBI taxonomy): Eukaryota > Metazoa > Chordata > Actinopteri > Gobiiformes > Gobiidae > Eucyclogobius > Eucyclogobius newberryi. The sequence continues at coordinate 25,828,609 of NW_027315945.1, read as the reverse complement.
AAATGTCAAAAACACTCACGCTGATTTGACCTGATTCAGCATTTCATAAAGACAATGACACTTGTGTTTCAAGGGTAACAGAGCGCCCGCTGCCTCCAAAAACACTGTTCTTCAAATGTTTCCACTCGTAGACCATCAGTGTCAGACAACATACAATAGGACTATAAATATAGACACTCAGCCGACCCTGCCATCAGTGAGGATACATTATCAGAGGACTCAGTGTGACTGGAAAAAGATTAGAGATAACACTTCAGTATTCTTAGAAAACAGTGGAATGCAGAAATCAGAAGCTTGTTTATAGAATAAGCATCACTTAAGGACTTAGGAAAGCCAAACTATATTTACACGGACAATATAATGCTTTGAATGAAGTGATATTCAAGCTATAGAGCCTTTAAATATTGACAGCTAATCTGGGAAACAACCTTAAAACCCAGATACTAAATGATACAAAAACTGTTATCAAAACTACATTCTAATTTTATCAACACTGAACAAAGAAGTAAGACACATTTGACGAAGTTGAACCTTTCCTGAACGGTTTTAGAACTAGAACAAGACCACATGGCACTATTAGAGAAATGATCATTGTTTTGCATTGAAATGTACATGCTATTGTGAGTAAAAATGCAGCTTTTAAATAGCATTGCAGTATCAAAATTAGCATTTGAGTACCGGGTATTGAAATACTTTTTAGTATTGTAATAAAGTTTGGAATGTTTGTATTGTGACAAGACTTTATACATTGACAGGGTCTATCTTAATTTCCTGTCAAGTGATGTTTCTTCTGACTGAGATACCTGTACTTTTTCCAATATTTGTGTGGAAAAATCTACTTTTGACAGCTGTCCAATATTCCAAAATATTTGGATTATTCAGGGACTAAAAATGCTGGCTTCAAAACTGGGGGAAGGGAAACAAAACATCAATTCCTTCTTCACTTTTCCCAGCTGTCAAAACCTGAGGAGGGTATACTTTCTGCAAACACCAGGCCAATTTAGCAGTGAAAACATGTTTAAAAGCCTTGACTCAGAACTACTCTTGAAACCCAAATTTGCCACTGGAATTTGAGTTTACAAAATGAAATGAATGGTGCTGTGTCTTCATGCTAGTCAGATATTAAAACAGGCATGGGAAAGACAGGAAGTCAATTGAAACACATTAACTCGCCTCTAGAATCCACTGGAGTAGAACTATTTTACAGCCAGATGGGATAAATTAATGCTGCAGGGGGACAAAAAAATGGACTAAACGCTTAAATAAGTGTGTATATATTACCAAGATGTATTACAACTCCACGAGCTCTCAATCTCACACACTCAAGCCTTCTAATGCCGGACAAAGAGAAGTCTACACGTTTACCCTGCACATCCATTAGTTTGTCCAGTCATGCATTGAGCTGCACATCAGGCACCTCTTAAATTATCAGGACTCTTTGTATCTTAATGGCTCGTTTCTAAAATTCCTCCCTGTCTTCCTCCAGACATTCCTCTGCGTTCCCTCGGTGCAGCCGTTTGGCACCAGACCACTTTCCCAGAACCTCCATCTGCACTTATGCCAATCAGCACTCTACACTTGTTGCACTGAGGCCCAATACAGCTGTGCTAAAGGGCAACATGCAGTCACAGTCGGGTTAATGGGTTAAACGAGCACAGGAAAACTGCAAACGTGCAAATACACAGCTAAAAATGTTTCAAATTACAATTACAAGTAAGTAAGACTACAAAGTAAATACACAAAAACACTACTCAAAACACTAACCAATTGTTTATACAAAACTGTTGCAATTAAGCAGTTTAAAGCTGTGAGCTTATGTTCCTGATACATTTGTCATTCATTTGTCATTATTAAAGTATTTTGTCATTTAGTTTTTGACTAGAATCACACTGCAGTAGCATCTTAACTGGCAGGATTTCACTTGCTGAGGAGCACTATGAATGTATTGCAGTGATGGAAAGTAACAAAGAACAAAAGTAAAAGTACTTAAGTCAAACTTAGCATTTGTCCCATACTTTAGTAAATTTCACAGTGGATTACTTATTACATTTACTTCACTATATCTGTACTTTCTACTTACCTATTCTTTTTTTTTACTTTTGAATGATTTGTTTGAGACCGAATGGGTAAGGCGTTATTTTTTAGCATGTTCATAGTTTGAGTTAACTCCCAACTTTGAGCAAACATAATTTGTTTGTTGTTTGTTTTTGTAAATCAAGAGAATTCCTTTTTACATGTTGATATGTTTCTCTTTTTAAAAGTACATTTTTAAAAGGGTACTTCTTTACTTCTTCTTCTACTTCTTTTACTCTTTTACGACGCACCAACAATGAGTTGTTTCTTCCACCTCTGCTGTATTGCTATCTAACCTGACTAACCTAATGAATATAATCAAAGTCTATTTATAACCCAAGAATAATAAATGCATCCCTTAATTCCTGAGCCTCTTGAATGAACGTTGTGGAGCATGTGTCAAACTGGCCTCCACCAGCTCCTCCGCTGAAACAACATGACTCAGAGGATGAGCCTTGTCCTGGTGGGAAACTTCATTCAGGAACTGTGTGGGCTCTACGTGGGACCGTATCAGTAAAAATAGATAAACTGTAAAACCTCCACTTGCGCTGATTACACACTGTGCCCTCCCACACATGTAGAATATTCAGACCACGGCACTATTTCTGAGCCTTGTCGTGACAGTGACATTTGCAGCAAAACACAAATAAACGTTCAACGGGGGGCTGTGTGCGGAGGGTCTGAAACGCACTCATGGCATCTCAGCAGTGTCTGGACTGTGTGGCCATGGCTTTGCACCACTTTATAATAGCTACACCTGACCTAGACCAGCCTTAATAAAGCATGAACACCTTTGAAATGCATTACAAAACATGGCACTACAGGTCAATAAAAGTGAACGTTTTGAATGACATCCTTAAGTAGTTACTCATTCTGAATCATTCATTAGTTATTATGAAGTGTGACCTTTTCTTCAAGTGCAGCTTTATGCATTCAAAACTACCACATATAGTAATGCCTTTCAAAACCATAGATGTATCTTCACATTCTTTATAAATGTACTATAAAAAACACTATCTTCAAAGTAATGTGTTTCGCATATAACTTGAGATATCAATCAGTAATAGTAAAAATATAAAATGACTGTATATTGTGATGTATACTTTGAGACCTGAGGTAGATACATGCAAACCTTTACACTGTTTGTGTTTGTTGAGGACAGGAGGACACAGGAGGACCCCCGCCCTCCTTGGTGTCAGGTCACAACAAAGTCTTACCAAAGTAATCCTGCTTTGGTTGTGAATCCATCTCGTTTTCCAGGCGCTTAGTGATGGCTTCTAATTTTATTTCGGCTGCTGTGGGGCCCTGGTCAAGGGCCAATGTGACGGGAGACTGGCAAGGCATCAGTGCAGACTGTGGGGCCTCAGGGATGACCGCCTCTCCGCTCTTTGGCATTTGGCTCACACTTTGACCTTGGCTGGGACTTCTAGTGACATGTATAACAGACGTCGGCACATCTTTAGCCGTCAGTGTGTCCGCTGGCACAAGAGCGGGGCCATTGTGGTTGCTCAAAGGTTTGGAAGTTGGAGATGAAGTGTACTGAGTAGTCGGTTGTTGTGGAGAGGACTGGCACACACTGAACTCCGCTCCTCCCGTGAAGGCGCTCAGGGGCAGGGACGGGACGGGCTCCGGTTTGGCGGGACCCTGGTGGTCACTTGCCCATCCTTTACCCGGGTTCACCGGCGAGGCTCTGGGCTGAGATGAAAGGCTGCTGCTGGTGCTGCTGGGGCCGGGCAGAGCCGAGTTATGCTGCGGGGACCGGGGCGCATCGCGTCCCGCGGATGAAGTTTGGGAAAGTTGCGCGTCTGTCGCTGGAGCCCAGGACGCGGCGGGACCGGCCGGTTGGCGATGCACAGGAGACGCGTGTCCTGAGGCCGCGCATGTGTTGTGTTGGTACGACTGCGGGTCTGGGCTCTCCCGGTGGTCGTAGTTGTTCCCGTGGCCGTGCGCTCTGGCGGCGGCGGTTGGGGGCTCGGGTGGGAGCAACCCAAAGTGCGCGTACTGAGCCGCGGCGGCCGGAGCGGAGAGCATGGGGGGCTTGGCGGCCGCCTCTCCGGACTGTCGCGCGCTGTTCAGCGGCGGTCGGTCTTTGGTGTAGTACGCGTTGTTGTGACCCCCGTTCATTCTCAGAGCCTGGTTGTTCTTGGCCATCTCCTCCTGCTGCTTTTGGATGTGTATTTTCGTCATTTTGGAGGCGAACACTCTCCTCGTCTCTTCAAAGTCCGGGTTGTTGCCCGCGTCTCTCCTCATTCGGAACAGTCCGTCTCGGGACGCCTCGTACATGTTCAAGTCCTCGATGAACTTGCTTGCCTCGAGTCCCAAATCTTCGTATTTGTCCATTTTGAAAGTAGTCGATTTTATTCCAATGGAAAAAAAGTTACCAGTCCCAGTTTGTCCTCACAGAAGTCCAAAGTCCCGCTGCAACTTTGTTCTTCCAGTCGCTCTGATCCGCGGTGCAGCGCAGAAATGTCCCGGCTCGCTGACCTGCGGTGTCCAGCTCAGCTCTGCTCAAACAGACGCTTGTGTGTGAAATCAGAGCCGGTCCCGGGCCCGCTATAAGGGCCCCCTCCCTCCTCCCGCCGCGCAGCCCCACCGGGAAAGACTCATTCAAAACTTTGTCCTGCGAAAACACTCACGAAGTTGGTAAAAGTCGATAATGCGCCGGCTCCTTCGACAATGGCACGTAAAGAACAACGTAGATCAGTGTTGCCTTGACAGAAGCGCGCGGGCAAACCGGGGTAAACCGGGGGGGGGGGGGGGACAGGAGCGCTGCTGGACGTGGCCGCGGCCGAGACTGAAAACAGTGTGTTTTTAAAGGCGCAGCGCCGGAGCGCGATGTGCGCAGCTGCGGCGCTTTGGTCCAGTCATAAACATTTAAGAGTAATCTACAGAGAAAGAGGCATTTTAGTGTTAAGGTTAAAGTAATAGGGTACAAATAGCCACATACAATAAAATAGGCTACACTCCCACTGTGTTAATATGTGATAAAATAAAAGAGGCTAATAGACTACAACAGGGACAGATTCAAAGATACATTCTTTCCCCTTTGCTTTTCAATATATTTGGACTCCTTGTGTAGTAATTTGCATAATAATTAGTCCCTGCGTGTTTGGCACTGGATTCTCTTCCTGACACAATGAGTCTGGGGACAATGGCTCGTTATCCGTGGATTCCAGATCTATTGCTCATTGTTTGGTTGCCATTACAAACCATTTGTATTTACTTAAACTCAAGATTTAGATCAAACTGTTAATTAGAGTGATTGGCTATTTGTCTCCTAATTAAAATCATTTTGAATTTCAGAGAAAGAATTAAAATGAAATATCTGTCATTAATGATTAACATGTGGGATTGCCCTTGTGAGGTTTTATTGCAGTGTAATTGCAAAGCCTATAAAAAATATAGTCTGATAAACATTTAATCAAACAGAAAACTTTAAAAATCATAACTTAAATACAAACTAGTGTATTTTGAGCTCAGCAATTCCCTTGACAGTGAAGAATTGTAATTCATGTTTCGGAGTGGGCCTGTGATGCCAGCCAAGCTGAAAGAGTTTTACTGAGGTGATTTGTGTAAATAAATAGCCTCGTCTACTAAACCGGTCTACACTTGCCCTGAAAGAGTAAATAGTACTTGATATTATGAGCTCACACTGAAAGAAACCTCTGGGATTGTGGGTTCTGGCGCAGAGATCCAGACCCACCCGTTTCAAGCAGTAGCAACTACCAATTCAAAACATTTAAACACCAAACCATTTAATCATGTTTTACTTCAATAGAGAAAGTCACTAAAACTGTGGGCTTTCCAATAATGCTGGTTGTCATGGAAACTGCAGCGCCAGGAAACGTGAGACATTTTCTCAGGTTGTGACAAAATAAAATGAAAATGTGCTTCAAAATGATGCTTTTGACTCACTTAAAAATCAGAGTCTTGGATTGGCCCTGATGTCACTTTCACTGTCAAATGTTGCACTGACTTGTAGCGGCTGCACAAAACAAGTTTATTTTCATGCTACATTAAAATTATTCAATAGATTTTGAGTTGATTTGTTTCAGTGGATCGTCATTGGAAGAAAAATTAATAGAAAGATTTTCAGTACATGTTGTCATCTAAAGAAATGTAACACCAGGGCTATATTAGTTTTAGTTTAAAGTTGTTTTAGCATTTCCTCAACCTGACACTTTCTAGAAAATACATTCTGGTTTCTTTTCCTGTTATTGTGCGTCTTCGGTGTCTTTTCCTGTCACCTGATCTTTGTTGATAGAGCAGAAATATGGAAAATAACATTGGGTAGTGGAAATCTGTACCCACAATCATGCTCTTTAAATAGTTACACAATAACAGAATATAAAAATAAAACTTCTTCCTTGCACGTAAAAGAGTATGAAAAAAATAACATGGTCCCCATTACCAGTACAATTTTAGAGATTCAAACTGATTTTTATTATGATGAATTATTGTATAATGTTAGGAATATGGGCTGTGAACATGAATGCATACAGGAGCCGATTCATATCCAACTTTCAAAGATGGATCAGTGGACAGTGCCATGAATCCATTTCCGCACCACAGGCATCTGTCCTCGGCCAATGGAAAGCTTTACTCTGATTCATCGCAACCTGAAAATGTCATGATCAGCCTAAAGTAGGTTTAAAGAGCAGAAAAACAATAAATAATAATCCTGTTTTCTTCCGGTGCCATTCAAAAAAAGACCAAGTGCTGTGCGTAATCAGAGAAGCTGTGTGGCTTTAAGCAGAGACAGAAATAATAAAGCCGGATGAGAGGAAGTGACTCAGGGAAACATGCACATGGTGGACATGGAGATGTGGGTACATAGGTACACAGAGACGCAACGACCACGACAACGACTGGCATCAAAGGAGGAGTCTCAGAGGTTACACAACGCATTCAGTTTTATTAAAAATATCAACAATTTGAACATATTTACAATGCACTTTATGGTGAGCGGAAGTTTAGTGGTGTGTCAGTTCAGGTGTACAGATAACTACACAGACGTGGAAATGTTAGTTAGTACATTTATACGTTTTTTTTAGATCTTGAGAAGTTTATTTTGTTATAATGTCAAATGTTTATCTCTGTGTAGAACTGTAGATCAACTCTGAAGTTGTAATGCACATAAACTGAAAATTAGTGAAATTATACTTTGTTTATGAGAACAAACGTTTTGTAATTTTTTTTTATCGATCCAGTAATTGCTTCAAAACAGCGTAGGCTGTATATAGACGTATATAAAGCTATTTATTTCTTATATTTTTAATAGTTTTACGTTATGTTCGGCCCGCGACCCAGCCTGAGGGTCGAAATTCGGCCTGCGGCCCAAATGAGTTTGACACCCCTGTATTAGAGTAATTCATTTGTGTTGGAGTGATCTTAATCCTCTTCCATTCAAGACGCTGTTGCCCGGAAAATTCCCCAAATTCTCCTCTACATGCCCACTGCTCTGTACTTGCTTTATTCTGTGAGTTGTTATTCTTCCACTGATACACATTCAATTCAGCAGCTTTGAGTGGACATTTTTGGCAGGAACGAAAAAGAAAATTAGCATGAACCGGCAGCAGCACTTTCTTGTGATGATTTCTATGGTGATTCATTTTTAACAGATTTTTTGTTTTGTTTCTATTATGTCCGGAATTTAAAACAGTGAGCCAGGCGTCATATATTCTAACTGTATAGTAGCAAAAGCATATGTCTTGCAAAACATTGATGGTCCACTTCTCAAGTAGTCCACGAGTTAAAAACAAGAGTGACGATGAAGTCATTCATCTATGAGAAAATTAATGAGTGCCATCCTTGGAGATAGAATGGCCCTCTTGACTTTCCGCTCACTCAGATGAGTCTGTCCAAGCTCACTGTCCAAGACCAGCTTCTGGACTTTATCCAAGTCCTTGGACACCTGCACAGGCACAGACACTTTCCCACAGCCCTTATTGTTGACCTAAGGATTAGAGCAAAAGACAGAACGATACAAGTTACTAATTTTATCCTTTGTGTGAGTGTGTGAGTGTGTGGTGTTGAGGCTGTCCAGGCTTTCATCTAGAAGTCTCCACCTCTTTCATCATTGCATATGTTATACAAAATATCCATGGCAATTCTGGGATGGCTACAATAACTTGGAGTATGTTGTAAGTGGCATTCTGCTTTTGTGAACATCAACATGGTTTTTGTTGTCGATGTATGTTTATGGATCACGTCTTCAGCCGCTTTGTGCTCTGCGTTTGTGGTCGAGGCCTTTCTCCAGGGACAAATTGAAATGTGTGATTAAAGGATAGAGGTAGTGCGGCTAAACCACACCGAGCCGAAGAAGCCACAACAGAGAACTTTGAAGAGTAAACGTATAGTAGACAGCATGAGAGAACAATTATGTGTACTGCCTGTATTACTCATGTATTTAGATTTAAATTACTGACAAAAACATCTCAATTTCAATCATGACTGAAGGCGCTGAGAAACATCTTGGGCCCAGAAAGACAAATATGTTTGAGTTGGCACCACAGACACTTGTAATATTATTCCTCTCTGTATTAATCGGTTTCTTAGGCAGCAGAAGTTTGTGTGAGGATTAGACGTAGACACAATAGTTCAGCTCAACTGCGGGTAATGCAGATGGCGCGTGGATTTTGGTCACCCATTTAGATACCGCATTGTTTCTTACATAAAGTTGTTATTGAGTTTCAGCAGGAGTTGGTCAGCTGATGCTGCCACGGCGCTCGTCATGTGGACTGAAGTCTGAGAGAGGATTATGCTCGTCCAGGAGATACAGAGGCGCAGTTAAGACTTTTAATTCTACACGTAATCTCATCGTTTGAGGTTTCATAACTTGTAGCACCACCCAAATATTCTTTAAATGATGCTATTTCTATAATGCTTACATAAACAGAGCAACATTATGAGAAAGCCATGAGAAAATCCAATTATGGACTTGCTTGTCTGTTAAACTTTGAGTGCAGCACTTGACGTTGAGCACACACACACACACACACACACACGTGGGTACGAGCACTCACACGGACAAATCATAGGCTCTCTGACGGAGATTACAGGCTACGAATGTAATCACGGGGCTAGGCCTTTGGTTCCAATGAAAAACGTTTCAGGAAGCCAACATCGTGAGGCAATAGTAGCTAATGAAATCATGAATGTGCAATTAGTGAAATTGTGTCATGTTGTGATTGAAGTTGTGTTTATAACAGCTTGGTGCGTGTGTCCTTTTGTGCGCGTAACATACCAGAACGGTCAACTCCACAAAGTCTGGGGTCTCCAAGTATTCAGGGTCTATTGTTGGCCAAGGCTGTTGTAACACGTCTCCTTCTTGAGTAAGTAAAGGACTCAAAGGATTATTTATCTGCAAAAGGCCTAGAGGAGAACAGAGACAAACCTGAATAATGTATTATAATGTAAACATTTTGTATTGAGGCATTATTTCACTCATTAAAAGGTTTGTCCAGTTGAGAGAATTCCTTTTTCTTGAGGCTAGAGGGGTTAACCCAGAGTCCAAACCTCTTCTGACTCTAGATCCGCCCAAACGAGGGCTCAGGGGAAGGATGTGAACTTCCTCTATCCAGTGACAAAGTTACACACAACAAGCGAAAGTGATGTGTGCAATGTCCTCAGTGCTCCACACCAAAATGTATGTCAAGAACCAAAAATACCATTCATAACGCAAAATTAATATTAAATCAACCCGTTTCTTTTGTGCCTTTCCTTTAGGGTCATCGGAGGCCTTTTTGTTTTGAACTTGTGCGTCTGCAACAATTAGGGGATGTCCACGATGCCAGCACGGGGCAGGGAAAGCGACGCTGATGTTCCCCTCTATTGTTTGTTTTCCACGAAAGATTAGGAGTCAGCTGCCTGTGGTTTGTATGATAGAGAGAGAATTGGATTTACAAAAATAGCGCTGATTTGATAACGACTTTTAACAGCAACGGGATAAGACTTGTCACATTTTCTCTAATCACTTGCCGTTAGTTGCGTCACTGACGGTTCACTTATGTGAGTTCGGCAATTATGTCGTTATCTGAGGCAATGTTCCTGTCAGTAATGTAAGTGAGAGATCTTTGTTGGTAAAGGTTAGCAAGGAGTTAAAAAGGATAAATGCAGTAGAGAATATTAATGTTTCACTATTAAGCCATATTTGTAGAACTTTCTTTTAGACCTGCCACTAACAATTATTCATTTAGTAGTCGACAAGTCTGTATTATATTTTGTTTGTACATTGAGACTTTTAAAATACATTTTTAACCAAATAAAGCTTAAAATATGATGACTGAAGTCTTTTATGTAGAGAATGTTACAAATAGAGTGACTTATTGATACAAATCAGAATGTTTTTTTGACATTTTGATTTAATAATGCTATTGTCTTTGTTTTAAATAGGTGTTTTTGAGTCTGTATACTCCAAATAGTGATTACAATGATCAAAATATTTTTTATAGTCACGATTATTCAATTAATTGTTGCAGCCCTACTTTCTTTGTTTTGCAATAATATAATCAATTATTTTTTTATTTAATATTCTAAAGAGTAAGCATATCTAAAAAAAAATGCAACAAATGAGTTAATGAAAAATCAGGGAAGCTTTTTATGTGTATTATTTATGCATTTTATGAGACCAACCTGCCCAGAGTTCAGACGCCAGATGAGGGGCCATTGGTGCCGCCATCAAAATCAGAGCAGCAAGAGCCTCCTCAAACTCCACACTGTGCTGCAAAACCCTCACAGTCGCACCCTGAAATCAAAAACATAGAATCAATGTCAGTTTTCGGGAAAAAAACAAAAGCCTTAATATAGATTCTTACGCTCAGTGTGTTGGTCAGGCCCATTAGACGTGAAATGGCTGCATTGAAGAGAAAATCCTCTGTGAAGTGACTCGTTACCTGTAAACATCCAAAAGAGTTCAAGGAAGAAACACTCAAAATAATAATAATAATAATAATAATATCCTTTAATAAATGCCATGTCAATTTTAATGTTAAGCTAAGATAAGATATTCCTTTGTTGTCCCACATGGGGAAATTTCATTGATGCAATGAAGGAAGATACAGAGGTAGATACAGAAGAAAAGAACAGATCATTTATAGGAAGTTTTAAAAACACTCTCAGTAGAAGATCTCCTATAAACAAAAACTCCCATAGACAAAAACCTCCCATTACCCAACAAGGGATGGAGGGGAAAAATAATAAAGATAAAAATAAATACATAAATACATAAATACCATTGCATGTGATCACGACAGCAATTGCACATGAATATGTGTCACGACGGCACATGGATTGCACATGAATTTCACAGTAATTGCACATGAATCACGACTATTAAGGCTGCACAGCACAATATATCACCAAGTTAGTGAAAGCAATATTCATACTGTTAAAAAAAAAAAAAAATACCATGAGAAGGCTAACGTTCTTCATTTGAAAGTTTTTTACAGTTTGTTTTTAATGCCAACTTTTAAGTCCAAAATTCAGCCTTCTTTTCTTCTTGGTTTATTTTATTGTGACAGTTTGACAAGTAAACATTTACATTATGGTTTCAATTTAACTGACCTTACTTTATTTCATTATATTACATTGTACATTATTAGACGGCTAATTCATATCTTTTTACTCGTAGCATGAAGGAGTCAATCTCAAATCTATAGAAAATATAAATGCTTTGAAAAAGATGACAAGTCATTTAGCCTTGGGGAAAAAAACAACTCATTTGGAAAAAAAGGTGTTTCTGAGAAATGGATCAAAGACGGGTTTGGCTTTGGGAGCTTAGAGGAAACAGCCTTTGGCCCTTTAAAGGATGACCCTGAGAGGTGCAGGGACAGAATCAAACCTGGCAGCCAAAGCAGGCTATTTACAGACTGTGAAGGGAGACAGAGTGGATTTAAAATCAATTTCCATGCTCTCTTTTTTTACCCTTTCCTCTGGGGGGTTCAGGTTACGATGGATGTTTAACACTGGATTGACCTGACCGCTATAGACTGTAAGTGCTGCAAAATAAGTCCAGTGGCAGCTTGTTAGGAATCCAAGGCTTGAATACAAATGATGCAACTATGACCACCCACAGTGACTAAAAATGTGACTTGCATAGTACTATAAACACTAACAATAATATACACAATAATATATAATTGTTATGAGTATTTTACACCTTTGCTATCACATACATACCTCTTGAATGGCATAATTCTTGTTTTTCCACATCTTTCTGGCCTCCGTTTGCTCTTTTTTCTTGAGTAATGACGGGTTTGGGACATCACCGAGGCTCCGAGCGCCTCTTAGTTTAGTGACCAGCTGCCAAAGACGGGACTGCCATCGCAAAACACCAGGGAGGGCATCCGCTGAAGTGGAAAGCATAAAGGACAACTGGATAAATATACACTTCAACGCTGACATTTACCGCAAACACTTTATTATAGGGTGAGTTTACATGATGTCATAACATTCTAAAAGACATACAGTAGTTTTAAATGTACAAGTAGGGAAGGTAAGTTAGTTATGCTGTTAAACTATCCAAATGTCTTGGTTTATGGTTGATATCTTTATAATTAATTGATCTATTTGAATAAACCAAAAACAAACAAAGTTTAATCTCCTTTCTATTAACACAAATGTTCATACAATCTTGCAGTTATATAGTGCACCATTAAAGGGCCATTTTGTCAATAAACATGTCCATAAACCACAAAATCAATATAATGAGTTTGTGGAGCCATTACACAACAAAAGATTAAAATGCTCAACATGGATTTTGTGAATCGACTTTTTTGTTAATGATTTTTTTGGTCCGATAAGACACTGTAGCATGAAATGGGAGGGAGAGCAGGGCAGTCATTCAGCAAATTGTCAAAGCCGGGAATCAAACTCACGATGCTGACACGGACCACATAAAGCCTGCTATTGTGCAGCAGCTTAGACCACGCAACAACTAGGCAGCACCTGATTGGACGTTTGTAATCAGAAATGTGGATCCTTCATAGAGGATGAAGGACACAACTACCCTCCATTAGAGGTTGACATTCTAAATGAACTTACTCTTTACATTCCAGAGGATGTCCTGTTCAGGTGGAGCTGCGTAGAGGATGTAGAGTCTGACTGTGTCCACTCCGTACTTCTGCACAACGTCTTGAGGGTCCAGACCGTTGTGTTTGGACTTGCTCATTTTCTCCCATGTGATCTCGAGCTCATCACCACTCAGAGAAACGGGCTGCTCACCTGGAAACAAAGACATGGCCACATTTATATATAGCAGTTTTATGCCACTGCTCTGCACTCAACGAGCCTTACATCAAGGAAGCTATTCTCACACGAGTATGGGAAAAGTCAGGTAGATAACATTTATGATCGTACTGTTTGAGTGCGTTTTTTAGTACTTCAAATTTCTTGCTTACTTCAAATTAGGGTCTAGTTTCTAAATTATTTTTTGTTTCAATTTTAATCTTTTAATCATGCTGTTGATTTATGAATAAAGATTTAAGACATGAGAGCGGCCGTTTGTCCCCATAACTTTAGTCAACACAATGTTATAAATGCCATTCAGTGACAGAAACACAGTCACCCAACATTTTTTCATCATCCTACAACCCATTTCAAGATTTACATTTCATCACAATTCATGTGCATATGCCACATTTGTAGTTCTATATTTTCGGTAAAACAAATAAAACTGGAAGAACTGGCTGGTAAAATCATGAGTGTGTCCGCTCCACGGATCATTCAGTTGTGACACTGGCTCTAAAGACCATTAGAGACCCCACTCACGTACTCAGAAGCATGAGCTCATGCAGTTCGCAAGGAGATATATTCTATATTCTATTCTATTATGTAAAAGCAATAGGTAGAAAAATATGTTCCTTCCTCAGTCCCAGAAACGAATTAACAACTTGGACTGACTGCACTGTGTCGAGCCTGAGGGACTTGTATATTGTTTATGTAATATATTATGTTTTTTGAATTTTTGTTTGCATAATGTAATGTCTGTTTGTGTTCACGTGACTGGTCCCCGCTCCCAGTCAAATTCCTCCACAAGGAGACTAGTAATAAAGAAACCTGAACCTGAACCTTCAAACTTCACAATGATTTCCAGAGCAAAGCAGGACAGAGGTTGAAGAAAAGGTTCCAGGACTAAAGGAGAAGCCTTGAATCAAGGCAATGTTGTCACAAAGATCAGACACAATTCGTTTTCTTTATTGCACAGCCCTACAGACAGTGGAGTTAAGTGTCTTGCTCAAGAACACATCAACACCATAGACTGAGACATTTCTGAAAGGTTTTTGAAAACAAATTAAATGTTGTGCAGACAGTCTCTTTTGCACTGTGCAATCCCATGTTTGTCAATGAAGATGACAGAGATCAACACACTGCTTTCTTGTTACCAGGCAATGGGAAGAAGTTGGCACGGTTTCTGTGTGAAGATAATTAAAAGAGACTAGATTTCTTGGTCTTCTGATGTGTTTGTGGCTTCAGTAATTGAGCCATTGCTGGTTCACATGCTCACAATAAAGTACAGGAGAAGAAACAAAAGATCAAATGTGACAGCATACAATTTTTAGATGCTGATCATGATTGATCAGATTATGATTTGTGAAAAATCATAATACATGACTTTGACAGATTGCACATTAAGTTTGTTTGGTACCTGTGAAGTCAAGCTCTTCTTTCTTCAAATATTGTCCATTTTTTGCTAGCTTAAATGTCTTTCCTTTAATCAGGCCCTGAACCAACAGCTTCCGAAACGGTTCCCTAGAAACAAATAGTTTTACAGTCTGTGCTTAAGACTTATAAATAGATGTAGATAGACGTTCATACCTGTGAGCAACAAAGCCTTGATCTCGGCAGAAATGGCTGAAAAATCGGGCATAGTATAAGTGCATCACAGCGTGCTCTTTACCTCCGATGTACACGTCCACAGGAAGCCAGTGATCCGCTAGGGGGCGCTCAAACGGTCTAGAGAAAATGAAATAATGTGTATCACGTGTAAAGACCAAAAGGTTATGTTTGGGAGAATAGCACATTTACAAAATGTATAGAAATTCTGTCCAACACATGCTATTTATATGGAATTTGAAATGTTTTATTCCTACTACCTAAACTATAAGGGATAATGTTGATGTAATGTATTTTATTGATGGTCATATGTTAACCGGAAAGCTCCTTTTTGTTCAGCATCGCTCCATTATATGTTGTATGTTTTTGTAGTACGTTTGGTGATTCACAATTTGCCTTTTTAATGCTCGAACTAATTGCCCCTGGTCATCTGAAAGTGAATGCTATAAAATAAAAAGATTATTAAAATGGATAATATAAAATTCAAATAAAAATAAAGAAACTCATTTACCCATTTAAACTAATTAAAAAAACAAGCTAGTCAAACACAACCAATGTTGAAAAATGAAATATACATTTATTTTCATTGTCTCTCAAACGTGTGGTTGGAAAAACAGCCAGTCTAAGTATTGTCTGGATCTTTGTATCAATTTCACCTAATATTTTTGGGCGACATGCTCCCTCACATCCTCTAGAGGGCAGACTGAATCTAACACACTGATAGTCACCCATCCCTCAGCATCATCTCCCACACAGACACACAAGGTGGAGCTGAACCAAATAATGCTTTTAGGCCACACTGACCCCCCTGTACTGACACACATATAGTGTATTGAATGAAGGCCAGAAATAGTTATGAACTCCAAATCTGGAAATAATAGAAGCCATTTAGTGGCACCGGGCAGCTCAGCAGGCACCTGTACAGCACCAAAAGAGTAATTACTTTTCCTGTTGTGCTGTAATCTGGCCGCTACAAAAGTGAAGGGTAAAGCGTCCTTCCCGTTTTCAAAGCAGCTTTATAGTCAGGGCAGGGGGAAATTAATCTCTCACATAAAGCTTTGGGTGTCACCCACATCTCAGCGGGTGACCGCTACGCCACGACTATCATTGTTACTGAGCAAAACTTTGAGGCAACTGATGTAAGCGTTTAGTGAACTGTGTACAAAACAGTGCTGAAGTATTTATATTTTTCAAATGGATAACAGGGGAGAAGAAACCCTTACAAAGAGATTAAGGGCAAGAATGAGGGCAACATGATTCTCGATGTTGATTTTCAAAAGTCTGTACCTGTGTGTGTTGTTCGGGTCTGTGTATCTGAAGTAATACCAGGCAGAGTCCACAAATGTGTCCATGGTGTCGGTCTCTCTTTTTGCTGGCTGATTACATCTGAAAAATGAAATTGTATTATTGTCAAATTAAATTATTCTTACACTCAAACACTCAAAGTGCAATAAATTTAAATCACATGTGTGTCCAAATCTAGCGTCGGCGAAATTGAGAGTATGAGATGTCATTTGGTGGGATAATTGTCCATCTGGCTGTTGGGGTCATGTCCCTGCAGAGCACACAGACTGAAGCCAGGTTGGCACCAGAGCTCTCCCTCTGTGCCCCAGCTAACAGGCTGAGCTAACAGGGGCGCGCTGGCAGACCTCATGCATGTTTGTGCTGGAAATAACAACCTAATGCCCCTGTTACATCCCAACCATACATGGTTTGTGAAATGGGCCTGCAATCCCCACTTTCAGGGATATAGGATAAGGCTCAATAATATACAATAATAATAAAGGCTTTCAGAAGCAGGGACAGAGTATATATGGGGATTTTGGGACTATAGAAATGAGACCTCAAAGTTTCAGTTTTGGAGAAAATGAGAATACAATTCAAGTCTGCCAATAATATCTATTTCCACCAACACTAAAATAGTTCAGACTACGACTCGTTTCAGTCCCAAAAATGACTGAAAGCCAAAAGCCTCTCGACCACACATCATATCCCTCAGTAATAAGCCTGTGTTGATGAGGTAAGGGATGTAGGTTGCTTAGCAACAAGGATAAGGTGTAGCAAGGTTAATTTTGTGAAGCCAGGTGTTATTTCATTTAATAAAAAAGCTCAACAATACAGTATGAGGATAACCCTTTCCCTCACTAAATGCAAAATAAATTAATTCATGACTTTTGACTTCCACCTCTACTTTATTGGAAGAACAAGGAAGCTTTTCTTGAATAGGCATACTGCTGTCAAACACATTTGAGAAGAACTGTAATTTTGTAAAAGTACAAAAGACATAAAGTTGTATTAACCTGAAGATCTTTCCAGTTTCCAGCTTCATCCAGAAAGAGCCAAAAGGCTCTCAAACAGATGGGGCAAAAGAGGCAGCTGCCCACGCTGAATGGGCACTCATCTTGTAAATGTTAAGACTGCTTATGTTGTGCGTGTTTTGTTATCAGTACATTTGTGGGGCATCACCTACTCGCATGCACCTTTGCAGCCTCCGCCAGGCCGCTCTGAAGCAGGCTCCACTTGGCAGGTCAATTTGCACTGATACAGTGGGTCAGAGACTAGATGGGGAGATGGGGATGTAGGAAATGACTTTCTCAAGGACAGATCAGACTATGTCTACTGCTCATCCTTCATCATGCTATTCGCTTGTGTTCAGTCAAACTTTAATTGGACATGGTCGACGAGTGTGGAGAACAAATTTCCACTGCCACGTTACAATGAAAGAGAGACAGACAACAGCAGATAACTGCCTCTTCACGATTACAGCCATCAATCACTGCTCATGGTTTTGTGAAAGAGTGAACCCATTCTGATGACTCCTGCCATCTGCCTGTGAGTAGCCCATTGTTTTAATAAACATGGAGCTGTAATGGTGATTAGTCTTATTCAGAAAGGAATTCCCGCGTCAGCAGAGGCCCTGGAGACGGCACTCAGTATTCTCCATCAGACACATGACTGTGGAGGCTTTATGCGTGGTTAATTATGCTTTTTTCAAGGTGTGCACTACAGTATTTATCAAGGCACAGCACTTATGTAACTGCCATCAGCGTCTGGGCTAGCAGTGACAAATGCTTCTCATTGCATAACCTGGGCAGAATAAAGTATTAATCGGATAAATAATGTGCCCTGTCATGCAGATTTTTCTATAACTTCAATAGATTTGAGCTGTTGGTATGTAAAAAAAAAAAAATCTGGTTAAAGTCCATTCAATTTCATTGTCTTTACCTTGGACATTTACAGTCGACCCAGTCATGAGCAGACTCCAGCGGTGACGCTCCTTTGCCCGATATAGACATCAGTTTTGGCAATGTGACAGGCAATTCCTCCACGGGAACAGCCACAGGACCACATGCCCCACAATGCACCATGGGAATAGGTGTTCCCCAGTATCGTTGTCTTGATATGAGCCAGTCCCTGAGCTTAGTGCTGGTAAGATGACCACCAACTTTCTGTTCTCTGGCCTTCTGGGTAATGGAGTCAAAAGCCTCTGTTCTGCTAAGGCCTGAAAACTTTAAGAATATCAACAATGTTTATTTGGCAACAATAACAATACAGTATTTCCTTGAGGAGTGCAAACCTCTGCCGAATTAATCAACGTTTGTGTCCCATCCGGGTTATTTTGGAGAACCGTAGACCATTTCAAGTTTAGATCTCGGGCCAAACACAGATCTTCGTCACTACTGTCTGGAACACCTGACAGGGACAGTTGCAGCAATGTAAACAAACTAGAACAGGAATGGGCTGATGCCACACGCTAAAGGGCATCTGTATCCCTGGGAAACCATGGCCAACCTCCTATAACATTCAGCTTGTTAGAAATCCCTGAGGTAAAGACTACAGTCCGGCTTACACCAATAATGAGACTTAGCACTGCGCGAGTCATTATGCAAAACTGCCCTTCAACTTTATGATTATCAGAGTAAGTAAGTGCTGCCCGGTTGTCGAGTGGTTAAGGCACATCACACATACCGGGCTCCAGGTGCAGCCGGCCGCAGTGTCGCGAGGTCAATACCTGACTGACTATTTACTGCATGTCCTCCCTTCTCTCTCATCCCCCATTTCACACTACTCTCCTGTCAATAAAGCCTGCGGGCACAAAATCCTTATTTCTCACAATTAAGTACACTTAAAAAACGCTTGGAAAAACTCACCAATTACGGTATCGAGATATCCATCAAATTCCTCTTTTTGGGAGATGACCAGGGGCAGTTCTTGACAGGTGAACATGTTGTAGGCTGTGACCTCTGTGAGAGAGTCTGAGGACGAGAGAAACATCAAAAACAAATCTGTGAGAATTGCCCTACTTTTCCAGAGGCTTAATTGTCTGGGGACAGAGAAGCCAGAACATAAGGGGAATCCCAATTACCATTATACAGAAAGCGCAGCCGCATTTAAACAACAGGCTGCATAAATAAATTAAAACATTAGCGAAGTATGTCATTATGTCACAGTTTCAGATGGGGGACAAAAAGACTATAATTATAATAATACATATATTTTATTTTAATCTCCAAAAGCACAACAGTTGCTGAACTGAATGAATCTTTGTCTTGATGTGGCTAGATTTTTAGTCACTTGCCAAAATAGAATGTTTTTTTAAGTGCAAGTGAAATATGACTTGTTCCACAAGCAATTTTCTCCATTGATCCGTTTAAATGTACAGAGGCCAAATCTTAATTGAAGGAACTCTTTAAGATTGTCGTTGTGCTTTAAACCTGATTATTACTGATGGAGCTCCAGCAGTTGTCTTCTTGCTATCCCAGCATGCACCAAACTCCACACTGGCAGTGGAGTCGTTAGCAACTATTACATTTTATTGGAACTTCAAAGATTGTGGATTCATTTTGCACACTGGTTTGTACAATTTATTATGCAGACGATTTTGTTATTGTTATCGTATTGTTTATTACAATTATATGAGTGACTTAACCTCAGTTATGCACTAGTACTCATTAGTCAGAGAGTCCATGTTTTCATTATTTTATCAAGATAGCATCATTTTGATCATCAATATCAGTAACCGTTATATGTAAAGTATTTTATGATAAAGTGTATTTCTCACAAACATCTCATATGAAGGTGAAAAGTGAAAGAGGACACAATCTACACAGTATTGTTATTTACAGCTTCATTTAACGAGGTTCTTCCCTGCTATAATGAATTCCTCTACAAATGTGCACGCGGGTCCAAGAGCTCTGTAGGGTAAAATATCCATCTATATTAACCAAACCACCTCACAGACTCTGCGATGCAAGTTAAAACTATATTCACTACCTTTCTGCGGCTGATGTGCTTTGTGCAGGGCAGCGCGCACAGAGCTGGTCCCATGCAGCAGCCTGTGGGAGGGCAGGATGGACAGGTACGCGGCTCCGAACACCATCTCTGGTGAGGAGCAGTAAGCCAAAAGGGTCTCACCGGTCTCATCACCATTCAACTGGAAGAAAACATGGGAGCATCAACACATGTTAATGGAAACTAATCTGTGCATTCGCTTTTATGTTTGATGGTTTCTGTAGTTGCTATAATTGTAATCTAATTGTATGACTAATTTAAATTTCCAACAAAACCATAGTACCACAAAGATGATCAATGTGGGAAATATAATTAATCAAACAAGTCAACTTTTATAAGGTTGTTTGTGGTTGAATGGTTTGGAAACATTAAAACGTATTATACTACACACTCTAGTTTACACTGTAGTATATGTAGTGGTCGGGGATATAAATTTGTCTTTTGACAGACGATATTTTTATAGGATTTTTCTTTGCACTCTTGTCTTTTATTTCTTAAACTGTTTTGTGATTCTGTAATTTCTTTGTGATTTTAATGCATTTTTCCTGTTGTGTGAAGCACTTTGAATTGCATTGTATATGAAATGTGCTCTACAAATAAACTTGCCATGCCTTGCCTTGCCTTGTAGTGTGATTCAATTTCGAGAAATATAACTATATTAAATGGACAGGTCATACAGGAAAAACTGCTCTTGACCCCAAGTAATAGGTTTTTACACAAAGCAGAGGCAGAAACCATGAAGTTAACATCTATAACGGTTCAATATAAAAACAATAGTTTGTAAATAGTGTGTCTCTCCTCAAATTTGAGAAAGATCGCAACAAAACCTCTAAAATTACAGGCAACTATTTATACCGATTACACACAGAAATTGCTCATTAAAAAAGTATTTGTTACTGTCAAAGTAATAAAAAAGTAAAGATGTTTTTAATGCTAAGGGAACGACTAATAAAAAAAATGTAGGTTCAAGAATTATCGTGCCTTCAGTTTGAAGTTGAAATAGCAGCCGGTGCACTCCCCAATCCAGTTGGCCTGCATGCCTTTGACGCCATACCACTCTGGAAGATCTGCCAAGGCGTCCAAAAGAGGCTAAAGATGGAGAACCAAACAAAATGTCATCTTTAGACTGAAGAGCAATGACATTTCATCACTGATCTTGAAAACAATGCTGAAGCATTCAAAATCTGTTTTATTAATTAATTAATTAAGATTAATGTCATTCACCTCGAAAACAATCACATCATGCAGCAATGTATTCATTATACAGAAGGTTTTTCCAAAAATCAAGACCTCTTTTTGCTCTAGTTCCCTGAAAAATGTGGCACATTCAAGAGTCCACTGCCTCCGTGTTCAGCCCCTCACCCTCAATAGTTATTTCAGCATGAATAAAGAAAGCTATGCATATTAACGAGGATGAGGCCAAAAAGCCACAGCTGGACTGAGGCCAGAAGTGCTATAAATCCTTAATTCGTTTTCACTCTGTCACAACCTTTTACTCACGGTTATTATCTAAAAGCCAAACTGCATCACATTTATTGTAAAGCTAATAAATGGTGGATGTAGTCATATATTAAACAAGAAAAGAGAGAAATAAAGTAAAAGGTCTGTGATTGGGCTGTGCAAATACAGGTAATATATACAGGCTTTTAATCAACAGGTCTATCAGCCAATCACGAGGCAGTAACAAAAATGACTATGCAGACTATGTCTACAACTGAACAACTGATTATTCAAACATTAATCAATAAAAATATATCTTTGGTTAAACGAATGATGAGGAATAACCATTATTACAGGGCTAATAGCTCATCAAAGTCAAATGTATACACACAAAAAAGATGAATTGCAATTGATCAATTTAACGTTTTTTGTTGTTGTTGTTTTTTTTTTACAATATTACATAGCCAAGTGACCAATGACTATTAATACCACAAGGAAATTATGACATTTCGGAGGTAAAGTTCTCACTTTCTTGGCCAGTGTGTACCACAAGGACAGAAGTCTCCATGGAAACATGAAGATTGTGGATATTGCATATTGTGCTGCGAAAGATACAGTGGATACTGTATCGAAACTCTGGCTCTAAAAACTGCACAGTCTGTTCATCTAGTCAGCCTCTGTCAATGAAGTATTACAAGGTCAAATGTATACTCTGATGTTAATATACACATACTCTCAATGTTATAAAAGAAGTGTAATAAATCAGTGTACCATAGCCTTCAAATGCACCAGCCTGTAAAAATGTTAATGCAATGTAGGAGTAGGCGGTAAGTATGTGTGTGCATCAAGTGTGATCACAAATTCTTGTTATTGAAATGTGTCCAGGGCAGTATTAGCAATTTATTAAAACTTTCCTAGAAACCAATCACCCAACGTTATAAAAGGAAAATCCCATCGAATTGAATTAACCATAATAGAAACAGGAGATGAAACAAGCAATGAACAGACAAGAAATCACAGTGCAGCGCTTTCTCTCGATGTGTTACATGTTGTCTTCAGTGTGCTCCATCTGTCTCTCTCTCTCTCTCTCTCTCTCTCTCAACTTGCTCCTTAACACCTTCCCCTTCTTTCCTTTGCAGATCTCCGCTTGAACAAGAATTAAAAATGCAAGAACACATTGTCACAGCGAGACAGTTCCTCCTCCACTCACACCTCTGATTTGAACCAACACAAGCGCAAATGTGACAACGCTGTGGTAATGACCAGCTGAGGCCTGCGCACCGATCAAGTTCAACATGAAGTGAAACGATCTGTACGTTCAAACAAATACTGTACTTCACGCGGATTGGCTGAAGCGTCACAACAACAGAACAAACAGGTGTTGCAATATTTGTTTTGGTTCGTTTGGGCGCATCACCTTTGGCCCAAACTGCCCAAACTACGCTGTGACTGGTCCTGTCTCCACACCACTAGTGGCTTAGGCCAAATCACAATCTAATGCAATGGTGGGAAGATAAATTCTCAAAAGTTTGGGACCTGAGAAAAATAAATATTAGTTTTTAGCTTCTACTTCCACCCACAGTGTTTATGAGCAAGCCAAACTTGGAAACTGGAAAAGGTACAACAGTGAAACCACTTTATGATGGAGCCAAATTGAAAACAAATTAAAGAATTATTCACTATTTGTTTGAGATCCAATCTGTAACTTGTATCATGTTCGTGACAACCTTGGGGTTAAGCAGGTGCTCTCCCTCGTTCACCGCTCGTTCATCTCTGAACACAGAAGTTTTCTCATCAGATTGGCCGGCGCCTGGTGGCATTGCTCCTGCCTTCCCCCTCTCCCTTCTTCCTTTCTCCTTTTTCTGAGCTTGTTGAAAGCTACAAATGACAGTCTCCAGGGGTCTGATTGCACAACCAGAAAGTCTCGCCTGCAGCTGCTGCTATTGAAGTGTTAGCCATGATTGCTATCAGAGAGGCCCCTCTGTTCTGCTCATTTAGCCTGAATTTAAAAATCTATTTGCACTTCTTATCACACACGTTCAAATAAGCCATGTACAAACCTTGGCGTAGTCGGTGGTTTTTATGAACCACTGTGTGAGCAGTTTCTGCTCCACAACAGCTCCAGACCTCCAGGAGCGGCCGCTCTCGTCCACCTGCTCATCAGCCAGCACCGTCTGGTCCACAGGGTCCCAGTTCACCACCGCCTGGAAAACACAATGAAAATCAATACATCCATTACGCAGCATGCTTATTCATGCTTAAACTGAGATTTTATTACACTATGTCAAACGCTTCAGTCAATTAGTCTGACAGTAGGGATGTCAGGGTTAACTGATCCTATACATGCCACAGTAAAATAATTGTCATCATACATACATTATATATATTTTCATTTACACCTAAACTATATACATCACTTTTAAGTCATGCAGTGAAGAGAAAAATAAAATAATATGGTCTGAAAAAAAAAAAAAAAATCTTCACATTTGTGAAATCCCCATCACAAAGTGAAAATCGATTTGCTCTTTTAGATTTAGCTTATTCAGGCTAAAGGCTTAAACCGAGATTATTACATTGCATTCAATATTAAAGTCATTTTCTTAATCATCCTTTTTCATCTATGGACTGTGATGGTGGTTTTGGACGTTCATTCTTTAGTTTGATTGACTGTACAGACCTCTTTCTGATAGGCCAGACCTGCTTCAAACAACTTCACAAACAGATACTGGGTCCACCTGTAGTAGTCTGGGAGGCAAGTCGTCACTTCCTGTCACAGTAAAAAAAAAAAATTCAATGTTAATGATAATAAAAAAGAGCAGGTAGAATTGTGTTGATTCTTACCCGATCCCAGTTAAAGCAGAGTCCAAGGCTGTCCAGTTGCTCTCTCATAGACTGAATATTACTATGGAAAAGTGAAAAAACATAAAACTGTTATACTATACATTTACAGATGTACCATTTAGCTTTTCTGATGCTGTGTATGCTGCTCGTCTACATGGAGATGTTATTGGATTAAACTCGTGCTGAGAGAAGACGTTTACAGCCCAGACAGAGCAAGAAATTACATAGGAAACACGTACAATTTAGTGTTTAAATGAAAATCAATTTTGTCTGTAAATCATGATGATATCCTTAAGCAGCATTATACTTCAAGCTTCATCTGGGTCAAATTTTGTCTTTTCACAAACAAACTACTAACTTATCAAAAGAATAATCGCTAAACTAAATGATTAGCAAAATAACCATTAGTTGCAACCATAAATGCCATGTAGGTAGAAGACTCTCCATTAGAGAAATGACTGGTTCAAAGTGCACCTTTAATAAAGTACTGTTGTAATGTATCAATATATTGGGAACATGTTGACATACTTCTTGGTCCAGTCCTCAGGATCAAGCCCCCTCTCGATGGCTGCATTTTCTGCAGGCAGCCCAAACGCATCCCAGCCCATTGGATTCAGCACCTGTCCAAGCAAATTAATGTTCTCCGTTGTATAATGAATACAATTAGAGGTCAGCAATATGCAAAAATAAGAATATAAAAAAGTATTAAAATCCTGATTTTTCTTGGAACCAGATTACAATTTTGGTTTTATCATGATTTATGTAAACGTATCCTGCCCTTAAGTGATAATTTTGTATTGATTTTGTAACCTTTAGTTAATCAAGTAAAAAAAAACATCGCGATAGAAACCACTTTTTCAAGGGTGAGCTGGAGCAAAGTGGGAATCTTTCAGCAAATAATTATATAAATATCCACACATTTAAACAACAGACATTTATGAAACCACATTCAAAGCACAGATAATTTTTGTAGGATTCTCAAGCATTTTAACAATTCTTGCTTAATCGCAGTGGTTTAAAAGTGGCATTCTTAAATTTCCCTCTTCGCATTTAATTTATGTCTAAAATAAAAGCTTGAAAAGGTTCTGCTCTGCTGGCATGAGGGCTATGCAAAGTATTTCCGATTCGTAAAATTAAAGCACACAACACTTTTGGAGAGTACATGGACATTTTCCACACTTTCTCTTCATAACAACCAGTTATCGTCCATTGTGTTTCTTGCCGATACATCTACATCGAGTATCTACTTCACCTCGCCAACCACTTTGACACAGATCGTCTTTTGTCTTTACAGGTCATTTTTTTCTGCCGTTTTCTGCTCAGTGAGAGGCAAATGAGATGAAAGCAGAAGCAGTGGAAGCACAAGTGAAAAAGGGGAAAACGCGTGGAGCTGGAGAGGATCTCATGTTCAAACGATTTGGTTTCCTTGGTAACAGCCTGAGTCTCATTTGTAAGTGCGCGATGGATTGTCCTCAGCAAACCAGACGGTGGTAGCGATGTGGTGCAGAGGCAGGCCGAGCAATAGTAATGTGTCAATAGTACAGGATGTATATTGCAGACTGTGCAAAAACATTCCCACGGCAATTTCCCATACAGTGTCGGTGTAATCAGTCCCATACAGTGCCCATACATCCCATACAGTGTAACAACAACTAAGATACTGTTCAAATATGACTGCAAAACACATAAATCAGAACTCGGGTGGACGATATTGAGAAAAAGTTATATTTCAATATTTTAGGTGTTTGACGATATGACGATATTCCAACAATATTCACAGAAATCTGCTCATGTGACTATAAATGTCTACATAGCTCAAGAATTGGGAAGTAGAAATGTCACCATAAACCCTCATTTGCAGGATTAAATAGCCAGTTTCTGTTCTTTTTTTCTTTTTTTTAATCCTTTTGACTTGATATTGAAAGTTTGTATATCTCTCAGTGTGAATTTATTTTCCTTATTATACTTCCTTTTTCAAGTCTAAATACCTCTACAAGTTCCTAGATACAAAGAGAGTAGTATTTGATTTCAAACAACTTGTTCCATACATCTATAGATTAAAATGTACAGGGACAAGTTCAATGCTGAAGAAATAGAAATTTAAAAACAAGTTAATTAGAAATTCCCAACTCAATTCACAACAGTTACGGACTGGTGTCTCGGAAACAGTCAAACAAACTATCCTGAATGCCAGAACTTTGCTTACCCATCCTCAGTATTATAGTAGATGGAAGGTGTTCATTGGGTGGTGCAATGATCATGGGAAGGACACAGTTTCTTGTTCAGTGTCTGTGGTTTTGGGGTTTCTG
Source organism: Eucyclogobius newberryi (assembly GCF_026437365.1). Classification (NCBI taxonomy): domain Eukaryota; kingdom Metazoa; phylum Chordata; class Actinopteri; order Gobiiformes; family Gobiidae; genus Eucyclogobius; species Eucyclogobius newberryi. The sequence goes on along the minus strand of NW_027315945.1, from coordinate 25,801,820 downwards.
CGTCTCTCCCGGATTTGGGCCGGTCTCCTCTAAAGGTTTATGATGCAGCCATAACCTGTTCTCTTTCTAGAGTTGGCAGAGGCACGGTGGGGAGTCACAGCCTTGTGGCTCTTTTCAACAGAGGAGCACAATGCTGGTGTCCACTTTCTGTTCCACAAGCTCCAACGTGGGACCTGCCCTTGGCCCTCTGGTGCGCGTCGAGCTGGGTATCAATAAAGACTCCTTTTTTTGTTTGCAATATTTTCAGCAAAACGTATCAGCAAATTACACGCCATGTCTGTTTTCCTCAGAAAGTGCAGTTTCCTTTTCACATTGAAGATTTGCAGTATGTTGGCGCTATTGCTAATATGAGGAAATTAGATCAAATGTTTTTGTGCTATGGTTGAGCTAAGTTGGTCTGTGCTCCTTTTAAGTAGCGCCTATCCCACTGGATTGTGGATATGCTCCTGCATGCCTACAGAGTGTGTAATCAGCCCTGTGAGGTGCCATGGACGGCTTTGAGAGGAGTGCCATTGGCGTCTATCTGGGCTGCGGCTTATGGGCATCACCAACCACATTCACCAGATTCCATCGCGTGAATATGGCGGCTTCTCAACCTTTTGATGCTGTGCTGCTACAAGAATTCTCTGAGCCTGCTCTATGAGGTACTGTATGTCCCCGGGATTCCTCGTGACTGCTGGTATTTTGGGCATTCAGTGCTAAGCACCTCCTCTGGCAGTAAGAAAGGATGAAATAGAACCAGAGTAACTCTGGTTCTATGATCATGGATGACCGCCAAAGATTCTCTGTCACTCGTTTCAGTCGAAGATTCTGCAGGAACAGAAAACTGGATGCCGGCGCGCTATATATCCTCTGACAGGCTATCCAGGAGTCATGGATGTGACATTGTTGGTATTACTACTCACAGAATTTCGAATGCGCAAAAGGAGTAATTCAGTGCTTTAAAGCACCAGCTCCAGAGATGATACTAGATATTTTGTGGATTACTTTCACCTTAAATAATGAGGAATTATAGTTTAAGATTACGGGAAACAAACAAACAAAAACACAGCATTCTAAGCGATTTGTTTAGAGCTTAAAGTGAATATGACAAGTAAGACAACACATTTCACCAAAATGTAGTGATATATTTCAAATTTGACTAAACATTTTGCTTGGGTGTCCCCAGTTTGACAATTTCTCTTAAGTTTATATTTGTTCCTCCTGGTTGGACATGAGCAGCAAAGATAACATAGGGTAATTCCACAACCTATCAATCATATTGACAATAATAAATATGACCTGATAACACCTTTTAATGATAGTTGAAAACAGTCAGAAAATTGTGTCCGCTGCATGCAAACAGTGTACTCTGTAACTCTGCGTTTGTATTGATGACATCATCAATACAGAACTCGGCTCTACTTCCTGTAATCTAAAAGATTTACTTTTCAATATTTCTCAACAGATATAAAAATATACATATTTACTGCTGGTTCTATACCACCAAACTAAGTCATAATTATAACAACAGGAGAACCTCATATAGTCATATAGTTTAAATAATCTTGTTAAAAGAATATCCTTGATTGGGATTTAATATTGCCATGTGTGAAGTGGCTTATATGAATCTCAATTTTTCCCCCGACCTGGCTCCAATTATTACTGCACCCTCACAAGTGCAAATCCCAGCCTGACTACTACCTAGCATGGCATAATTAAGGCTATTAGAATATGAGTGACAAGCATAAACAAGAGAGTGTGTGTGTGTGTGTGGGGGGGGGGGGGGGGGGGGGGGACATAGCAGTGGACCCTTTATTTGATGATGGTCTTGTTGTGATCTCTGAAGTGAGTCGACCTGAGACTGATATGTCCATCACATTTCTCTGACAGAGAGCGCTGGCAGGAAGCTTTTGTGATTGTGGTGTCAAACAAGTGTCCACCCACACACACTCTCTCCGTCTGTCAAAGCTTAAGACTTACAGTATTGCCACACTTGCATTTTCATCTTTTTAAGCAAGTCATTTACTCAACAGTATTCAATAATCCATTTTGACTTTGAACGTCATTATTTGTTGACATATAATTTGCACTAAAATGAAAAGGATAAACCACCAATTAGGCATAGTGATCTAAATTATTTGGTGGCCATAATATAAGTAATGTAATAAGAAATACTCCAGCAATAATTAGTAATAGTAAGTAATCCTGATAAAGATCCTGGCTCAATATGCGTTGTTTGTTTGATAAATGTTTATCACAACAAATTAAGCGCCTTTGCCACAGTTGTTTTTCCAAGTAATAAATCTGTTAACTGGAGTAGGCACAAAGAGGATGTATTCAAATAACTGGGGTATTGCTAGCTTAAATCTGTCGTGAGTTGGCCAAAGTGGTGTTTGGCTTATGACAAAGGTGGGATTTAGCCTATTCAGATAATGAACCTTTTCTGATCAAATACACTTCAAGTTTTCTTGTAAACACCTTTTAAAAAACAAAATGTTCACGATGTAGTGACTACCAGGACCCTGTCTTTTTTAGTCTCCCATTTTTGTGTTTGTTGGTGATGTTGTTTGTGTGTTAAAGCATGACCCCTGTCCCAGGACAAATTTCTCCCATGGGAGACAATAGAGGATTATTTTATCTTAATCTTTTGCTTCAGCTTGCTCGGTTTTGTGCTGCTCCGCTCTAGCAACTCTTGCTCGATTGGTCAGAGCGGTCACATGCTACATGAGCCTGCGTCACTTCCGGGCCGCACAGCCAATGGATGTACTGCTCAAGGCTGGTGACGTTGGCTAATGAGCACAGCCATTTACTTCAGAGGGCTAACTTTTATTAAAAATGTAAAATATAAAATAAACAACCAATACATTTTTTTAAAGAAAGACTGTTGGATGGTTTTATGTGAATATTATTTCAGTTTGTTATTTCATTATTATTATTTCATTATTATTATTTTTTATTAATCGAGTGCACGGAGCCCATTGGACCTAAAAGGGGATTTAATGCTGCGTTCATGTGGTCCTTGGGAACTCGAGAAAATGTTCTTCTGAGTTGAAAAATGCACAAGAATGCTCACACATGGGAAAAGAACTCGGGTCAAAAGCTGCTGCCTGACTTCAACGAGCTCATCTGCTCTGTGGAGACTGTTTTGTTAATTTTTCTTTAACATTTTGAACTCTTTGAGTTAACATTTCTACATATGGGGTACAACTACACCTTAATTTGCCTTAAAAAGCATGAAAAAGACAATTCATAATGAACAAATAACAAGTAACTACTTGATTAAAGGTGGAATGGACGATTTTTTTCAGCAAAATTTTTATCATATTTCCTCGTGGTGTGGATAAATCATTAGTCCTGCCACGTATCAATCATAAAACGCACCTATCGCTCACCTGCAGCCGCGTCAGGCTCGTCCTCACGTTTCCGCGTGCCTAAGCGCATGGATCTATCATAATATAGTTCCCTCAGTGTACGGGGCAAAATGAAGACGGAGAAAGACAGTTCGAGCTGACGCAGAAGTGGACAGAAATCTACGGGAGACGAGCGATGCGATGCGCTCCGTTGCGCTAATAAACAAACGCACATGTGTGTTGTATCAGTCCGCACGGGGGAGTGCGCATGCGCACTTCCGCCTTCGTTCTCAAATCGCCGAAAAATCGTCCATTGCGCCTTTAATATAAAATAACCTCCATCTTAAATGATCCATCGATCCACCTAAATGCAGTCAAATGTCCCAAATGTTGGGGTAAACAATATATATGCATAGTCCTTTTGATATGTTGCGTTGTGCATCCAAATCATAGAAGATACTTTACAGCAAATACATTCTGCAAAAGGAATAACTTGCCCTTATTTATTAAAAATGTCACAGACGGTGAGCTGTTCCTAATTAACAAATGAAAAGAGTCTGTGGGCATAAAGCAGAACAAGGCTTGGTGTTTGACAGATGCTGAAAGAAAAGCACACTCCTGGGCAGGAAGTCGTGTGTAACCGCTTTATGTTCAGGGGGATACCTAACAGAACCAGCAGGCATTGTACTCTTTAGAGAGAAGAATGAAAAACAAAATAAAAAGGACAGCAAACCTAAAATAAAATGAGAAAAATAACGTGACAAAGCACAATATGTAAAGCTGTGTTCTAGTGACAGCTTCATCTCTGCTTCTCTTACAGAGCTCCAGCAAAAAATCGACAGAAGAACTTTGATTTGAAAAGGAGTAACATCAATAGCACACAGCTTGGGTTAAAGATTTGGATTGCACTTGTGTACACCAAAATGAAGGCTTTATGAACAATTACAACCTTAACAAGGATGCAGTTTTAACCAGGCATGTCAAGATTATTAGGTTTATTAATAATCTAAATGTTAAAAAAATATTATATTTAAAAAAAGAGCATCTGGCTTGAAGGCTGAATTTACCGGCTTCATTAGCGGAAATGTAGAGACATTTGTCAAATGGTCAAGGGACACAAACCCACAACGTCGAGGTGGCAACAACCACATACGCCACGCCCAAAGCACCACAGCATCTATTTCAATTATATTTAATTGAAATAGATGCTGTGGTGTCGATATTCTAAAAAAGTTAACATAAAAGCAAAATGCTATTTATGCAGCTCGTCATGTCACATTAGTTGGACTTTGCATTCATATTTTTGATTTTATAAAGATGGTTAAAAAGTAGTTTGGTCACGGTGTCAAAACATTGATAATCAGGATCTTCTCAGCAACATCAAAATGCCTTAACATTTAACATATTTTTGCCGACTCGATATACATTTTTAAGAGAGTGAGAATCAATGTTTTATTTGGCCATAGCATAACATACATGTACTATATATATGTTCTACTTAGACAAGATAAACAAAAAATATGTCCAGGTCGGAAAATTGTATTCTTAAAATTTTCTTACTGTAATAACAACTGTAATTTCCAAAACTGCTTTGTTGAAATTTGGTTCCGTATTGGGATCAAATTGTATTACAGTATGGATCTATCCGGTTGCTTATTTTATGTATTTAAGGATACGTTTTATCACCCTGCCACATGAATATGCATGTGAAGGGTCCAAATTGAAATGAACATAAAGGAGTTAGGTATAACAAATGCATGATAAGGCTAATGACTAGTTTAATAAATAAATGATGACAAACAAAACAAAACAAAAATTCTCTGACATAGTAAAATGAGTCTATTAGCAGCTCAAATAGTCAGCCCGAGGCACAGAGCCGTACCGTACCTGATGACCTCTCATTCTCTGGAAATGGCCAATTGTGTCGCTAATGGTGTAGACGCGAACGTGACCCATGTGCAATCTTCCAGACGGGTACGGGAACATGGAGAGGACGTAAAACTTCTTCTTGTTTGAGCCCTGGAAATGAAGAGATCACGTCAGTCAAATTGACTGAAAACTTATTATTCTTGCAAAACAAAAGATGGGCACGTATTCTCTTCTAGTTTTTCAATTGGTTTAGGACTTTATAGAAATGATTAACCTGAATATGGCAGGAGCATTATTCAGACAAGCCCAACTGTCTTTGGCTGCAGACCATGCAAGGTTTAAGTATTTGCATGTGATGAGGACAGGGCCAGCTACTGTATCGACATAAGAATCATTATTGGAGTCATGAATTAAAAAAATATTAATTACACCCTCCAGGGTTAGATGCCAACGATTCATCAACGTCAGCGTTTCCCAGGAAAAGGCCATTACCCTATATAATGACCCAAGATGAGCAAAAATGATCCATGCCAACTATTTAATTTGATCTCATGACAGAAACTGGACAGTGACGCTGCTGTAACACAAAAACAGTGATTTAAACTTTGCATACTTTGCCAATGATTGTTTGAATTTGGTCACTTTTTACTAGTTGGTCAAATCGATTTGAAAATCATTGCTAGGATTTTCAGAGACAACACCAAGCTACAGTTTGGCAACAGGAAAAAAGGGCATTCAATTCAGTCGGTGGGTTTAGGGAAACTTGTTAGCAAAGGATACCAGAACAGTAGAGGTTAAAGGCGCTGTACATAATTCTTTTCATGTAATAAAGTAACATCTGTTTTATTCCAGTAGCAATTGGGTGTAAAAGCATTGAATTGTATCTAATAGTAGAGCATTTTATTCTCCACGGAGCAGCAAGGTTGTTGTTGTTAGCTTTACATTGACTCACTCTGGCCTCAGGAAGTGGTGAAAAGCGCCCATAACTCATTGCGGTGAATAATTAGGAAGCTGTGAATGCATTAGGTGAGCATTACATGAGGACAGCTGCAAGGAGTTCAAAAAATGTTCTGTTTTTCCCGTTTTTAAAGCAGTAAAAATCAGATACAGCATCTTTCCAGAAAGTCCAGCTAATCTATATGCTTTTTTTCCATCTAGATCAACTTTAGGTGTTTGTTTAAAGATGTAAAAATCACTTGACATGTTTATATATAAAAAAATATTTAAAGTCACTTGTCATCACAACTTCTTCACATCGTCTTGAGGTGACAGGATAGTTCTCATTTATAACACACACTAACAAAATGTCTATCAGTGAAAAAATAGTCTTCAGCTGACCATCAGTGCATCATACAGTCGTGTAATGCCCTTCACCTTCTCGAGTGACTCCTTCCTCCACTGCTCCATGATTCGTGGATGCCACCATGCTTCCACTTTCTGTCGGATCTCTGGCCGATAGTCTTTGTCCCAAACCCGAGTCTGACTGAAGAGGGTGCGACTCAGATGGGACAGGACTGAGGGTCTAAGGGGGGAGTCTCTGACAAAGACACATCTGACCACAGTGAGAGGACGCAGTCTGCTCAGAGACGCCTGCATCATTTACCTGGACAGAAAACAAAATGGCTTAGACATTGATAAACCAGATTAAACCCTTTAAGCTTTTCATCAATATCATCTAGATGTCCTCAGTCGCCATATTTCAGCTTTTATTTTATACAATATATTTTAAAAGTCTCAATGTAATAATCGTTTGACTAGTCACCTACTTGGAAATAATCGCTGACTCATTGTCTATTGAGGCTTTATTAGTTTTCTTCTTAAAGGATTTTTTTACCTGTAGTATTAGACAGGAGAGTGCAGCGTGAAAAGGGGATGAGATTGGGGAAGGACACTGCAGCAAACTGTCAAGAGGCAGATTCAAATTCACAATGCCGTTGTTCACATGGAGTAGGTGTGCACTCTGCCACTGAGCGGCACTTGGTAGGCTTTTCAATGTCACGAAACATGCGTAATATCTTAGGTCTATATTTTCTCTACAGGTGCATTCTGACATTATAGAAGTATTAGTTGGAAATAATTGTGATATATGTGATCAAATGAAATTATTTTTATTATCACGAATACGATTTTTGCCATGAGCAGGCCTATCAAAAATGTCAAATATCTTCGCAGGGTGTAACTATACTGTATTTAAACAGCTTACAACGTCACTGAGGTTTAGGGAATTTATTAAAAGACTGCAGCAGTATATCTCAGACTTGAGTGACAGCTCTCCACAGGGATGTCTTTAACAACTGTCGCTTCACAGTCAGTGTCTCTCACACCTCTTCATTCACACACACCAACATGAGTTAGCAAGGAAATTATATATTCAGTCTGGTGCAATGGTGTGTGGACGACATGTTCTAGTTAAACTGCCTGACATTTTTTGAATTGGTCAATTGCTTTTCCACTTCCCTGCATTAATTTACAACTTACACATGTGACACTGCCAACTGTATTAATGCTACATAAAAACTGCCCTACCAGGCACCAAAACATTTTTTAAAAATACATTCCAAATAAGATAAATAGCCGAATTCTGCAATTTCTCTGTTGTGGGACAGATAAATGAAGGTCAAGATAAAAGAACCTTTATCTTTCGACAGACAGACCAAAATAACAGTCTATAAACAGTTTCCAAGGTAACAGAAATATCTATTTTGTTTTTTCTATTATTACTGTAGTTGACCTGACCAGCAAAAAGCATTTCCACAGTTGTGAAGATTTGAGACTGAGGTACCTTTCTGTCCATGCTGCTGTCCGATAAAAATGTAAATGAGGCAAATAAAGTAAGGCAAAAGGTCAGTCAGTGTTTTTTAGTGAAGACCATTATGATCAGGGTGGTCAGTTATTCAGATCTGTAGTCGTCAGTCTTCTCTGTCTTTACATGAAGGGAAGTATATTAGGCATTAGGGGAATATTTTGTTATTTTCAGGGAAAAAATGCTATTTGTAATGACGGTTAGAAGACTGGATCAGATCAATGATATCCCTGGTATAAAAAAAAAAAAAAGAAGATTTAGTTTTTTTTTTTTTTTAAAAGCTGTACGGTACTGTATGGAAAACCTTTTCCCCAATTCGTTTTTCTGCCCCTTTACTTGTTCTTTTGTAAGGGGTTGTCAAAATATAATAATAAAGATACTCTTCAATACTAAAACTAGAAGCTCATCTTAAATTAAAAAATTAAAATTATCATTATCATATCTTTACTGAAAAAAATAGGACAAATTTGGGCCTTTCCTGAATAGATGTAGTGGGGTCTTATCTTGAACTTGTATAAGTCCACACAATAACAATTAAGAAACCACATTATTTTGGTTGAAAATTACATTTTGGAGGTACATCGTGGTCTGTTAAGTATTTAAATAAAGTTTGAAATAGGTTGAACACTAGTCCTTACTTAAGTGGCCAGGACTTGACTGTGCAGCGCTCTGTAGCTGCTCCTCCCGGTTCCACCCACTTGCTTGTGAGGAACTTGTGTTTTTCACTGAATCCTCTCGAGTATAAGCAGAAATCACAGCAGCTCGTCCCTGAGGTGGGAGAGCCGCTCTCAAGGCTGCGTGAGGAGGGTGACTGACTGAGTGGGCAGAGGCGAGAGACAGAGACATGTTTCTATGGTGACGGGGCTCATCCACCGGGCCACTCTCCGGAATAAAACACTGAAAAACATCTTCAAACTAAGACTGTGGGCCTTTAATCGGTTAGTTGATCGATGGTGTCCTAGTCAACTAACTATTGTTATTTGCTATAGATTATAAGCCTTATATGGACCACAGCAGAAAGGAGAAGGCATAGCGTGAGTGTCTTTTTACACACAAAAATAAGATTTTTAAGTACTTTTCTGTATAAATAGTATCCCCTGTGCATCAATTAATCGACTAAAAATGGGAATGGTACAGGCAAAAGCTGGAGCTTGCACAAAAACTACTATAAGAGAACAGTATCGGGACTACAGCCCTAGTAAACTCTTATAATCCTGTGAATGGGGTTGGCTCCAGATACGTGGTCCGATCATAACAATACTATGGAGAGCCAGCATCACGGTTCACTTCTTTTAGTCAACTTATTGATGCACAGGTAATGCCTTTAGTTGACCCGACAACGATTTTTTGAAGTAAAAGCCAACAAACTGTCAGTCACATGAGCTATAAAATAAGTATCTTACTTATATGTAGACCTGGTTTCTTTCAATTTTACTTTTTTACTTGAACTTGGCTGTATTAACCATTATTTTCATTATCATTATTATTATTTTTGTGTGGTAAAAGTACTATTAGTACTTTCCACCAGGCAAAATGTGTCCATGCCAACTTGTCAATGACAGATCTTGTCAGCTGAAAGCTAGGCAGGGATGGTTAGTAATTAGATGGGCGACCGCTGGAATGGCAGGTGCCACAATGAGGTGGTAGTGAATACTGTTGTTGTGTCCTTGGGCCAGACACTTCCCCCACTTTGTCTCTAATGTCAATTTAACCTGCTGTATAAATGATAGTGCATTTGTTAGAGTCAATGTGGGACAATTAATGGAAATTATTCCATGGCAACTATCCGGCGTGTTTACAGCATGTGTGTCATGTATGTTCATTAACCTGCATTGTCCCCACCAAATAAACATCCTCTTTGGTTCCCTACTATGACCAGTGGTACACAGCCTTATGGTCATTTGAACTTTTGCAAAGTAGATGCACAGGATTTCACTGGATAAAAATGAGAAAACAATTGTCACATGAATAAAATTAGGTGACAAATAAAACATGTATTAGAGGAATATTGAGGAAATCATTGTAAATCTCTCAGTCAAGTGGTTTAGTAGTGGCCTATACTGCGTGACATACATTTCATAATAACTACACGTTTATCATGACAGCATCGTCAAAATGCAACCAAAAACACAAGATCTTTAAAGGCAATTTGGAAGCCTGTTAATGATGAGACCTTCATAAAAGGCAGAGTGTCTTCTGTGCTGGTATTTTTAATCGTGAAGAGATTATTATTGAGAAAACAACAAATAAAGACAACTATTTCGCAAAGAATGCAAAGATACACTTACCGTTTTTGTGCCGTTGTGCGTGATCTCTACATCTGCGTCAGGTTCGTATGAAATGTAATGGTCAAAGCATGTCATAAATGTTATATCCAGTTGTTAATTTGAGTATTTGACCGGTTTCCATTGCTCACAACGACTGCACGCGCGGCGCCATCTTGTTTTGAACAGAACTTTATTCACACGCTTACGTTGACAATGACGACATGCGTCTTTCTCTCTGAAGATTTCTAGATTTGCAAAACGACCTAGACGATCATGTATTTGTTCACAGCAATTTATTTTTGTATTTTATTTTTAAATAAAATTGAAAAGTCAGTCAGTTTACTTACTTGAAAACACGTGGTGCCTATCTGGTCTTTTTCATGGCAAAAAATACAGTCACTGAGCAAAAACTACCACTCTTGTTTTGTTATTTGTTTTGTGGCAAACCAAATGTGTAGCAAATTTGTTCAAACCTTTAATGGACAAAAGACCACAAGAATAGGCTATTCTTTGAGAACAATAAAAATAAACAAAATGATTTATATCAGGGTAGTTATTATTAGGGTAGATCTTTCACAGCAGGATATGTCACTCATGACACATTCACATTCTCAAAGGTCCATGTAACTTTTCTGGCGAGATGTTTCCATTGAAAAACATGCGAGTCTTCTTCTTCTTCTTCTTCTTCTTCTCTCCTCTCCACACATCTGACCTCTGACTTGGCCTGGTGACATCACTCCATCGTCTTCATGGAGATAGATACAAGCCATACTGTGGAACATTCAAAGCAATAACATCTTCATGGAGCAAACAAAGTGGCAGACCCACCTCCACTGGAAAATGTATATGGTGCACCTTTAAGGCTTTGTGGTTGAGAGCAAGACGGAAGCAGAGGTGAAAGAGTGGTGGAAATGGGCTTTGACACTGGTACAAACTGTATTGTGTGTTGTGTATTCATGTCTTTTTCATTATTTAATCAAACAACAGATTCAGTATTCTATCCATCTCAATGATCTATAAATATTTACATTGTGAACTCATGAACAAAATAAATGTCTTTAATATGTGTTGCGTTATAATCAATTGCTCAGTTTACAAACTGAATAAAAAGAGCTCTGTATGGTGATATAAGTTTGTTGACCAGATGGAGGTTTGATGCCTGCAGGGACTGTCTGACTGAACAAATCTAGTTTATTGCTGGAGCGCTCTGAGGAAAAAAAGATAAAACATCTAACCGTTTTCTTTTCATAGGCCAATGCATTTTTCCCATTTAGTTGCAGGAAAAATTGTATGTTTCTGGCTCAGGTATTACCATGACTTATGTTGTTTTTCAAGCAAATCATATGTGATGGCAACCAATCAAGAGCCCTTTCCTCTGCTTGCATCCGCTTTCCGGCTCCCACATCGACAAACATTAGATGATAATCACCTCCTTTCACTGTTCTGCTGGATGATTACTTTTCAGCCGCACAGATCCAGAAGACAAACGATCTTCCAGAGCTGTTGAGACCAGGCCACATCAGGGGGGTATCTGGCCGGCCAGAACCCAGAGTCCAGACCCTCCATGGGGCCTTATGTGATTCACTGTGAGAAGAAGGCCATGCAATCTCACACCATCTTATTTGTGAAAGCAGGCAGAGAGGCAGGGGTCTAAACATGCCACCGCTCACTGAGAATTACATGTTAGATAAGTGTGATGCTGGTGTTTCAATGGCAAAGAGGTGAGGTCCTATATTGGTTTTCATGTTTTCACACAAAGCACATCTGTGAGAAAAAGCTTTTAGTTAGAAAATGTTTTTTTTGTTAGTATCTCAGTGGTGGCATATAGGTGTATTTTGAAAATACAAGTCAAATTTAAGATCAGTTTTGATTGGGGATGGTCAAAAAATGTAATTCCCTAACCCAAACTAATCAATTCTAAACTTGATATCAATTTCATATGGTACTGATACTGAATAAATTACCTTATAGGATAAAGTTGAACCTGTCCTGAATAGTTATATTATATAATAGTTATATACATACATATATATATATATATATATATATATATATATATATATATATATATACATACATATGGTATTCACAAGAAATACCAGGTTGTTTCTAGCAAAAGTTAGTATAATAATATGTTAATAAACTTATTAAAAACCTAAAACCCTTCCTTTCTACTGTTCAATTAATGACAGGTCAGGCAATACACACATAAAAGTTTACATGATAAATGTACAAGATTACTGTAGTTTATACTAAAAATGGTAACAAAATTGGGGGCTAAATCTAGTATTTTATTATTTTATTTTATTTAGTGGGTGTAATCCCTCAGTCATCCAAGTGTGATTATAGGTTATTTATATAGTCCAGATGCAAACCAATGACGATTGGAGAAAAGCAGGTGGCGGACCCTCTACCAGAAAGAAGAAAGAGCAAACAGTGATGGGCCCTTTATGATCAGTACATTGAAAAACTAGTTATCGCAAGGAAAATTACATCAAATCTTCCCTATAAATAACCCAGAGTTTTAGTATTAGTTTTACAGTTATCAATAGGTGCAATAATTCCCCAGTGAGCATTGCCCTGCTCCTCTGCCCGTTGCCCTGGTGATGAGTCCTGGCTGTGATTTTTACGAGAGAGAGACAGGCAATTAATGAGCCAACTTAAACTTGAGCACTAAACAGAAGTCGTCAAAGCCTTATTAAACCAGTTTTTAAAGTGTACCAAGAGAATTAAATGGCATGACAAATTAATTTCTCCTTCAGATGCTACAGTTTTAGGGGGGGAATTGTATGCGCAAGACTCTTTTATCTTTGTCTTATTTGCATTTTTCTGCGAAAAGATTTACATTTTTCCAGCATAATTAATGAACGGACCAGTCATTTACATGTTCTTGCTCTGCCCACCAAGAAATTGTCAAGATTTTATGCAGTCAGACAAAAATGTGGAATATTTTGAGTAGCCTAATAATAATAACAACAACAATTCAACTATGCAATATTTGATTATAATTGTATAATCTTAATAGGAATTGGAGCAACAGCTTTGAGGCTTTCAGGTGTTAATTATGTTTGCTCTCTTTTCAGCACATCAGAGGACGGCCACAACCAAATCATACCGTTTAAAGCAAGTGCCATTTGGAATTACAGCGTGGCAAAGATGAAAGAGAATAATTCAAAAACCATTTGGCCTGCGGTCAACTGTGTCAACAACTTCTTATCTATTCTAATGCATTATATACAGTGTGCATTATGATGATGAAAGCCATTTGCTCATTAAAAAGTAAAGCTATGATCAGTAATTTTGATCTATGAGAGAATAGGGATGTTATTTAGGTACAGAGCCATTGCTGGGTGAGGAGAAAGAAAAAAAATTACTCTGCCACTTTGAAACTTCCATTTGCATTGCATTTGGAATAATCACAGGCTTTGATATGGACTGCTTCTGAGTTCAGATTATCTCTACATGCCAAAGCCTTTCCGTGTACTATAGACTTAAAGATAAATGCTTGAAATAGACTTGAAAATAAGGTATAGTCTATGAATGAGTATAGATTTTTAAGTCTTCAGCAAACAATCAATATGTTTTTTCTCAGATCTATCTTCTTCTGCTTATAGTTGCTTGCATGAACTCATCATTGTCTTAATTCTGTTATAATTTAACATAGGGTAGACTAAGTGATCATATTCTACATATGAAACACACAACCACCCACACACACACACACACACACAATTCTGATAGAAGGTATCACGTTACTAAAATTCTCAAAACTAAGAAACTCAATTTAGATACTAAGGAAAAATTCCTTACTAGTTCAGATACTACAATTATGTATTTTTTTAAACGCTTTTTTTTAGACTATAGAAAGCAATGTAACACAAAACAATCCATTCATTTACGGTGTGTGTGTTTGTGTGTGTTTGCGTGTGTGTGTGTGTGTGTGTTTGCGTGTGCATGTGCGTGTGTGTGTGTGTGTGTGTGTGTGTGTGTGTGTGTGTGTGTGTGTGTGTGTGTGTGTGCATGTGCGTGTGTGTGTGTGTGTGTGTGTGTGTGCATGTGCGTGTGTGTGTGTGTGTGTGTGTATATATTGATGGTTCTGGTTGCACAACATGGTGGAGAAAAACCAACACCAACAGACAGAACAAGGAGAGCAGATGAATAAACAAGACACCGATTAAGCTGAATGGGAACCTATGGCAAATATTACAGCTTTTGTAAACCAGTATGCAAACACAGCAGCTGCATTTAGAGCAACTGAAAAAGAAAAACACAATTGTGGCTTCCAATTTATTTCATACAATAAATAAGCCTACATCTAGCGTCATTTTTATTTTCTTTTATCTTTGACAAACTGACTGAATCAATTTGGGGAATTTGAGCTTGGTTGTGCAGGATTAAAGTCTGGGATGGGTTCATGGGTTCAGAAATGAATCTGTCCTGTACCTGAGATTATCTCTGGGCCTCATCACTCAAATGAAACACAGACTATGAAGGCTTTCAATCAGATCCATATCCTGTTGGTCAGCGCAATGTAGGCTACAGACCTATCAGAAGATTTAAAATAAAAAAATAGTATAATTATTAGAATTGGTTACATCATAATCCCGTTTCTTATTTGCACACTGTTGTAGCATTCAGTATTCTTTGTTTGAATCTGTAAAGACAGTCTGTAAATACATTGTGATGTTGCGTGATGAAAGCAGCAGCAGCCACGCCCCCTTCACTGGCCACACAGAGGAGTTACGGCTGATCTGGTTCACTTTGGGTGCTCGCTGTGTAGGTGCGCCCCAGCATGCGCACTGGTGGCCCCGCTGTGTTTGGGAGCTAAGCGCTCACACCTGTGGCACGCAGCGGAGGAGAGAGCTGCCTCCTCACGCAACATCTTCTGTAGGACTCCGCTAGGAATGATCTGAAGGAGGATCTATCGGACGGTGCGTGGTGAGCTACATCTCCAAACAGGGCCATGCCAGCAGCAGAGACGCACTCTGTGCCATGCTGAACATAGGAGCGACCCTGCTCGCTCTGAGCGCCCTGGTCGCACTCGTGCAGCTCTGCCGAGGATGGAGCGAAGACGACCTGCTGCTCCCACCCATAAACTCCTCCAACAGGTTCCTGGCCAACTTGGAGGTGGACGTGCACTTCTCCAAGCGCTCGGTGGAGGAGAATGACCCTTCATCCTCGTCCCAGTGCAACGTGACCGTGCACAGACTGCTGCCCACGTCCCTGGTGGCGCGCTGGGACAGCAGCTTCGGCTTTCAATGTGATGTACTCGTCTACACCACCAATAACCATGGCAGGGCTTTCTTCTCCGCCACCATCAACCGGGGCATCTCCCCGGTGGTCATCGAGCATCTGGCGATCGCTGGAGGGCAGCAGGAGTTGAGACTGTGCGTGGGCTGCGGGATGTCCCGCATCAGACTATTTGGACAAGGCAGGTCCAGGGGCCAGCACACCGGAGAACAGATCACTTTCTGCTGCGTGGATTTCAGCTTGGATGAGCTCAAAGGAGACAAAAGTTGGAGGCTGAACAGAAAGCCCATTGAGTCCACTCTCGTGGCATGTTTCATGACTCTGGTGATCATTGTGTGGAGCGTTGCTGCCCTCATCTGGCCAGTGCCCATAATTGCGGGGTTTCTGCCCAACGGCATGGAGCAGAGGAGGCCCAGATAAGTCACGTGACTATGGTGATCAGCTGCCGCTACACAGCTTAATATTGTAATATTGTAGCAAAACTATCCATCAATGGACACATAAGCATCTGGGTTTGGCTATAGGCCTATTCTCTATATGGTTATTATTACGTAGGACCTAATGAAACACTGCCAATTCCGGGACTGGGACCAAAACAGTGTATTTTGTATACTACCTTGTAGGCCTTCTTCCTATAGTCAGTGTCAACTGTGCACAACTCCAATGGTGTTTGTATAATTTTTAATCTTTCTAGAATATTTGCCTTATCTGCTGTGGAGGACTTTTTACCTGAAATGTGTGGTCACCAACAATATCTACTCTATAGTTAACCATTTTTATCGCATAATTATAACACCCTGTTTATTGCAGAAGGTTTGCCATTTATATAGTAGATTTATATAATAAGAATGGATATATTTGCTTAACCTATTTGTATTCCTGTTGAACTGCTTAAATAAAACAGTTAGACTTTAATTTTGTCAGAGAGTAGGCTTCTTTTTTCCCCTGAACTGACAAATGTAATTATTGAAAATATCTATATAAATATTTTCCAGAAGCCTTTTTTATACTAAACCTTAAAATGTACAAACAAACGCACAATGAACTGAAAACATAACCTGAAAGTTAGTTTACGTAGTTTAATAGGCAAAAACAAAAACAACTTAGATCTATAATACACAGGATCTATACTGCGCTCTATCGGTCTGTACCTGCAAACGGCCCACGCCACACCTTTCACCTGAACGTCACGCAGGAAGAGGATGTGTTGCGTTTTTCTCAACAAAGACGCGAATGGTGCAATGCTTTACTTTCAGTTCAGTGGAAGCCTTTAAAGCAGACGAAGGAAACTAGAGAAAGTATGTACTGGGCCACCGCACGGATCCTCTTCGCACTGACGTGTTTTACTTGTACTTTATCAGGTAAGTTAAGCTCAGTACTTGACCTACATGTTTATCTTCACACGTGAGACAAGTGGTCAGTCTTTAGACAGTACCCTACAACAACATCTTTAGTGAAGTTGGGCAGGTCTGCAACTTATTATTTGGTTATCCAGTTGTTGTTGTTGTTGTTGTTGTTGTTGTTGTTGTTGTTGTTGTTGTTGTTGTTGTTGTTGTTATTATAGTTATTATAGCCTTAAACAGTTCTGAGTTCTGTCACGTTGATCTAAATCCTCATACAGATGTGTCCCAGGTCACATTTCCAGCTACTTCAAATAGTGTCTGAGGCTGATTTGCCCTCACAACAAAGGATTATAGTGTAAATCTTTTGTTAATAACACGTTAATAACTGTTTAGTCATAGAGTGAGGCTGTTGCTGTCCACTTGAAATACAGGCTGGTGAGGAATTGTGTTGTTTGCTTTGTGTCTTTGAGAACAAGATGCGCTCTAACTTCGTTATGTTTCCAGAGGTGCAGAAGGTGGAGCTCACGCTGGACAGTGGAACAGAGCTCTCCTTCAGCAGCTCTGCCTCCACGGGCTCGGGGTGTGAGGTGTGCGAATGGATCAGACGCTCAAGAACATGCAAAGCGGCCCAAGCGTTCTCAGCACCTGGACGTGTGTCTGTGGAGCTGGAGTGCGTCGAGCGTCGAGGAGCATTCAACGTTGAAATTGCTCGGACTGTTGGTACGCTGCCATTTACACAGTTGCATTACAGTAGAGCGTCTCAAACCTTTTCTTTTTCAACAAGCGGACCTTCCTCCTCTGGGTGAACGAGGACTAGCCCATGTCTGAACCAGGACTAAAACCTTTTAATTAGACTTTAGTAAACAAGAATTTGAGAAAGACTCTTTATTAAGACTTTATTTATTCATCCATCCATTCATTCATTCATTTATTTCAGGGACAGTGCATATTATTATCCAAAAGTCTGTTTTTCATCTGTAGTCCCATGTCAGCTATTACAGTCAGCCTAAAACAGGGAATAAAAAAGTTAGAAATATATACACCATTTACATTATAAGACACAGTCACATCATCCAGGTACAGACGCATAAACAAGCAGATAAACACAAACACACACATTGGTCATTTCATTTTTAAATACAGGAAAATATTTAATCGGACCTGAAAAACTATTTTTTCCGGAGGACAGAAGCACACAATCAAGAGAAACTATCAGTCAGTCTGTTTGCATTTTTCCTTGATGGTTTCTTCTGCTTTCTCCCCAGTGTGCCCCTCCAAGTCCTGCAGTGGTGACATCAACACTAACGACAACTTTGATGCTTTATTTGATCTAAATCGCCGCTTTGTCTGGTCTCTAATTGCTGCCGTCCCACATTCAGCTAGAGTAGACTTTGGAATAACTGGCTTGAGACAAATTCAACCATCTCAGAGCTGCCCCGACCGTCACATCTACACTTATGGAGTGATGGAAGACTCGGGAACAGTGTTGTTGGGCAGATACTGCAGAACCGGCCCCATCACAAAGGCCCAGGCTCGAGGAGTCAGCTGGGTTTCTCTCGAGCTTCCAGCCGGACAGAAACTGCAGGACATCCGCTTGGAGGTTTCAGTTGGTGAAGAAATCAGATGTAAGCCAATGATTGTATTTCTATTAAGCTGTATTAACCTCACGGAATGGCAAATCTTTTTTGGTGCACTTTGTAACAGCGACCTGGTCCTCTTCAGCATCACATCTATCTTGCATTTATTAAATTACAGGTGTTAGTACTGCCTTTAAAAACATGCATTCTTACTCATGGAGACGAGGTGGGTAGAGCAGCCAATGTGTACTGAAGTAACGTTACTTCAATGATATGACTCCAGTGGAAGTAAAAAGTTGTGGCCCAAATATTTACTCAGGAAAGAGTAGAGATGTCAATATATCACATTTTTGTTTTCCGATTATTTGCGAGAAAAAAGATGATGATGATTTAGCGATTATTTTGTGATTATTGAGACGGTGAAATATTACATTTTCTTTCATTCCCGTGGTCTGACGTGACACGTTTGTGACGGCTTTATACAATTGAACTTTCTGAAAGACAAAATGAAGTTAAATATGACAATAACAGATAAAAAACCAAAATACTTAATTTTGCTTCTAAAATTGTCACAATTATTCATTTTTTGGGTTCTCACGTTTATATTGTGACCTGAATAATCATGATTATCAATTAACCTATTAACCTAGGTAAGAGTAAAACGTATTGGGAAAAACTACTACTTAAGTACTGAGTAGTAGTTTGGGCGTAACATTTACTTAAAATATCATTTATGATATGGGTTAATTCAAATGGACTGACAAAACATTAAATCATGCAAGAATTCTGGTATTTCCAAAGAATAGACACAAAAACAAATCATATCTGAAGGTAAGAAATCAAGTGATAGGGTAGAGAAGAGAAACCGAATATTTCACTCAAATAAGAGTTACTTCAAACTAAATATTACTCTAGTAGTAAAAGTAAAGTAAAAATATGAAAATTTACACAGTGCACCTTTAAATCTGTGAATTGTTTCTCACACTGTGGATAATTGCTGTTTTGTTTGTTTTATTCTGTTTTGTGTTTAGCCCTTGCCAAAATGTCAGTGTCTCTTCCACGAGGGCCGTCCTCCCTGGAGCTCCTTTCTCCCAACTATCCGGGCAGTTTTCCTGATGACAAGATTATGGAGTGGCACTTTGAGGTTCCAGCCAAACACCAGGCTTCCATACAACTGCTCAACGTCACACAGCCTCAGTGTCTGGATAAGAGGCCGGGCGTGGAGTACCATAACATGTTCCGGTTTGGTTTGGTGGCAGGTCTGACAGAAACTCAGCCTGTGCAACGCGAAGGGGAGTTCACCATGACCCTGAGGAACTGTAAGATGGACAGACGTCGAGCCAACTCGCCTGGACTGTCCATGGGGTTCAAAGTGTCTACAGCAACAATTACACAAGGTTTGTACAAGTTATGCACGCTGCTAGAAATAAACATGTATATTACTAGACTTGCCAGAGATATTCTAGCTTTTCCATCTAATCTTACACACTCAAATGTGACTTTTGAAAGGCTCAATTGATTTTGAGAGTTTATGATTCTCAACATGTTACTACAGGAAAATGGATTACAGGGAATATAATGTTATTTTGTGTTGAAATACTGTGCAGTCACAGATTCCTGAAATCTAAGTCAGTGTCGGAATAAAAGTGGGGAAACTTTCCGGTTTCCAGGAAGTTTTAAGGAGCTCTGGGGTTGCGACATCACAAATCAAACATGATGTAAACAATGGTGTCTCTTACTCCACACCTTTGCATCAAAATGTGATTTCAAACTATGCATTATGTCATTTGAATATTCTGCTTTTAATGGAAATTTACATTTAATGCTGATATTTAATTTCAGGTTTAGTTTAACTTGATTTTTAATAACTGTATTTCTTTTTCTGGTCGGCCACATGCCTGTAACAAAGAAACATAATGTGAATAAAAGTAATTCTGATTCTGATGACGTTCCGTCCTGCAGTGCGTTGTGAGGTTGAGCTAAATCGATATCCTGGGCTTTCTCTTCACTTGAAGAAGTTGAATCCAGCCTCAGACTGTATCATGAGGCAGACGTCAAAGCCCATGGACCAGACCACACTAAAGCCAGGCAGCACTAGTCTGCTCTTGTTTGAAGACTGTCAGCCTAAAGACATACAAGTCACTGCCACACAAAAACTGGGTAAGTCCTGTTCATATGTGTTACAGTATTTAACCTTTGAACCTGTAAGAGTTCTGAAGTAGTTTCCCAATGATTGTCAATACAAACATTTAAGGGATTTTTTAATGTTTTTTGTGTGTGTTTTTTAAGACGTAATTGTGGTTCTCTTCAAATGTTGTTTATAACACAATTGCCACGTTCACTTTCTTCAGGCTGTTATCGGGCCATAACCTGCCCAAGGTTTTTCCTCGCTGTACCTTCTTTGCCCGAGTGCCTGATTAAATCACTGAGCAACATGACGTGGGCCCTCAACCTTCCTCAGCATGGGACAGCAGAGCTGGGCTGTGCCTCAGGCACACTCGTACATGTGTTGCCGGGACAACCCTGCAACGACAGCATCTCAATGAAAATGGCAGAAGATGATGGTTCAACTATTGGGACCTTCTGTCGCAATGGACCCATAACTAAACTCCAAATCCACACAAACATATCCATCACTGTCACTGGCACAAATGGTGAAGCACTCACTCCAGCTAATATATTGACAGCACGTATAAAAGATGAGATTTCAGGTAAAAAAAAAACATGATATATAAAATACCATAAATCAGTGCACATTCAAACCATTATTTTTACTACTTCAACTTTCCCAATAGAAAGCTTCATATTCAGAGTTTCTCCAGAAAAGAATATGCCTCTTTTCTTGGCCACTCCTGGTTGGCCAAAAGGAATGAATTCTGACTCGACAGTGTCTTGGCTCGTCACTGTCCCACCAAAGATGAAGGCACACCTGACGTTCACTAACCTGAGCCAGCCCAAGTGCAGCAAACGCCACACAGAGATCACAATCCGAAGAGTGGGCCAGTCACAGAATGACTACAGCCGCCGGGAGGATGAGAAGCTTCAACATGAACTCACAGTGTCTGGAACCTTCTTTTTGAACATGTCCAACTGTTTGCCAGAGAAGAGCGACTTCAGTGTCTTCACCAAAGTCACACTGCACCAGAGTAAGTGGTTTATGCTTATTTCATTATGGGTGTTTCATGTTGCACTGTAAACTGACTGTTGATCAAATAAATTAGCTGAAAGCATGAAAAGCACTAAAATGTCTAAATCACAATTTTATGGAATACATTTGTGGGGTGTATTGTTAGAAGTCATGTTCTGGTAAGACCTAAACTATTTTCCTCAAATATCACCGCGAATAGCACATTCTGTGGAACATTATAGGCAAAACAACATCTTCACGAAGAACTGATCACAATGAACTAATATTTGACTAACTTTTTTTTTTTTTTATTAAGATTTTTGACGAAACATGTTATTTTCAGGCCAGATAATGACGATCATTGTGAGCATTGTGGCTGTCTTGTTGGCCCTTTTCATTGTGATCCTTCTTGTGGCGTGTTTGGTGATCAGGTACGTTTATGTCTTCTCTTGTGAAGTATTGTTGAATGTCTTGATTGACATTTTGGATTGTGTTTTGGTACAACAGAAAAAAGAAGAGGAACCTTAACCCTCAGACGTCCATCTACAATGCAAACGGCACAAGTTTCCTGCCTGGACAAAATGGTTTTCCCCGTTCTCAGGAGGACGATGAGTCGCACGTGTACGAGGAAATTGATGAGGGTCGGATCTACTATGACATACTGAGGAAGAGGAGGCAGCTCGGTGTCTATGGGGAGGCGGGCTCTCACACAGACTCACAGATTCCCCTAGTGGCCAGAGAGAGCGGGACAGGTGACGCCGCGATAGGCACTTACCAGGATTTCCTTCATGAGCAAAAACCAGAGCTGCCCAAAAGGCTCCCAAGACACATGCAGACGATGGTGGTGGTGGACAACGACCTTTATGAGACGGAAGAGAGCGAGGAGGCGTCGTCCGCTCTACCACCACAGCTGGAGCCAGACGGAGAAGCGCCAGACGGGGGCGAATAAGAAGGATGAGCGCCGATGCTTTGAGATTTAGTTTACAGACATTTTTCTTCACCAGGACAAAAATCTTGATGTTACAAAGAAGAGAGGACATTTGTTGTAATGCTCTCCGATGAGCCACTCACGGCTCTCACAGACTTGTGGCTGTTCACTGTGTAAGTAATAATAATGGCATAGTATTGTGGCTGTTACTGAAGTGAGTCTATGTGGAGTCTGCAGGTTTCTGTGTCTGGGGGGGTTTTCTCTGGGCTCCGGTTTCCCCCAGCAACCCAAAACATACACAACAGGTACAATTCTCCAGCCTCCTGACCAAGATCACCTCAAGACCTGGAGATGGGTCCCCAATTTTAATGTGTTCTCGCATCTATATTATTGTCTGATTTATAGTTTAATTTGTGCATTATGGAAACAAGAAAGAGAGTAACCAATGCAATTTATTGTCCATTTGTTATTTGCTGACTACTATAATGAGCAGGTGAGACATGGTTTACTTTCGCCAGTGTCTGTATCACAATATAAATACAATTCATGTTAATTCAATAGAAATACTAGAGATCCAAATGATACTGAACTAGATTAGATGCAGGTAACCATAAAGAGTTGCATTTCTCTTGTTGAACCAACACACAGCGAGAGGTTTTCAGGTAAATAAACCACATAAACATTTATGTCTCAAGTAAATACATTTTTTTCTTTTTCAATAGAAAGAAAAGCCTGAAATCACTGTGTCTGATTCCAAGAGAAACACAAGGTTTCTCCCTGGGAATAGCATCAGAAGTCGATACATGGATTAACCAGAAAAGAACAGCGTTACAAATAATTCACATTTGAATTTAAAAATTATGAGGTTTGTTTGTTTGGTGTATAATTATCTATTAATTGAATTTGTTCTCTTTGCTTATATGAATTGTCACAAATCAATCACAGAATACAAAAATATGTAAAGACATGAAACATTTTGTGAAGCTAATTGCTGATAAATGTATATAAGTACAAGATTAATTTTCTTCATAAATCAAATATCTTTGCATATATAGTTCCCTGCAGAGAATTGTATTAGTTTTATTTGCATAATATTTTGTAAGTGCCATTGAGTAAACTTTTGGTGGGTCTTTTCACTGTGAGTGTGTCTACAAGTGACAAAGGCTTCATGTTGACAAGATTATGTGATTTGAACATTAGCATTTCTTGCACGTAACAATATATGATTATATATTCTTTTACTTTTTTGGTCTAAATACATGAATTAGAATGTTTGTCTTTCCAATTACACTAGCTTTAAATTAAAATTCACTCTGCAGGTACTGTTACTTGAGTAGTAGTGTCCCCAAATACTATTTTACTCTTACTTAGTTTTTAGAACCATCTTTACTTCTGCTCGAGTAATTCCCCTTTGCAATGGCCCTTTAAAAAAGCACACATCTGACTAATTGCATACCTAAATGAAAGATCTCTTGGTAAATGTGTAATTAGTGTGTTTGTGTGTGTGTAATTTAGTTTCTTATTTAAGGTAATTAATACAGTATTAACAAGTTGTATAAAAAACTATATTTATTCACATGGACATTACACATTGTAATAATGACTTGTTAAAAAAGTTATTGTTATAATGACTTTAAAGGGGACATTTTATGAGCTTGAACCACGTTATAAATTCCCTTTTCACCTACCCCCTATCTCTGCCCTTAGCACTTATGAATATTTTTTCATTCAGACTCCAGGTCATTGTTTGAGGGTTTAGAAATGTCTCATAGTATTTTTTCAACAATAAAAACTAAGTTCCTTGAAATGCTGCTATTTTTTTCAGGCCGTTTAAGATTGATATTACAGTTTAATACTAAATACTACCCAAAAGGCATAATATGTCTTCTTTAATACTGTATCTGAATATTTAAATGTCTTAAATGCTTTAATCAAAGACAAAGTCCCTGGCCTAAACAAACCTCAGACAATATTAAACTCACAAACAGATGCCTTCTCCTCTTTGCAGTTTTCATCAAACCACTTTCCTTTGGCCCTGGTGGACAGAGCGCCACAGTTTTGGCGAGTGGCTCCGTCCGGCTGATGAGTGATCTCTGTCTCCCAGTTTGCATATCTCAGGACAGTCCCAGTGTTTTGGGACCAGACTCCTTCCGTGACCATGTCGTTGATGCCAATCCAGATGTGCTCCTCTGGTCCGATGCTCTGGCGCACGTAGTTATGAAGCTGCTCGTTTTCGTCCAGACTCAGGGGGGCGGCCAGAGCACCCCCTTTGGCAATGCAGTCATCACTAGCAGAGTGGAAGTTCTTCTTCACACCGTCAGCCAGGAAACACTTGCCAAGGATCTTCATTCCTCGTAAGCAAACTGAGGAGTTGAATTTGTGTGAGCAAACGTGAACAGATCTAACAGCTGTGCCCGTAAAGCTGGAGATGTTATTGTTTTTGCCTATTTTGTCCACAATATGGTATTTATTTATTTAATATGGACAACGCATTGGACGAACCAGATGCAATGTTTTAAGTGTTATAGCAAAATAAGCTAATTTTCAACACCTGTCCATAGGAGGCTTTTAGAATGAAAACAATACAAAATGTACAGACTATATACAATACATTTCATTTTATACATCACCATGTGCACAGTTCTGTCCTGGTTTCAGCCACAGTTTCAAACACCTAATAAAGGTGTTTGAAACTGTAAAAATGTTAATTTATCCATCTCCATGGAGACGCCCTCTGGCCAAGTTACGAGTCAGATCTGTGGAAGGGTGACCCCTGCTCACAAGAATATTAATTTTGTCTTCTTAAGTTGAATAGTTTGTCACATTTATTTGTCTTTCAAATAAATGTTTCAATGTTTCAAAAAATTAAACACATGAAATACAAAACAAAAAACACGCCACAGAACGGAAGCAAACAAAACCAAGAAATAAAACCAAACTTACAGCATATTTTGTGCAGCAAGATCAAAAGTCCAAAATCAAAAAGGTAAATTTTAAAATTTAGTCCGATTGTAATTTTTTATTTTTTCCCCTAATGTCAGTTATAATTTGGGTCATGTCCTTGAATTATGGTGCTGTTTGCATCATCCATTTATTTATGATGGCCTTCTTTCCTGCTGCCAGGAGTATGCTCCAAAGATAGTAATTTATTGTGTCCACGGCAGGAGTTTTGAGGCCCAAATGCATACAGTAGTTCTGAAGCAAGATGGTGGTGTCAAATACAGTCTGCAACACTTTATTGATCTCAGTCCAATATTTCTGAGTAACAGGACAGTCCCAGAACACATTAAATGGGCTTAGTTGTTTTTTTCTTTAAGACAATATAGAAATGATATGCGGTGACTTCCGTCTTCATCAGAAGCGTCACACAATGGTTGGTGTGACTTATCTTAAGAGCTGTTCTTCTTAGTCAGCGTCAACCATCATGTGACACTTCTGATGAAACATGTCAAGGTAATTACATCATTCCTCAAGTATGAATGCATTTTTATCAAAGATATATTTTCACAATAAAAAGGAACTGTAATTGAATGAATGCAAGATAGATAAATACAGTGCAACATAACAGGCAAAACAATGACATCTCCATGGAAACAAACAGGTAGTAGACCCCTATACCTGTAAAAGTTACATAGTGCACCTTTAAATTAAAATGGAACCATTACCTGTTTGTAAAGCTTGCTGCTCTTTTATTACATTTAGCTCCATCATAATGTTACTTATTTGATTCTTCATTTCCTCCATTGCAGCACTGTCAGCACCTGGAAAGAGCATTATTTACCACGTATTCTGTCATATCAAGCTTATTTTGCTAGCTTATTTCACACTACTAATGCTTTTAAAAGCCCAAATCTAGAGTAAAGTGAGTGATTTTTGTTGAAACCTACCTTTATTCCTGTTTCTTCTCTTGGAGGTGGTTTCCTGCTGTGCGCTCTGTCCCAAAACAAGCAAGAAAACCACCACGAGGGCTGCTCTGGCGTCCATAATGCTTTTAAAAGCCCAAATCCAGCCTAAACTGAGTGAGCTTTGGTGTGGACTCCAAACTTCTGCTGCTCTAGGGGCTGTTCCTGTTCTCTTGTCTGGCAGCAGTTAGATGTATGAGGAATTCTTATCAGAACTAATGGTTTACAGATGTGAAACACTGGTTCTTTTGTGTGTGAGTGTGGCACAAAGATGGATGTGTGGTGCAGTGTTTGGACAACCATGACCATCTCTCCACATGCTGTGCCAGAGTGGCTCATGTGTGTTTTTCTATTAACAATATGGAAGTACAAACGTAATTGTGTATTATATTGTTTGTTCCATTTTTGTTTGTTATTTTTTGGGGAAAGAATACTAGTTATTACGAAATGAATGTGTCGTCTGACAAACAAACCTTCAGCAATATATACTGTATGTCACAATAATGGAGCACAGTACATAAACTAGCCTATAATACTGGTACTGACACAGAATGGAAAAAGTGACCAGCAACACTCATTGAAAACAGATCGTTTATCACAAGGTAAAAAAGTTTACAAGTTGAGGCCAAGGCAGTTTGTAATCATAACATTACATCCCCAAAGTGACAGTAGAAGTTGATCAATAGCTGCAGGTATGTGTTGCCATGGCGACCGACGAGTTTAAAGGTCAATCAGATGCATAGTTAATTCACATTTGTGTCCGCATTACATTCTCATACCGTGATCAATTTAGTGAGTTTTAACAAAAATGCGATGCAAAATCAAAATGAGCGATCATCATCTTAGTATATTTTTCATATTGCTACATTCCACCAAGTAATTTATATCTATATCATTGTTACATTCTTGTTTAATAATACTTAATTATAATAGCATCATACATATACTGTATAGTCTGAGCAGCACCAGTTTTACATTGTGCATTTGACATCGATCAAGTACTTCACAAGTACGACTACTTGAATTCATTTTAGGTGTATATCTGTAACAAGCAATTCTGTCATATCGTGCATGTTTCATAACACATTTTCTCCGTAAACTTAGACATCAAATACTGACTTTGAAATACTGACAAAAAAGGGGGAAGTCATAATGATAACAATAAACAACCAAATACTTAAAAAAAACATGCGGAAATAAATAAAATAAACCCTTTAAGAATGAACAATGGATCCTCTTCTCGAATCATCCTTTTCAGGCAGTGTGGCTCTGGTCTAGGTCGGGCAAACAACTGGAAAAAACAAACCGAAAAACAAATGTGTCAAAAGACAAATCCACTATATTAAAGACTAATTAAACTGCACATTTTGACATACTAAAAATACATACAAAAACAAACATACACAGATTCTTGGGAACTCTCTACAGCAATGAATTTGATCCTCTACAGATACTAAGCGGGGATCGTCCACGTGCTGTGATCGTGGGACAAAGGAAGAGGAGATTTGGGGAGAGGGGGTTTAGTGAGGAGAGCGTCAGGGTCAGACTGCAACACAGCTCAGTGGCCAACAGGGGGAGCGCGTCCACATCACAACATCAGCACAAACCTCTGTCCTTTGCTCACACCAGAGCTGAAGTGAAAGGCAGCAGCAAGTTATGTGAAGAAATAAAGTCAGATAAGGAATTTATGTGTAATTTATATATAAAACATAATAGAAATTATACTTTTCACCGAACTTTTACTTCTGTTACTACTATGTTTGGCATACTCTTATTTCACTAAAAGGTTAAGTGACAAAAGCTTCATGTTGTTGTTAAATGACATTTGTGTTTCTTGCTCTGCTCCTTCAGATACGATTTAGTTTATTTCTAAGCAGCTTTTGTGCATTTTTTAATTTTGTGTCTGTTCGATTACAACGCAAATCATCAATCAGATTACGAATAAATGTGATGTGAAAACTGCTACTGAATCAAAACGTTTCTCCAAATACTTTTTCTTCTTGTTTGAGTAATTATTTGAGACACTACTTTGTAAAGTTACTAATCTAAGTTATTTTAAAGCTCTGAGTAAACATTTTGGCTACTCTACCCACTGTACATAACAAGACGTAATTGAAATTTCTATTTTTTGTGGAGTTTTTTGCGTATTTCTACTAATGAGCATTCGTGTCAATCATCTAAGGATAACAGTTGTGAGTGTTTATATTACATGACATGTGTGAATGATTAAAAAATAAAAAAAAATACTATATTTAAGTGAATATCAGTGCCTTACCTTTGAGAATATACTCTGTTAATAGACTGGGCACCTTGTCGCTGTCATCTCTCATTGCAAGAAGAACTGGAAACAACACAAACAAACATTTTAGACATCTTGGTTTATTTAAATCTCTAAAACTCAGATATCAATAAAATGTTTACTTTTGATGAGCATTTGCAAGTCTTCAATCGATGGAGGGTGTCCTGTTTTTGCATAAGGTATTACTGTGATCAAGTACTACAAGATACACAAAAGAGGAATGAGCTTGGTAAGACACATGCGTTTACATTATGACATAACTAACTTGACAGCTAAAAGAGAAAAGGAGAGAGAGAAACCTGTTTGTCACTGCACGTGCCCCTAAATGTTTGCCGAAAGCTGTTTTGAATGACAGAAGAAAGTCCTTCCATGCTGAAACGCTGAGGAGGAATGAGAGGCAGGAATGTCAGAGCACACGACTGAACATGAAGACAGATTTATGGAGCTTTATGGAGGATTTTTATGCAGAAATTACAAATGCAACAAGAGTAAAAGCTAATAACACGATGGTGCAGTTGTTACAGTCAATTTGTGATATTGCAGGGAGTCGCTCAGGATTGTTTAGTTTTTTTACTAAAAGATTAAGGCCAAGTAAGATTTTATGACACATAATTTATTAATTTTGCACACTATGAGCAAAGGATCAATGTCTATGTAGATAACGCTGGTTTTCTTTTCCCGCGGCAACCATATTTTGACTCTTGAGTTTTCCACTGAACACTGTAAATGTTCTAAACAGTCATTTGTGAAGTTAAAGGTGCACATTTTCCCTTTGTAGAGGGTCCACCCACCGCCAGCTTGTCTCCATAGAGATGATAGTGTTTTACCTGGAATGTTGCGCAGTATTTCATTTAACATATCTACCTTACATTTATTCAATTACCTTTTTTTTGTTATTCATTTATGTTATTCATTCAGGAAACTGTCAGAGCTGGCATCAAACTGTGTGCTAGTCACTGAAGATAGATCTGTTTAATGGCATCTCCATGGAGACAATCAGGTGGGAAACGACACAGTGCACCTTTAAATAGTGAAGTGAAAGTTGTTAATATTTTTACATTCCTCGGGTAAACTCGCTGAAGATGTCTGGTACTGACCGCTCCCAGTGATTTGTCATTGTGGCTCTGTGAAGTCCCGGCCGCTCCTTTCAGTTTCTTCTTCTTCTTCATCATTTCGCGGTGCTCCTTCTGCCGGTTCTGGACGTCGATGAGCGCCGAGATGAAGCTGTTCTTCACTTCTTTCTCAAAATCCATTTCGTCCCTGAACGCCAACTGCTGCACCAGCTCCTCGGAAAGCCCACGGACAGTGCCCTCCGTCCCCTCCAGGCGCTCGTTCAGCTCCGCCACGGTCATGCTCCTTATTCCTGCACAAGAAACAAGGTTAAAATGTAGAAATACTGCCAGAGAGGATTGCAAGATGATTATTGTCGTCAAGGAAAGGCTCCAAAGGGAGTCATCTGGACGACTCAAGTGATTTCTTAAAAGTGTTCAAATGATTACTTGTGGAGTCTTTTCTACTCTGAAACACTCCAGGATAAATGGGGGATTACATCGACTAATGCTAATGATGGTTGTACAATTTTGAAAAGAAGTCATATCTGATTAATTGAATTAATAGCCCACAAACGACCTATAAATCACATCCTGCAAAAGAAGACCATTTCATATTTAAATCCAAAAGTTCAGGTATAATTCAGCTGATTGCATTGAATTTAGACAAAGAGAAATGTAAAGTCACGATGAGATTTCTCTTTTGTTATTACATATTGATATCAGAAATGGAAAAGAATATATATTACAGTAGTCAACCAGTCAACTTTATATGGTACATTTATTATGAATACATTATTGACCAGATAAAAGTAGAACATTTTTGACTGACGGCTTCGATGGGTAATCTTTGTGCATTAAGTGAATTCTTGAAAAAAAAGTTTCACACATCTGTTATAAAATTGTTATAAAAAGGTATTTTCGTATGTGTTTTGGAGTATGTTTATCAAAATATTGTAATATTATATAGTTATGATATAGTTATATATTAATATAGTTGACAAGTCACAGTTAGTCTATTAATTGTTGTAGCCCTAATTTCTTTGAAATCATCCCCAACACTAAATTCTGACTAACTGCTGGTGCACCAGTCAAATCCATCAACATGTTTTTGTTGAGAACGCAAACCACTCTTCCACTGCGTCCTCATTCTGTCCCATTCTGTTCCATTCTGTCCCGTTTGGGTCGTTGTCGTTGTTGTTGTTGTTGTTGTTGTTGTTTTATGGCGGTTGGCATCCAATTGTTGCATTACCGCCAGACTTTATTCCTCAGACTTCACACAAAAGCATGTAATTACCCCTGCTGTACAGCCAGTGGAGTTTAAACGAGGCTATATATTGCTCCAGGGCCTCAAATTTGACCCAATTTCTTTTCATTTCATTAAGTTGAGTTGTAAAACAGTACAATTTATAAATGTTATTATTAAATACTTATAATCAGTATGTCCCACATGATATTAACAGGCATCTACTCTGACTTGATCGATCTATGCACTGTCTACTTTTGGATAAACACTAAAAATGTGCTTCTAAAATGATACAAAATACAATTGGGAACTATTACTGCTATTTTGCCTCTGCTATTATTAACGCGCGGCTAGGTTAGCAGAAGCAGAGTATTAATGAAATGTCCTTGACAGTGTTTATTTCACTCACTCTCCTCGTAGTGGGGGCTGGCGATGTGCTGGACGTCCACAGAGAGCATGGAGAGGTCGGACTGTGACGGGTTGTGTGCGATGTCCGGGGAATCCTGCATCATCTCCTCGATCTCCTCGATGACCTACAACCACAAAAAACAGACTCGTCAAATCCCACGTGGCCTGAGGGGATCAGTCTGGTTGGCCCTGCTGACACGCTGCTCCACTTTCACAACCGGGACACAGACACAAAAGAAGAACAAGAGCCTTTGACAAAGACTATTCAAATATTACTGTTTTATGCTGCAGCAATGTCAAAGCAAATGCATGAATTCCAGTCAATGGCAATGAATTATTTATTTTATTCATTAACTAAACTTGGGTGTTAAGGAACAGGACAATATCAAACAGGGCAAAAACCGAGTTGTTGTCAACAGGCTAGATAACGATCCTTTATTTATTATAAAAACTTCAGAAGGATGGCTTCAATTCAGGGAACCAAAAATCCCCATAAAGCAACAGTAGATATCTAACTTTAGTACAGACGTTACTATGTCCCTATTGACTTCATTAGGAAGACACTGCATGTTACAAATACAGTATAGTATTGTTAATGTTATAGTAAGTGTTAAAGGTAGTGGAGGGTCAGCCACCTGCTCGTCTCGGTTAGAGATGTCAACAATATCTGGTTTATCGATGATCATCAGAGAAAAATAAGGCATGCACAGACTTGACATGTTTCAGAACTGAGTAGAGTTCTGAAGATGGCAAAACATGTCGACAAGGTAAAAACATCTCGTAAGTTGATTGTCTCAAAAAAGAAGTCTGTGGATATGAACGTTAAAAAAGATAGTCATTTTAATTCCATCTTCTTGTACCTACTTGTGTTGCAGCACTGAAATTCCCCCATGTTTGGACAAATAAAGGCATATCTTATCTTATCTTAGATCGCAAAAAGTAAACCTAATCTAACCTGCTCTGTCAGAAAACCTGATTTCAGATGAAGCTGGTCACGTACTAGAGTGGCGATCTATTATTAGACCGTGTAAATAAAAGACACTTGAGGATTTCACTGCTGTTTGGCCATGGCAATAATAACCCAAATGAATTGTAAAATTGTAATGTTTCTTCTCACAATCATCGTAACGTTAACCTGTGATATTGTGTTACCTGGTCGGCTGTTTGCAGGGGTTCGTCTGTGAGGCTGGTATTGATCATAGAGTGCATGTCCAGATCCTCCCTGAGCTCCTCGTCATCCGATACCTGCGCTTGGACATCGTTCTGCCTCTGCCCAGAAAGAAAGCAGGATTTAATCTAAATACGTGAGTCCTTGGCACATTTGTCATTTTAAGTATGAGACAATGTTGATGGCAGAAAGGTCTCAAGGAAAGTAGGGAAAGAGATATATGAGATGAGGAGGTTGTGTACCGTTTTGTCCTCCTGGTTAAATGCTGGTGTTTGTAGGGAACATGCCTCCGACTGTTTCCAATCCACGGGCAGGACCTGGCTGTAGCTCTGAGTTAAAGCAGTCCAAATCCTGTCAAAGAGGAAACGCACAAATCAAAATCTAACCAAAGGATTATGAATAAAAATAGGACCACTGCAGTACGTGTTTCAGGGAATCTCCTAAAAATATATTGTGGTTGGATTAGTTTTAATGCTTGTGATTTGTGACAGTAATCCCACAGATGTTTTTTTTAAGAAGAAAGCAGCACACCAGATGAGCAGTTTAAGTGCTGATAACAATATATGGTAATTTAAGAAACAGTGATCATTGAAAATAATTCAGATTAATTGCGTTGTCAATGTTGAGATGCCAATAATAGCACATTTAAACCATGTCAGATCACTGTGCTGGAGAACATACCCAACACGTGCAAACATTTACACATTTGGGACAGTTAGTGGAACATAACTGGGACAGAGTTGTGGTGAAGACCTTAAGCCACAGAGTCGGTGAGAATGTAAACGTAAACACAAACACGTCGTGATGGACGGGACCTCCAGGCCACACTCACGCGTCACTCTCCAGCGCGTCCTCGCTCAGCACGTTCATGGGGGCGATGCTCTCCGTTTTCGCGTTATAATTCTGGAAGCACACGGTTAACTTTGCGTCAAAATCCTTCACCAGATCCTCCATGGACCTGAAAGCCCCACATTCCTCCGGGGAGAGGCTGCTGTCCCGGAGCTCATCCTCCGGGAGCAGCTCCGCATCAGCGGGAACACTGTGGCCTCTCTGCGGCGCCACAAGCCCCGGCAGCCGGCTCAGCTCCCCCCCGATCGGCCACTCGTCGTCGAAATGTGCGATGGGCGCCGCCATAACCCGGCCCTGGCTTTAGCCCCGGGTTAGAGAGGGCATGATGCTGCGGGACAGGCCGGCCTCCGCATCCTCCTCCGGTGAAGCCGCTCACTCTCGCTGGCCACAGTATGGCCGCTGCGCTCCAGCCGCGCACCGGCGGCTGCTCGCGGCACAAAGGCGCATTCAAATGTTTCCACGGAGAGAAGCGGGTTTTTGGCCAAGTCGGTCAATGCATTTGATCAACGAGTTTCATTATTGCAGCCGCAGACGTCACAAATGATGCTTTATTGGTCCAAATTATAAACATTTTAGGAACTATTGTTGTTTTCACAGCGACGCCCAGCGGACAGATGAGGCATTGCAATAGAAAGAGACCGATGAGCTCATGTTGCCATTGACAACGAACAAACTTAAAGTAGGTGCGAAGCAATGGCAAGAAGCCCCTGGGAGTGGCAGCGTTATGCACGGCCGTGTTCTGTACGGTTGCCATAGCGATGATGTCACACAGCGACAACGTTTCGCCCATTCTTACAAGAGACAGGAGGAAATCGCTCATTCGACGATGGATCCCACAAAAACGACAAAACTGAGGAAGGAACAGCCAGACTCAGACTAAGATTATCAACAAAAATAATTTTGAATGATGCTTTATTACGCCGTCACTCAACAAAGAGTTACAAGCATTACAGTCACTCAAAAAAGAAAACTAAACAATAGTCACCAATAAGTGTGTTCTTCAAAATGAGTTCACCTTTGTCAACGCTGAAGAAACTCAAACACACACCTTTGCAGCAATGGTGAGTAACACAAAGCAAATATGTGAAGTATATTTGGTACTTTTGGAAAACATACAGTATACTGCATTATGTTGTTTTTTGAACAAGGGGAAAACCTGATAACCATGCCAGGGGGAGCCTGGTGAGAGGTAAGGTTTGGTATGACTTGTAAATGCAACCACAGAGCAGAAGTAAAACAGGAAACAGAAAATGCATTCTTTTCATCTCAACAGGTGCAGAGTTTCAGGCAGAAGCTGATCATGGTTCCTCTATTTATGACCTGCATTCTCTGGTGACCCCCAACAGCCCTCATAACACCAAAAAGACACAAAAGAAAGGCAAGATAAGTGACAGTCCCAATCCATCTCCCGTAAAAAGTTGAATTTGACATTTTTCTTCTCAGGCAGCCCACCAAACAGCCCCGACCCCACACCCACTGTGATGCAGCAGCTGTCCAGTTTAAGGAAGAGAGTCAGGGCCCAATCAGAAGAGATTCGTCACAAGGTTACATTCTGATTGTCAGTGGCATTGCTCCTAATAATTAACTCAGTTTGTTCTTCCGACCATTCTGTTCCTGTGTAGAATGAAAGAATTGCAGTTCTAGAAGAAGCCCTGAGGGTAAAGAAAGGTAGCCTTGTGTTTTGTTTTGCAGTTCATCAACAGATCATTGTGAAAACCAAGAATTTAGTGAGACAAGTAGAAGTACACACACATTATACACTGTGTTTTCTATTGTAGAGATTTCTGAGAGGCGATGCATGATGCTACAAAAGCAGGTTTTTGAAATGGAGGTGAGAACACATTGAACGTTTAACCAGAATTGTGATTTTTATGGTTTACTATTGAGGCTGACGTATCCAACAGAACTTTTTATTGGACTATAACATGATCTGGGTCGGATCTGAAAATACAGACGCAAAAGAACAGACCTTCAACTTTAAAGGGCTTTGGACACCACCAGGTAGTTTCCAAGTCTGGCAGAATAAAGATTTGTGGCGTTGGATGCTATTTTACACACACACTCACAGTAGTTTTCTTTACAGAGACGTCAGCATACAGGCCCTTTCACGTGAACTTTGACCTCGTCCTGGAGAAGATACAAGAGCTCAACTTTCTGGCAGGAGAGGGGGAGACCTACATCCAGACTACAGCTAAGGGTGCCCAGCTGGCAATAAAGGAACCAGTTGAGCTGTGGCTTTACCAGAACGGCATCGCAATGTGTGACAGACCATTTTGGACGTATCGGGAGCACAAAACTCAAGTAAATAGCACTTATTTACTGTTGCAACACAGTAACAGCTGGGAAATGTGGCAAATCAAAACTTTTGAAGAGCCCACACACTTTCAATGTTTTCACGATATTTGAAGTAACTTTATATAGTCCATTCAAAAGACTTGGATGAGGAAAAGTAGATAGCGTGTGCTTCTGTGATTGAGTTTATGGTAAAACAGACAAACATCCCAGTCAAACAAATATATCAATCTTTACAAATGTTTTAATAGTCGTTCTGTTGAATATATGGCCAAATTGCCCATTAATTTGATCAAATTCACTTGCACATACTCAAAATTGGGAATGAAGGTGGACCAAACCCTATGGGGGACATCCAAGTGTATATTGGATCACAGGACTAATCGAACTGGGCTCGAAACAAGAACCAAAACTAAACTGTGAACACAAAAAATCCTGCAGTTTTTGCTCATTTGTTTGTTGTCTTTTGCAGCAGTTTATGCAGGATCTGATGGACGGCTATTTTCCATCGGCGTTACAGGAAAAGTTCCCAGATGGCGTGCCTTTTCGGGTGTGTCTCTGACTTTCCACTCAACTGAAGTTAACACAACAAACGCTAATGCACTGATATCATTTAGGTCCACGACAGGAGGGATGAGCAGTTTAAACCCAGGCAGCAGAACAAAACATTCCCTGGTCACGGGCATATTATTCAAGGAAACAATGGAAAAAACACAACTTTTTTCAATGCAGCACCTGACAGCGGTGGGTCACTTTACTTTGTTACGTTACATGTTAAAATAAATGGTACTTGTTCTTCTTTTAATTCATACTTTAACTTTTTGAGATCCAAATTTAACAGCCAATCTGAATAAACTGAATTATATTGTCTTAAATTTGTTGAATTTGAACCATTGAGGAAACAAGCGACCAGATTATTTCATCCATTTAGAGTTGTTGTTGTTGTTGTATGTCTGAATATCCCACACTGTTGTTTCTGTATCGAGTACCTTTAAATATGGTAAAAACGTGTAATTGCTTGAGCATTAATTCTCCTGATCTCTTATGAAGGTACAAAACTGTGCCAAACAGTGAAGGCAGGGCATGTGAAGATGATCGGGGAGGATTTGGAGCGAGCCCTGCAGGTGTCCAGGAGCAAGCAGGTACATGAGAGCATTTTTGGCCATACAAGCTCCTGCTGCTGTTCTGCAAATTTAATGAACTACGCCCCGCGCGTCTTGTCTTCACTTGTTCACCGCAGTCTTGCTTAATACTTTCACTAGGGTTTGTCTGACGCTCAGAGCAACTCTGTGATCCTTGTTGAAACTCCAGCCCTGAAGAGGTAAACAATCTCAGTGTCATTCTGCAAAAAATGACAATATACAGTATATTTTATTGACAGCAAAGTACAAAAGCACCTCTTGTGTTCCCTCTTCCTTTGTTTATCATTCAATACTGATTAGTTACTGCGAAAATATCATTTGACTCATCGATTTCTATTGAGATTGTGTTTTAGTGAGTAAAAAGGAAACTTGGTGTCTCCCACCAAAACTAAATCCAAATCCTCTTTGGCAGTTACTTGTAGCCTACTACTTAATTTTTTGGTTAATCAATGTGAATGTGAATTGGGGTTCATTTATTTTATCATTTTATTTATCATGTACACATTTTCTTTGCAATCGTGTAGATTTTTGTTATCATTTGTGTAATATGACCCATAAACTAACTTAATTGAACTTAATTTGAGCTGTACAGAGTTGAATAAGTAATATCTATGCCTCGTTATTGGTTAATTCTGGTATTTATTTGATGCAGCTCATGCCTTTTAATGACACTGTATATTTAAAAATGGTTTACCGACATCTTCCCGCTTCAGTGCCATAACATCGTTTCAACATCACCGTTTCTCGCAATATCTCACACATTTTACACCGTGTTGTGCTTCAAAATGTGTTATCGTGACTGATCCAAGTCTCTCCTCTGTCACACGACACAGCTGCATCAAACAGTCACTGACATTCTTCTGTTGTCAATAGTTTAAAGGCGAAATCCGCATCTGACGTGACAACGCTGAAGATAAGATCTGAAGACGGTTGCCGCACGTACTTGCTGAAAATGACCTTCTCCGAGACGATCGGTCACGTCCGGCAGTACCTGGACAAACACAGGTGCGGCTTCATTATGTGTGACAGTGATTTATTTCCCCCTTTTGAGCCCGGGACACTGACTTTGTTGCGTGTTTTTTTTACCACAGAGGCGGTGAAATGCCCAGCTATGACATCATCAGCGCCGCCCTGAGGTGCCGCTATGACGACAACAGTATGACCATTCGGGCTTGTGGACTCACGGCCAACGCTACATTGTTGTTACGCACCTGCAACGCCACATGACAAGTTAGCAAAACATTCCAATTAAATATATATTACTAAGCTAAGAGTCCACGCGGTATATTTTAAAAACACATTTTGTTACGACAGATGAAGAATGGGAACATGTTTATCGCAATGGAAGAGCACAAAATCATCACAGTATCACAGTATTTTTTCAAATTGTACATTACTACTCACAGGGAACTACTTTTAGCTGGAGAAATTGTTGGGACATAAAACTCCTGGCTGCAGCAAAACGCGATCACAAAAATAACAAGGAATGAACAAATGAACATGGACTATCAAGGCTCAAGTAACGATGGATCTATATAAAATGTAAAAAAAT
The DNA here is from genome assembly GCF_026437365.1 of Eucyclogobius newberryi. Classification (NCBI taxonomy): domain Eukaryota; kingdom Metazoa; phylum Chordata; class Actinopteri; order Gobiiformes; family Gobiidae; genus Eucyclogobius; species Eucyclogobius newberryi. The sequence goes on along the minus strand of NW_027315945.1, from coordinate 25,763,417 downwards.
CACATTGACAGCTATTTTCAAACAATGTATTCCAGACGTAGAGATAATTTAGCTACATTTACCTTTTGTTCCTTCAGTCATGTTTTTGGTTTAGTTTTCAATTTCATTAAAATAAAAACATTAACAATAAACTGTTGAAAGTCTTTATTGCTAAAATAGTCAAAATTCAAACAAGAATAACGTATGAAAATATAAACATCTTTTCCCTTTTGCAAAACATTGAGATGTTAAGGCATGCGGAGCCTGAAGATAAATCTTGTGCTAGTCGAGTTTAAAGGTCCCATGAAATGAGAAATGGCTTCGGTCCCGGCACAGTACGATTTCAAACCAATTATTCAAAACGTTGCATATTTCATTTGTGTCTGAGAACAATCCCTTTGTTTCCTTTAAAGTGTCTAGTTCAATGGCTTTTTATACAAACGGGCAAACGAAAATAAAACGTGGTGCTTGTGGGATGATCCAGCCAACCCTGTGCACACCTGCGTTCAACATGCCACACAAATACTGCTCCCTGGTCCAAACACAGGAAGAACTGTCACTTCATGGGACCTTTGCACGAAACAAACGCTTCAGCACATTATTACAGCATCACATTAGGACAAACCAGAAGCGCTCACTCTGAATTGTCATTGCAAACAAAAACAATAAATAACACTGAGGATTAATACTGTTACTCAGTCGCTAATAAAACACTTCTGTCTATAGCAGGTCCGTCATTATGGGTCAGCTCTCTGCCAAACTGTAAGGTCACGCGATGCACTGCACAGGCTGCAAACGCAAAACACCATTTCGATGCCCACTTTGCAGCAAAAACAACTTACATTCAACGTCAGGGAATGTAACGTATAAACCGTCCTACCAGCTCATAAACGCAGAAAAGTGAGATTGGAGAAAGACGCTGCTGCAGACGGCCCTTTACTGTTGGTCGGCTGCAGATGTACAGGAAAGGCACATGTTGGCATTTGTTTTGAAACGGGGCCTGCAGCAGAGAACGCGCGCACATTCACAAACTCGCTCGACCAGAGATTCTTTGGTAGTAAATCTAGTGTACAGCTCATTATGCAACAGTGCTCTTTTGGTATTAGAAAGTTCAGGTGTTCGTTTACCTCTCGTTGAAGTCCTATGTTACACTTTCAGCCATTGTAAATAATGGCATCTGGTAACTTTGTCTTTACGAGTTAACTTGCAAGGAGATTAAATCATGTCAGTTGATTGTCAACCACTAATAATTTCCCTAAAATGGGGAATCAGCATTTAATAAATTAGACTCGTGGGACTTCTACACAAAAGCTATTCACTAAGATGAAAACAAAATAAGACTGCTGTTAACTGACAGTTAATGTCAATATTATTAAAAAACACACAAAAAACATGTAAGGATCAAGTATAAGAGGTAAGTTATTTTCTGTTAGCCCTTGGACTGAAATAGATGAAGTCACTGGGGGAAGGGAGGCTCTCTCAGCTACAGGCGGCTCCACTGACAAGAACAAGCTAAATCATTTGGGCTTTTCGCTGTCCTCGTTTGAAGGATTAAATTGTCCTTTTTGACATTCAAACACTGCAGAGAAGGAGACACTGTAGCTGCCAGTCTGTTGTAAAAGCATTAGGGGAGGTTATTGGGTAATACAGTTGTCCCCCATGTCCTGTGCATAGCGGTCCAAGATCACATTGCGAAGTTCCTCTACATCTCTCCGGAGCTGTTGAACTTCAGACAGTTTCTTCTGCAGAACCTCTGGATTGGTCCAGTCCTCGTCCTGCTCAGGTGCTGCAGGGGCTGAGGGAAAAACTATCAATAAGAAACGTTCTCTAAGAGGCAAGAGATGTTTAAATGAACATATATTGGAAGTTTAAACTCTACTTACTTTGGAGGCCGAGGAGGAGGGAGAGATTTGGGTCCTGCCCTCGGGCTCGCTGGGTCAAAATGCTGCATAGTGAGCGGAGGTCGCTGAGGCAGGAGGCGATCTCTGTGTGCAATCGTTGGGTGAGACGAGTGCTGGCCAACTGCAGGCTGCTCGAGGCCTGCAACATGTCCCTGAGCTCCGGCTCGTTCAACTGCTCCTTGAGGGTCACATTCTGCTCCATCAGCTCCTGGTTCTGAGCAGACAGCTGCAACACAAGAGGAAATGTGGATGTGAATGCTGACAACGTGAAATCAGCACTATTAGAACAATGACTGTTTGGTCTTACATCTTTCATGGCCGTACGGAGCTCCAACAAACTCTGCTCTTTGGCCAGAGCGTCTTCTCTTAGAGCCTGGGAGCTGCTCTCCTCCTGAGACATCTGCTCCTCCAAAGACTGCACACAAACTCCAGTGTCAAACAAAACAACATGAAGAGACTTTTTTTTTTTAAAGACAGACTATTAATACCTGGATTTGGGAACCAAGTTGCTCCATCATGCGGTGTTGCTTCTCGATCACCTTAAAACAGTGCATTTTAAAAGTTACTGTTAGAGAAACATGAATGTGAACAGTGAATGTGAATGATATTGCAAGCACTTTTATGTTCACACTCAGCTTAAAAAATAAATATATATATATAAAAAACATTTAAATAATTGGGTTGTCAGCTGTAATGATCCACAAACAAACCTTTTTAAGTCTTTGCTGCTCTTCTCTCAGAGCACCATTCTCTCCTCTGAGTTTTTCAAAATCGAGAGAGGGGAGTCGCGCACCGTCCTCCAGGCCTTGCCGCACACGCTGCTGCATGCTAGTCAGAACACAAACATGGCATCACTTTGTGCACAAGCAGAAGAGTTAACAGACAACAGATGTGGTTTTAGCAGGAGCATGCTTACTCTGTGATTGTGGTTAACAGATCTCTCTCTCTTCGTTTCTGCTCATCTAAATGTACATCTTTTTCTAGTAATTGTGAGTTTGTCGCTTCCACACGACTCTCCATGTCTTTAACTCTCTCCTGCAGCTCTGTTGCATGTTGCTCAGCTTCTTGAAGCTGAAATCAGACAAACCACACATTCCAGTTTAAAACAGTTGAAATGCTGTAGCAGATTAAAGTGAGTGGGCCTGTCTTCACCTGCTTGTTCTGGTTCTGATAGTCCTCGAGTGTGGGCAGGTCGGCCAGATATCGCTCCAGAGTTTCAATTCGCTGCTGGTTTTCTCTTTTCAACTCGGCTTCTTTTTGACATTTTTTCTTCAAGTTATTGATGTGTTTGTCTCGACTACGGATCTGTTGCACGTAAACAACAAAATACATATAAGGTCTTCTTTCTGCCAAGCTGTAGTTTCTAAGAGAACTTGTGAAATGTGTATTTGTAAGTGATGCTTGGTGTGCACAAACCCTCTCTTCCTGTTTCTTCATTTCCTCTGCATGCCTCTCGATCGTTTCCTTCAGACTCTCAGTGAGGCGACGTGTCTCTGACTCCACAGTACCGAGTCTGCGCTCTGCATCGGCCTTCTCCAGAGCAACACAGTCTGTACGCTCTGTGAACTGAGCCCTGAGGAAAGCATTCTCCCTTTGGGCCTCCTAGAAATCACACAGTTATAAGCAATGCATGCTTAATAATAATAATTCAAAAGGTGTTTAATGATGAAAATGGGGATTTCTTTATGTCACCAACCTGTAACCTCAGCATTAACATGTCGCCATAGGAAGTTCCTCGACCTAGAAGTGCCCCGTGGACCTGTAACTCGCTCTCCCTCAGTCTCTGCTCCAACTGAGACATGTGCTGCTTTTGTCTGCATCACAAAAGAATCCCTTTGTCAGATCAGCCCATAAATAATGTTATCATCCCTTGAATAAGCATAAATGGGATGTCTTGCCTTTCTATGACGAGCTCCTTCTCCTTTAGTAAACTCTCACTGGCTTTCACAAGAGCGTCCCACTTGCCCGAGTCCGAGTGCACAGATGAAGAGTACAAAGACGGATACTGACCGACTCCACCGCCCATTAACTGAGCCAAGACAGACAGATGTGGGTGAGTTAGAAAGAGGCACAATAGTATCCCTTCATACAACGAAAACAAACAAATGACATGTATTCAACGCAGCTTTCAACAACCGACAGAGCATTTTACAATATTTTGTGGCTTAATTATTTGTAAATAAAAAACATTATAAACATTTTAGCTGGGCAGAATGAAGTATGATTGGATCCCGAGACAATCTGCTATTTTGGTCAAAAGCATTATACAACTTGCCATATTGTGATTTGCTTTATGCTCAAACAAGTTCACATTTCCCCACCCAGTCCTTCTATTGGTCAGTCTCTGTCCTGCTCTGAGTGAGTGGTAAATTTAACCTCAAATTTAACCATTGACCTCTCACTTGTTTCCCTCTGTGGGCACACTCCCCACAACTCATAATGGTTTGTTTTTCCACTGGAGGCACCAGAGCATTTCTCTGTTTTGCTGACGAATTCAAAAAAATAAAAGGTACAAGTAAATGCTTACCTGCATTTGTTCCACTTGTAGCCGCAGACTGTCGAGTTGGTGCTTCTGCTGCTGCTGCTGCTGCCAGTTGGACAGTTCAGTACAGCGCTCCTGCCGCAGTGAGTCGTACCCCTTAGAGCCGGGGTGCTCCCTCAGGAGAGCCTGTGTCTGAAGGCTCAGTGGGCTGCTGTAGAGAGTGGAGGATCCAGAGGCGCTGGCCTGACAAACCCGACTAGACTCTGAAGTGCTGGGAATCCCGGGCCGAGCTTCAGGCAGCACCTTATAACTGTGCTCCATAGCTCCTCTGTAGATGTCAGACACAGTGTCTGCGCTGTCTCGAATCCCAGAGGGCTGTAATCGAAACCTGACATCCGCCGCGAGCCCCCCCAGCAGTGCCGACTGGTTGAGAGTGGGCTCCACCGCAGGAGTTTCAAAACGCTGGCACTCGTCTACGCGCGTGTGATCGGAGGGGAACAGTGAGTGGTCCAAACCATTGACCAGGCTGCGGTAGCGGCTCAAACAGTCCAACTTGGGCGCCAAAGACTCAGCCCCGACGCTGAGGGGCAGGTCCAAGTTTGGCGAAGATGCCGATTTTGACAAAGACGAAGACTTTGAGGTGGAACCACTGGGGGTTCGTGAGCCGGACGAAAACCTTCGTGGATCAGAAGAGAGTCCATCGTCCTGCAGTCCAGACTGGGACTTAGAGGCCGGGGCTCCGGCCGTGGATGGCATGACATGTGCAGTGGGAATGGGGATCTGACTGCGAATCGGCTGAAAGGAGGGGCTGCTGCTGGTGCTGCAGAAGTCTGAAAAAGACAACATTCTACTTGGACATTTATATTTTATGTCAAATTGTGAAATTGAGCGAATAGAAATGAAGGTTTTGTGATTTCTGTCACGTCTTTATGATTTGAATGCATTTTTTTCCTGTTGTGTGAAGCACTTTGAATTGCCTTGTGTACGAATTGTGCTCTACAAATACACTTTCCTTGCCTTGCATTGCCTAGCGTTGTGTGGAGCCTTACTGCAGGGCACATCTATTTCTGAGTCATGATACTAAAGATTTTTTGTAACTGGCCTACTTTTGTGATTAAGCTGTTACCACTGGGTAATTTACATGGCTAAATTTAACTTGATCCAGACATAAATTAAAATGCAGCCTTTAAAACGTGGTTAATGTTACTGAAGACTACACAAAAGGCTCAAAAACAGCACAAATTATCTACTTCAGAAACACCAACATTTATATAAGAACTTTAAAACGTGTACTTAAATCCACACTTACACAAGAGCATTACCTGAGAAACCTGCTGATGTCTGAAAACCTGGAATTCACCCCGAGCCGACAAACATGTAATTAAGAGAAGCATTTTGACTACCGCCTGCAGAAGACTTCAAATCAAAACCACAGACAATCGTGTGCATTTCTGGGCAGCCCCAAATCTGACCTAAGCCTGAGAGCAGCTCCACAAACAAACGACAGGTCCGCACCGAGCTCGGAGCACATGCACACTAACAGACACAGGAAAGGTTAGGGTATTTATAGACCCCCCTCTCAAATTACAGCATGATCTGTACACAACACTTATTTAGGCACCTTGCCCCTCCCACCTCAGTCACACACTAGGGCAGCCAAAGTCAACAAGTAAATGAGGTATTTTCACAGTTTACAATCACACAAGAAAAGCAGAGGAACTCTTTTGGATGAGCAAAAGAACAGAGGTTTGTGTGAGTCAAATGGCCTAGAACAAGCCATAACTCACCGCTGTACAAACGCATTGCAAATGTTGAGCAGAGGACATTCCAGACAAGGCAAAGGATATAATATGATAACAACAAGGTGTGGATTTAAAAAGGGATCCAAGACCTCAAATAAACCACACTCCCTTTAGAAGTAATACATAAATCAGAAGTTTGTAGCCTCTATCTGGTGTTAACTAAGTGTTCATCATCTCAAGCAGCTTATTACAACGGCTAAATTCAGAGTAATTGTTAGGTTGCCAAGAACTGCTGTCAGTTTAAGTGCCCCTGCCAACACCAGGAGTCCACTCAACAACAAAACCACGCTTAGTAAAGAGATCAAACTAAACACAGAATCATTCATTAAAAGCATTTTCATTTCATCAATAGGAAGACCTGTGATTAGACTATAGTTTCCAAAAGGTCTGTACTTGATGAAAAAGGAAGTTGTAACATGTGTTCAGATCTGTTTACGTTTACCACAGCCTTTGTATTACATGTTCCTAATTGGCCAGCAGACCAATGCAGAGCCGCAGGGCTTATTCGTCTGGACTTTAATCTGTCTCTAAAAGTCTGCAGGGGTCCTGGACTCCGCCGTGAACATGTCTCCCACTTTTATAAACACTAACAAACAACACAGATGTGAGACTTCCCCCTGGTCAGTGTGCAGTAAACAGCTTTGGACAGAGTGATGCAAGACACAAGACCCTCACCTTCTGTACTGTCTGAAACTGAAGTGCCGATACCAGTGTCCCCGCTGTCAGATGTCCCAGGACGACGGCCAAAGCGGCTTTGAAACTTTTCCGACACAGCTGGTGTTTGCCACTCCATGTCAGCAAACCGAGCTGGAATATTTGCAAAGATAAAGAGCAACAATTACATTACAGAAGACAATGTGAGATAATGGGCCTGAGATAACCCCCACACTTGGTTTTACATTACCTGCTGGTTTGGAGTCGACGTATCGCTGAGAAGTTGTCATGCCACATAAAGCAAAGTCTCTCAGCCTAGTTTGAAGCAAAAACATGCACAGTTTTGGTCATTGATGTAGTTAAAGATAAGACTTTAAAAAGGAGGACATCTGACAAGACACTTACACATCAGACTCGGGAAAATAAAACAAAACAGAAAAGCAACAGCTGCTCAAGGATGACTCAATTCTCTCTGTCAAACCCGTCTCCTCACATGTAATAAACACCGTCTTAAAGTAGTAACGAACATAACAACATGAGCCCATGCGGCACAGTTACATAATGTGTGCAAGAACATTTTAGATCCTTTATGGCCTACGGGAAGTGGTGCAATAGTGTATACAAAAAAAACAAAAGTGATGAGAAGAATATCCAAAAAGTGACTATCTTTAATTTCGTATAGAAGCGTCTTGGCAACGAAAAACAAAGAGTTAATAAAACACACAAGCCACGACTTCCATTTGAGGCGCTTTGTCTGTTACTATCCCAACCTCGACCATAACGCGCAGTCTTTTATACCTTAAGTCTATGGGTTTCAGAGTTTAGTTTCCCACTTGAAACCGTTATTGGCCTATATTTGCTGAACGATGCGCTGGCCCGTTAGCCGTGTAAAATAATCCGTGACAAATCCGTTTCCCCGTCTGACATGCTAACAGCTAGCCGCTAATGCTACGTTACGGGCTTGTTTAGAGGCTTAAAAGTTACCGTGGAGCTTCAGACCTCTGCACTTTTCCATCGGCGCGACTGTAAATGCAGTGACGGGTCGGTTTCGTTTGAGCGACGACCCACCTTTCGATGTCCAGAGACAGAGGATGCAGCAAATCTCTGTTTCGGGCTGGTAACACAATCCGTACCATCCGCCGTTGTTCCGCTCGCCTCGACAACTGTGTGGGCTGGAGGGGACGCGGGCATCATGTAGAGAGCGTGGCACTCTAGAAGAACACTCGTGGCAATTGCGGCGGCCATCTTGGGTTGGTGTTTTTTTTTTTTTTACATTCTAATTTCCCCCCCTTTTATATATATGTATTTTGTTTTTTGAAAATGAACAATAGCAACAATTACATTAAAACAAGACACAAAATGTTCCTTTACTAATTTTTATTCATCTCAATGAAAATGAAACTAAACCAAAGTGAGCCCCCACGTTAGGGTTCATAAATCATTGTAGGGTGGTAACTACATTCAATACCGTGTTACTTGATTTTGTTTTTCTTTCTTTCAAAGGTTTGTCTTTTATTACAGCCGTGTCTGCACCAGTCGCTGCTGAGCTCCATCATCCGTCAGGTTTACAGATAAGTTCACAGATGTCCTGCCATGAAAGACCACTTTCTGTCCTGTGCACGAGTACAGTTTTCCTGACCCTGTTCAGGTCCTGCTCTGAATTCATGCATCTGCAATGAGGGTAAGTCCATCCATCCATTTTCTACCGCTTGTTCCTTTTTGGGGTCGCGGGGTCGCGGGTCTCATTATGAGGGTAAGTGATATTTTTTATTATGCCGGGTGTTGAATATGAATGAGTGAGCGTTTATTTAGAGTCGGCTCTACCTCCTGAGGAGACTCAGGTCTTTTGGAGTGACAGGGCGACTCCTGAAGACCTTCTACGACTCTGTGGTGGCATCAGCTCCTGTACGGTGTGGCCTGCTGGAGCAGCAGCATCACAGAGAGGGAGAGGAGGAAGCTGGACAAAGTCATCAAGAAGTCCAGCTCCGTCCTGGGCTGTGCTCTGGACTCGGTGCAGGAGGTGGGGGACAGGAGGGTCCTGGCCAGATTCACAACTATGCTGGACCATGAGTGTCACCCCCTGCAGGACACTCTGTCCGCTCTGGAGAGCAGCTTCAGTGAGAGACTGATCCACCCTCGCGGTGTGAAGGAAAGGTTTCGCAGGTCTTTCCTTCCTGCTGCTGTCAGACTTTATAACAAACACTGTTAGTCCTGAACACTCGCAATACTGACCTAACCATGTGCAATTCCGTCATATGTGCAATTACTGTCGTGATTCATGTGCAGTTGCTGTGAAATTCATGTGCAATCCATGTGCTGTCATGACACATATTCATGTGCAATTGCTGTTGTGATCACATGCAATGATATTTATGTATTTATGTATTTATTTATTTATTTATTTATTTTTGTCTTTGTTATTTTTTCCCCTCCATCCCTTGTTGGGAAATGGGATGTTTTGTCTATGGGAGTTTTTGTTTATAGGAGATCTTCTACTGAGAGTGTTTTTAAAACTTCCTGTAAGTGATCTGTTCTTTTCTTCTGTATCTACCTCTGTATCTACCTGCGTTGCATCAATGGAATTTCCCCATGTGGGACAATAAAGGATTATCTTATCTTATCTTATCTTATTTGACGTGAGTGCTTCTTCTGCTCATTTACACTAACCTCACTAACACCAACCTGGTCTCTTTCTCAAGACGCCCTTGAGAAAGTATTGCAGAAAGTTGTGAAGAAACAGCAGCGGCAGCAGAGCAGCAGCAGCAGCCCTGAAGCCCACCTTTAAGGACTTTGTAGACAGAGTTCTTCCAGAGGGAGCTGGAGAGTGGAGGAAAGGAAGCAGCAGAAGAGGAAGAGAGAGGTGTCACCTGCCCCAAGTAGAACGTGCAGGTTCTGCAAACTGGATCTGAAGCAGGCCCCGCACAGTCCTCACATCCACACATATTTCCCCGGATTGTACACATCTGTATATTTAATGTGAATACTACTGTCACGTAATGAATGCTGTCTGAAGTGTAAAAAAATTATTTCTGGTATTTTCCCTGTCAATAAATATTCTTAAAAGTATATGTTTTTTGTGTTTTCTTTCCAATATAACAATACAACAATATTCTATAAATGATTGGAATATCATATAATAAATAATATGAGTAAACGGTTTTATTTCTCTACAGAACCTAAACTGAACACACTAGTGTACAGTTCAGTGCTGCAGTGTTTGGAGAATGTGACAGTGTCACCTCTTCATGATTGCTATTGTTTTTGACATCAGAGCACTTCGGGCTTGTGGAGCTGCAGTGCCTCACAGTTGGTATATGTTTGGAACGAGAACTGTTGGCTTTTTGTATTTTGTGCTACATACATTCCTAAATGTAAATATAAGATAAGATAATCCTTTATTGTCCACATATATATTATAACCCGCACACTTCTGGTTGGTTGTAATAAACACACGAAACTAACGTCTACAAAAAAATTTGACACAACATTTTTTTGACATCGAATTACTTTTTTGACATCGAATTTAATTGGCTCGAGCCATGAAATGGAATGTTCATTCCAGAGGAGTCTATGTTATTCCCTGGTTTCTTATTATTCTTATTGATTATTCTTATATGATTCTTATTCATGGTCATGCCACAACTCAGGCATTTTTGACCCCTGAACATCGATGGAAGTCACACATGGGGACATAGACGCAATCGGCACGGCCCGAACTCCAATAAAATGGAGCTTGCGAGAACGCCCGTCGCAACAGTGCCACGTCGTTTAAAAAAGAAAAAAACATGAAACGCTTAATCTTTGGCCTAGGCACATGAGACTTGGGACAGTGATAGAGCTACCTTTGACGAGTAAAACGCACCTGGAAGCATCGCTGTATGATAAACAGGAAGTCAGCCATGTTGAATCGAAGTGGCACCGCCACGCTTTACTTTTTGTTTTGAAAATTGTACTTGCTCAAAACAACACTTTTTGCATTTAGAGACGTTGAAATTTAATAAAATTCAGAAAAAAAAATATATTCCTTACGGTCTCAAAAAGGCTTAATTTCCTGCTAATGCTAACGCTAATGCTAATTGTTGTTGTTGTTTTATGGCGGTTGGCATCCAATTGTTGCATTACCGCCAGACTTTATTCCTCAGACTTTTCGTAGTCCTCAGACTGTCGTAGTCCGTAAAAGTACTCCTTCCATTGCTTTGGTGTTACAAAGCCCATGAGGTCATGATATGTCTTTGTGACTAGAATAGTTGTTGTTGTTTCAGAGACCAACAACACTCGGTTTGGATGCCAACCGCCATAAAACAACAACAACAACAACAACAACAACAACAACAACAACAACAACATCTCATCGGCTCAACACCCGGTCTGGAGAGACGGGAGATGGCGGAGGAGAGTGGATCGGGGATGGAAGACGTTCTGGACGGCGTGGAGGAGCAGCCTTTTCTGCCTGCACGTGCCCGGAAACGTAAAAAGTCCCTTAGCTTGTCCGAGGGTTCTGGGAATGAGCAGCAGGATGAGGCTGAAGCTATTGATGTCCGGGGTGAGAGCAGAGACTGTAAGGTGATCATAAAGCTTGCACAGGATAGTGCATCCTTTAAGGAGTGGAATTCAGTGGCATTGTCAAAGAGCCTAACTGTAGCTGTGGGAGTGATCAAGAGTGCGAGTGTCCTTAGAGATGGCTCGCTGCTGGTCGTGTGCAAGGACGCGGCTCAGCAACGGAAGGCGATTGGAACTAAACGTCTGGGTGGAAAGGACATTCTTGTGTCTAATGCTGAAAGAAACACGGTCAGAGGAGTTATCGTAGGTGTCCCTACGGCGACGTCTGTGGATGAAGTTAAGGAGAATTTGACGGGAGTTACGGTGGTGGACGCTAGGCGTTTGAAGGTGACCCGGTTTGGGGTAAGATGTGACAGCTTGTCGGTAATGGTAACACTTGAAGGGAGGTGCCTGCCTAGTAAGGTGTTCATTGGGTACATGTGCTATAGCGTCAGGCCATATGTTCCGCCGCCCCTGCGTTGCTTTAAGTGCCAGCGCTTTGGCATATTGCAGCGGTCTGTAGAGGGAGGCAAAAGTGTGGTAAATGTGCAGGAGATCATGAGTATGGGAAGTGTGACGTGGGTGCAAAACTGAAATGCTGTAACTGTGGGGAAGAACATAGCTCTGCCTACGGGGGATGCAGGTTTAGCAAAAGAGCTGCTGAGGTGCAGAAAATAAAGGTCTCTCAAGGTATATCCTATGCAGATGCAGTCAAGAAAGTTTCAAGTAACGAGTTTAGAGTAAATACAGAGAGAGGAGCCAGCGCTGCTCCCAGCCAGGGCGAAATGAGAAAGGCCAGCGTGGCTCCCAAGAAGTGTGAAGGTTTCAAGAGTGGAGGTCCCAAGTGTGCAGGTTCCAGAATTAATGAGAATACCCTGGTTGTGGATAGAGAGGATTTTGTACTCTTTATGGTGGATGTTGTAAACTGTGCTGCTCAGACTCAAAGCAGAACTGAAAGGATCAGGATCATTGCTAAAGCTGCAGGGAGATTCCTTGGAACAAAGGAGCTTGATTGGGCAGATATAGAAAACAGGCTAAAGGCGCTAAATGGGAGTCGGAGTGATGGGGGTCTGCTTGTGGGGAGTCAGAGTGATCAGAGTGACGAGATGGGGGTGGGGGTGGTCTCCTGTCCTCGCCCAGTCTCGTAGACGCACGGCTACCAAGCGGCGACATCAATGGACATATTAAAGCCTATAGAATGAAGCCTAAAGAATAAAGCTGTACGGTGGAAGCACCGAACGTCAAAGAAGGAGAGGAAGATGAAGAAGAGTCTCCCTGGAATAAAGCCGGTTGTTGTTGTTGTTGTTGTTGTTGTTGTTGTTGTTGTTGTTGTTGTTGTTTTATGGCGGTTGGCATCCGAGTGTTGCATTACCGCCAGACTTTATTCCTCAGACGTTTCGTAGGTTGGTCTCTGAAACAACAACAACTATTCTAGTCACAAAGACATATCATGACCTCATGGGCTTTGTAACACCAAAGCAATGGAAGGAGTACTTTTACGGACTACGATAGAGTCTGAGGACTACGAAACGTCTGAGGAATAAAGTCTGGCGGTAATGCAACACTCGGATGCCAACCGCCATAAAACAACAACAACAACAACAACAACAACAACAACAACAACAACAACAACCGGCTTTATTCCAGGGAGACTCTTCTTCATCTTCCTCTCCTTCTTTGACGTTCGGTGCTTCCACCGTACAGCTTTATTCTTTAGGCTTCATTCTATAGGCTTTAATATTTCCACTGACGTCGCTGCTTGGTAGCCGTGCGTCTACGAGACTGGACGAGGACAGGAGACCACCCCCATCCCCATCTCGTCACTCTGATCACTCTGACTCCCCAAAAGCAGACCCCCATCACTCCGACTCCCATTTAGCGCCTTTAGCCTGTTTTCTATATCTGCCCAATCAAGCTCCTTTGTTCCAAGGAATCTCCCTCCAGCTTTAGCAATGATCCTGATCCTTTCAGTTCTGCTTTGAGTCTGAGCAGCACAGTTTACAACATCCACCATAAAGAGTACAAAATCCTCTCTATCCACAACCAGGGTATTCTCATTAATTCTGGAACCTGCACACTTGGGACCTCCACTCTTGAAACCTTCACACTTCTTGGGAGCCACGCTGGCCTTTCTCATTTCGCCCTGGCTGGGAGCAGCGCTGGCTCCTCTCTCTGTATTTACTCTAACCTCGTTACTTGAAACTTTCTTGACTGCATCTGCATAGGATATACCTTGAGAGACCTTTATTTTATGCACCTCAGCAGCTCTTTTGCTAAACCTGCATCCCCCGTAGGCAGAGCTATGTTCTTCCCCACAGTTACAGCACTTCAGTTTTGCACCCACGTCACACTTCCCATACTCGTGATCTCCTGCACATTTACCACATCTTTGCCTCCCTCTACAGACCGCTGCAATATGCCCAAAGCGCTGGCACTTAAAGCAACGCAGGGGCGGTGGAACATATGGCCTAACGTCATGGCACATGAACCCAATGAACACCTTACTAGGCAGGCACCTCCCTTCAAGTGTTACCATTACCGACAAGCTGTCACATCTTACCCCAGACCGGGTCACCTTCAACCGCCTAGCGTCCACCACCGTAGCTCCAGTCAAATTCTCCTTAACTTCATCCACAGACGTCGCCGTAGGGACACCTACGATAACTCCTCTGACCGTGTTTCTTTCAGCATCAGACACAAGAATGTCCTTTCCACCCAGACGTTTAGTTCCAATCGCCTTCCGTTGCTGAGCCTCAAGGGCGGGTCTCAGTTGCAAGGTACAGGGAGCAGGAGGTGCAGCCGGCTTTAGTCTAAAGAATAAAGTCTAAAGAATAAAGACATAAACTCTTTACTACACACATGTAAAGTCTAAGATGTTCAACTACAAGTAAAGTCCAAAGAATAAAGTCCAAAGTATAAAGCCTAAAGAACAAAGCCTAAAGAATAAAGCCTAAAGAATAAAGCCTAAAGAATAAAGCCCAAGATGTACGGTGGAAGCACCAAAGAAGATAAAGAAGAGTCAGCATTGCAAAGCATTAAATCTGGGAAATCGGATTGCAGACAGGATGTGTTGAATGGCATCTTCTGTCTGATGCTCTCCCTGTCCAGGAAGGATGTGAGGGTTTCCTTCATTTGGGTCCCTCCGCATGTGGGGGTGGATGGTAACGAAATGGCTGATGCACTGGCTAAACGTTCCCTTCGGCGGCCATCAATTGATGTGGCGGTTGAGTTGGGCAAGTCTGAAATCGAGCCCGTTATCAAGAGTCATGTGGTCGGCCTTTGGCAGGAATTTTGGAGCCACTGTGTTACTGGACGGCATCTCTATCACATACAGGGTAGTGTGGGTCCTTGCGGGTCTATGGGCAGGAACGCGTGGGAGGAAAGGGCCTTCGCCCGCATGAGGATTGGCCATACTGGACTCAATTGGTCACTGAGTAGGATAGGCAAACATCCGACCGGTCTGTGTGGTCACTGTCGGGTGCCAGAGACTGTCGAGCATGTGCTGATTTGCTGTGAGGCTTATGATAGGGAAAGGGCCGGGTTGGCCTTGTGGTTTCGGAATAATGGGCGGGAGTTCAATCTGCGGAACGTTCTGGCGATCCAGTCACAGGGTTTGTGTCAGGCTGTGGTTGCTTACTTATGTAGCACAGGGCTGGGTAAACGTTTATAGAGGTGGGGGGTGTTGGAGACTGAGCCGAGGATGAGGAGCAAGAGGATGTTCTAACGCGCTTGGACTTCATGGGCCTAGAAACGCCAAAGTGATGGAAGAAGGACTTCTAAAGGATAAAACGACAAAGACGTCCCATGACCTCATGGGCTTTGTAAAACAACAAAGACGTCCCATGATCTCATGGGCTTTGTACTTCCAAAGCACCGAACGTCAAAGAGGGCGAGGAAGGTGAAGAAGAGTCTCCCTGGAATAAAGCCGGTTGGTCTCTGACACAACAACTATTCTAGTCACAAAAACACATCATGACCTCATGGGCTTTGTAACGCCAAAGCAATGGGAGGAGTACTTTTACGGACTACGACAGAGTCTGAGTCAGAGTGACGAGATGGGGGTGGGGGTGGTCTCCTGTCCTCGCCCAGTCTCGTAGACGCACGGCTACCAAGCAGCGACATCAGTGGACATATTAAAGCCTATAGAATGAAGCCTAAAGAATAAAGCTGTACGGTGGAAGCACCGAACGTCAAAGAAGGAGAGGAAGATGAAGAAGAGTCTCCCTGGAATAAAGCCGGTTGGTCTCTGAAACAACAACAACTATTCTAGTCACAAAGACATATCATGACCTCATGGGCTTTGTAACACCAAAGCAATGGAAGGAGTACTTTTACGGACTACGACAGAGTCTGAGGACTACGACAAAGTCTGAGGAATACAGTCTGGCGGTAATGCAACACTTGGATGCCAACCGCCATAAAACAACAACAACAACAACAATAAATTCATGGGCTTTGTAACACCAAAGCAATGGAAGGAGTACTTTTTTTATTCAGAAGAAGAAGAAGAAGAAGAAGAAGAAGAAGAAGAAGAAGAAGAAGAAGAAGAAGAAGAAGAAGAAGAAGAAGAAGAAGAAGAAGAAGAAGAAGAAGAAGAAGAAGTACTTTTATGCAAGAATGCAGACGCTACGGGCGCCCCTACTGACTCAACAGGGATTACATTAGACTCTAGACTACACATTTCCTTTGTTTGGAGTAAACCTGTTCCAACTGAGAACCGGACATCATTTGGGAGACAGAAAGGTGAGACATGCTTTTTTTCTCTAGCATGTTGCCTCTTTAGTGCTAGCTTCATCTTTATTGTGTTGCTGGGGGAAATCAAGACTATATTCTACTCTTTTGCTTCGTCCCAATCAATGGCCACAATCGTCCCGAACCCCTCATTCACTACATAGCCCTGTAATATTTCCCAAACTTGAAACCAGCAAAGACTTCACTGAATCATAGAGCTGCAGACACAGTGAATTACAGCTTCATTGATAAATTTGTGTATATGTAACATGCGTAAGGACCGTGTGCTCCGCCCATCCAGCTTTAGCCCTATTTTAGACCTGCTTTTGTCCTGCAGATCACCACCTATAGGGACGCTGTTCGTGGCCTGTGTGTCTCTTTCCAATAATGGTCCATGTGGATTCTTATGTTTTTTTGCTGTAGTGTCGTTTTTAACACATATATTTCTATTAAAGATGCCTGCTACAAAGTCTTCACGTCGTTCAGCTGCTGCTCGGTTGAGGAGGGCTAAGCAGCTGGAAATAAAACTCCAGAGCAAGAAGGTCCTGCTCATCTGTCTCCAAGTGTCCAGAAATTGGACATGTCCAATACCTCAAATGGTATTGGTGAAAACTGTGAAGTTTCGGTCGCGCGGGAAGGCGAGAGCCATTATCGCCGCTCCGCCCACTTTGTGTTTCTAAACAGTAATAATGTTCATTTTTTGCATTACATGCTTATATGCACGGAACATGCAAGAGATGGGGAACGTATTCGTGAGCTACTTAGCGCAAATGAGTGCTTTATATGGGGATGACGACCGCAATGTAAAGCGCTCGTTTAGTGCGCACTTTTGCTTCGCCCGTTTCCAACGGTAATGTTCCCTTTTTCTACTACTAATTAGTCTGCACGGGGCGTGCATGAGTGGAGGAGTGCGTTAGTGAGTGTTTGGAAGTGGGCGAGCGCTTCGCGCTCGATGTCGTGCGCACTTTCGGAGCCGTGCTTTGCACGGCCTCTCGCCAACTTGTGGCGCTCGGGCCTAATAAGAGCACTATGCATAGAAAAAGTAGGCTTGTGTGCTTCAACATAAACTACAGTTACAATATGGCTGCTGCGCTGGAGCCTGTTGTAGAGTCATTGGAATGTCGACTCTAGAGGCTGAAGCTTCCGCTGTAGTTTCATCCACGCGTGCACGGTGGTTTGCAACAGTTAAGGATTTAAGAGTTAGGAATACATTATAGTCATAATATTACTAGTATTAATTTACAAAAATAGTCATGGTTGAATAATACAAAATGTTTACGCTTGCACAGGCTGAAGCCCCAACTTTAATTGAGCATCATCTTACCAATGTATCCTTATCATTGAGAATATAATATATTCTCAATAATAAGGATACATTTCGAACAATATTATTGTTCGAAATGGACTCATCATTTTTACAAACTCCATTGACCTCCAGATGCGAAAACCATATTTGGCATCCAGAAATTATATATAAAACATAACGGTTGTACTACTTCATGAAATATGAAATAGTGAATTAGAAACTAGTGATATTTTGCCTGTATGACGACCATTTTGCTCACTATTGCAATTTTTCGTGGGTTGGGATTTTTAGGCTGAATTTTGCTTCCCTGATCTGGCAACTGCAGTTGTGCATAGGCAGTGTTCAGGAATTAGCGAGATATCTGTCAACAAACTCACACTGACGGGGATTCTGCACGTTTTTCCCATGGACATTTCGTGACATACGTCTTTTTACATCGGGGAAACGGGTAGGATGCACATATCATATGATTGTCTTTAGATAATTGCGAATTATAACGTTATGTGAATCGGATGGTTTGTTTAGCTAGCAGTAATAAACGTAAAGCGCTAACGCAGCTACATGGAAAAGACACAGGTCCTTTCTGCACACTGACTGTAAATAAAGTACAATCGGCTCAGTGTGATTGTACAGCACAACTACAAATATATCCAAGGTAAAAAAAAATCTTATGTCTGACGCAGTTGTTTTAGATTACAATTTGACATGGCTCCAAAAGTAGCCCATTAGCTCACTAGCAACAGCTCATAAAGTTGCCTTCCTGGACCAAATCCGTAGTTTATACATAGAAAGTTTGAGAATTGATCATTTTTATTGATACAAATAAGTACGCCATCAACATTTGTATTATGATTAATAATAATGGCAGTGATTTCCAATAACAGAGGAAACTACGGGAGCCCCCATAGTCTAAAACCAGCTGAGCAATCATAAGTAATAAAAACGTGTTGTATTGTTATAAATGTATAGTAACTTAATTTAATCAATAATCAGTCCCTTTTTGAGCTGTAGAAATTATTGTAAAATTTACCAAAATGTATTCAATACTATTATTTAAATAAGGATGGCCTGTGCCACTGTTTCTTTGTATAAATCTGGAGTGGAATTATAGTTATCGAATATTTGTGCTCTTATTACTGTAATGACACATTATATGAGAAAATCCTATAACTTTTCAAATAACTGAGTCTCTTGTTGTGTTACAGCCTTGAAGAACACTTCACAGATGTCTTCTTATATTTGAGCCCAGCTTTCCAAAAGTTATTTTTTTTATTTTTGTGAAGAGACCATGTCTACTGTCAACATTACCAGAGACCTCCTGCACCGGCAGATCAGGGTGAGTTTAACTTTACACTAGGGTTGTCAAGAGAATCGAAACCCAGATACTAGTAATCGATACTAAAATTAGTATCAAATCTAAATTCTTGTTTGAACAAGTATCAACATTAATTTAACAGTTTTAGAAATTCTTAATCTCAATCAATTGCAATTAGCATAACACCACATGCTAATAGGAAAGAAACATTTTTATTTTTTTTATCACTGTGGTATCAAAATTCATATTGAGTATCAAGCCTTTTCCTTATAATCAATATTACATGAGTCTACACCAATGTAAAGTATCTACTCATTCTTTATTCCATTCTAGGATAAAGGAGCACCAGGTTTCCAAAGACTCTACCACGTGACAGATCCTTTCATCAAGAGACTTGGACTGGAGACAGAGCTGCAGGTGAGACTGAAGGCTGTAGTGAGCTGTACGAGTCTGCAGGAAGAAGCACAGTGTCACTCATGACACTGAACACTGTGTTTGTTTAGGGTCATACTGGCTGTGTGAACTGTTTGGAGTGGAACGAACGTGGAGAGTAAGCCTTTCTTTATTGTGTTTTTACAAGACAAATATTAGTGTACTCCAACTCTTAATGTTCCTGTGCTTTATAACTGACAGTCCATTAGGATTATCACTATTGTTATGAGTGTATTTACAGTGAATTTATAAATTAATCAGTGACCATAGCTCAAGACACAGCATATTCTATGGCTCAACTACTTTAGACTAGTTGGCATTTTTCTTTCTTCTTCTCAGCCTTCTGGCCTCTGGCTCAGATGATCAACATGCCATCATCTGGGACCCTTTCAAACAAAAGAAGCTTACAACTATGCATACAGGCCATGCAGCAAACATCTTCTCTGTAAAGGTAAAGTTTCAGACCACATACACATTTTGTATTATTTAAAAATAAAACATATGCCATATTTTCTTTAATAAATTAGAGGCTGTGCAGTTAACAACATAATTTGGCCTTGTATATTTCTCGATACAGTTCCTTCCTCACTCTGGTGACAGGATTTTGGTGACCGGTGCTGCGGACACAAAGGTTCATGTACATGACGTCACTGTGAAGGAAACCATCCACATGTTTTCTGATCATACAAACAGGGTCAAACGCATTGCCACAGCTCCCATGTGGCCCAACACATTCTGGAGCGCTGCAGAGGATGGTATTATAAGGTACTAAAATGCAAAATAAAGACTCTTTTTGTTGTACTGTTTCTTTTCTATTCTATTCTTTGATATTTACAGACAGTATGATCTGAGGGAGAACAGTAAACATTCAGAAGTTCTCATAGACCTGACGGAGTTCTGTGGTCAGCTGGTGGAGGCGAAATGTTTGGCTGTTAATCCACGGGACAACAATTACCTCGCAGTGGGGGCTAATGGACCATTTGTACGGCTCTATGACATCCGAATGATTCACAATTATAGGTTTAGAAATTGGATTTTTAATACAGTGTTACTTTTTGATTACTTGCATACTTGAAGTTCAACCTTTCTCATTCTCTAACAGAAAATCTGTCGTTCAGAGCACATCTGCAGCTGTGCACACATTTTGTGATACAAAGAACCCCATCCCAGACGGCGCAGGGCAGTATTATGTTGCAGGTAAAAATGTTGCATTGTGTGTCAAATGACTATTTGCAATATGTACAAAATGTACGACTATAATGCTAAATTGTGTTTAATTTCTGTGTACCAGGTCATTTACCCGTCAAACTACCTGACTACAACAACCGCCTCAGGGTGCTGGTCGCTACTTATGTCACTTTCAGTCCAGATGGCACTGAGCTACTTGTTAACATGGGTGGTGAACAGGTAATCCTTGGAAAAACTGAATCTGATTAGTGACAGTGTGTGTTATGTTTATTATAATATTATTCCATTTTTTTCTTAGGTATACTTGTTTGACCTCACATTTAAACAAAAACCATATACTTTCTCTCTTCAAAAACAGTACCAGTCATCACCAGGTACATTGTTGATTTTATGGCATGTAAAACTGGTGTTGTCTATTAACTTTTGTTTTTCCTGTAGATCTACAGAACGGCAGGACGACCAATGGTGTATCTAATGGTATTCACCTTCAAACAAGCCATATTCAATTTGCTCATGCTTGGTAAGATATGCTTGCAGAATCACAATAAAACATGTCAAAGATGTAATTCTACAAATACTTTGCAGTTCCGTAGAGCTTCCTCCTCACTTGGAGAAAATAAAGCAACAAGCGAACGATGCATTTGCGCGACAGCAATGGACACAAGCCATTCAGCTGTACAGTTTAGGTATTCATCAAGCTGACTGCAATGCAATGTTGTATGGTAACCGAGCAGCTGCCTATATGAAACGGAAGTGGTGAGCTTGTCTTCATTTGAGATACACTTTGTATGTTCTCCTAGTGTCTTTTCAAAGTTAACAGCTTTTTACTCCCTTACAGGGATGGTGACCATTATGATGCGCTCAGGGATTGCCTGAAGGCGCTGAGTCTAAACCCGACCCATCTTAAGGCTCATTTCAGGCTGGCACGATGTCTCTTTGAGCTTAAATATGTGACAGAAGCCCTGGAGTGTCTGGATGACTTTAAGGGAAAGTTCCCAGAGCAGGCTCACAGTAGTGCATGTGACGCCCTTGATAAGGATATCAAAGCTGCTTTATTTACTAAAAATGAATCCGGTGAGAATATAAAAATGCTATGCATTTGCTTAACACATGCAAACATTACCAATGTGTGCTTCTCAATCTACAGAAGACAAAAAGGCCAACAGCTCTGTGAGATTTCACTCATTCAGCCGAAAGGAATCCATCCCTGAAGATGAGTTGGTTCTGAGAGAGCACAGTTTTGACTACAAGCATCGATACTGCGGTCACTGCAATACAACCACAGATATCAAGGAAGCCAACTTTTTTGGAAGGCAAGTAGAATTCCCCTACACTTCATACAGGCGCCACTAGAGGGCAGTAAATAACAAGCGTTTGGCGTTTGAGCGTTAGTCAATTCCATTGTGCACTACCAGGAGCAATCACTTTTAAAATTGCGGATTCACAAAGGAGCCGGCCTCTTAACTGTATATGTTTCCTACAGCAAAGGCCAGTACATTGTCAGTGGTTCAGACGATGGTTCTTTCTTCATTTGGGAAAAGGAGACCTCAAACTTGGTGAGGATACTGCAGGGAGATGAGTCAATCGTCAACTGCTTACAGCCACACCCCAGCTACTGCTTTCTTGCAACCAGCGGCATCGACCCTGTTGTTCGGTTATGGAGTCCGAGGCCCGAGGTTAATCTCTCACACAAATGCACAGATGGTGAATTTAATGTCAATTTATAATATGTTTCCACTTTAATTCACAGATGGAGTGCGAAAATGTCCGAATCGTGGAGGACATGGAGAGTGCGGCTCAAGCCAACCAGAGACGTATGAATGCCGATCCTCTGGAGGTCATGCTGCTTCACATGGGCTACCGCATCACAGGACTGCGAGGTGTCGGTCCAGACGGCTCGGACGATGAAAGCAGCTCAGATGGACAAGTGCAATGTCGGCCGAGCTAAACGAAACTTAAGATGTACACACAAGAGCACTGTTGAAGCTCCTATTTGATTTGTGAATTCGCTAAATCAACTAAATCATTGAGTGAAAGGTATGTCACATCTCTGCACTATGCATCAACCGCCCTCGTCCCAAGAGAGGATGTGTCTGCAGGCGACTGGGGAGTCCTTACGATGGTGTAGATAAACAGCCACCTTGCTTATAGCAGCAAAACCACCTCAGTCGCTCCCCTCAGCTTGAGGTGCACAAAGGATCTGTGGAGACGTGCGCTACCCAAATCACTCACAAGGAGAGGAGTTCTGCACTTTTTTATGTTTGCGAGATGCTCCTAAGGTGGCATCACAGCTGGTGACTGATTTTCAGGTCATAGCCATCTATCCGGCCCTCCGAGTAGGGTCTGGTAGGTTTGACAAAGTTGATCGTGTGTGAATGCATTATTTCCGCTTTTTTGTTGAAGCTGAACGTCTCAGTGCTCACTGAGCTCTGAACGGCTGCAAAATGTTAACCCAAATGATCCGTTTCAGTCTACTTGTTCATTTCCTTTCATCACAAACATTTAAATGTTCTCATAACCGTTATCAAGTGTTTTGATAAAAAAAAATAGTTTAACTTTGTTGTATAAGAGCAAATTGTTTTCTACCAAAGGTTATCATCACTTTTATTGCCAAGGATTTATATTTACGTTTAATCAAGACATAATTTTGACTTACAGGGCTTGGTTGTCGAAAAAAAAAGTGTTGAAATGAGCAACGCAAGATAAATGTTTGTGAATAATCTTTACAAATTACATTTGTGTTAAACGTAATTGTAAATGAAGAGGCATAAATTACTTGGCATAAATGCTTCTGTTGGTTTTGAGACACAGATAATGACGTATGGCAAAAGACAAATGGTTTGTAAGTGTTAAGTTTTGGAGGTAATTGGGTTTTTGCTTTGGCACAAATTGAGCAAAGGACAGAGCCACCGTCCCATCACTTGTATTGACTTGGTAACATGCAACACTAGGCTTCCTCGTGTTTACGTTGTACTATTATACGTTTTCTCTGAGATTTAATGTCATTGTCTTTGTTGTAAACAAAGAAAAATATATATTTAACACACTGATGCTTCTCTCTTTTTTTTTACTTTTACTTGATTTAAAGCCTATGTGACATCTTAACTAACACAACTCTAACTGGGGTGACAAGATGAACTGTGGGCACATGAACCTTCTTTTCTTTAATTCTACTCCACATTTGTCCGTGTCTATTTTGCACTTTGCTGACTCCAGGGTTACAGTACATTAGAGCATAAGAGGTACTATAAGTGTCCTACGTAGTGCAATAACGAGGTGACCCAGTTGGAGCTTACAGCGAGTGAATATAAGAAGGAGCCGGGAGTTGTGAGTTTAAGGAGGAATAACAGATTAGATCAAATATAAAATATATTAAATATAACCAATAAGACTAGTTTTCTACCACGGTGAAGTTGGTTTCACGTTGGACATTCGCCTCCGCATCTGCAGCGGTAGTTTCCTACACTATAGATTTTAAAGGAATATTTTTTCAATAGCTCCTAAGTACGGTAACCATGAAAGTCAAATCTAAGTCATTATAGTAGTTTTAGTCTCCAGGTATCACGCACACCTTTTACTTTTCAATTTAACCCTTTAGAGGTTGTTGATGGGCCCTGGTAACGCCAATCTGGCCCACGTAACTGGCCTTGCATTGTTCCCCATCCTAAAGATCTTCTTGAACCTTTCTTGGTCCGACCCGTCACCCAGGACCAGTTTGGCTTGGGTGACCTTACTTAACAACACATCATTTCAGCTCAACCATCCTCATAATCCTGTGCCTTCCTCCTGCTCTTCTCCCTCACGCACTGCTGCGCCACGACCGCACTTTTCTTTCATAAAGTACATTTCATTGAAGTTTACTACACGCCTAAAACACTGACGCTGTGATCGCTGTAAAGGAACCACAAATGAAGCCATTACTCCTGTTATTATAAACCACCAGCGCCGCGCCGCAGACACCGACTGTAAATGCGGCGTAAAGACGCGCCCGCCATGCGTAAAGCTCTTGCGTAACCGTGCGTCAGTCATCGCTCGTAGTGATGGCGGAGGTGGACGAAACGGACACAATGATGAATTACCACGGGGAGTTCCTGAAAGGCGACAGAAAGCACAGCCGCTACCCTCACTGCGTCGTCTGGACCCCCATCCCGCTGCTGTCGTAAGACGCCTTTGCAGCTTTGGTCGCGGGCGGGCGCTAGCTCGCAAAACGGCACGGTTAAACGCGTCGTCAGATTACAGTTTAGCCGTCGTTGTTGTGATAGTTGTTGCGTGTTCTTGTAGACGTGTGTGTTGCAGTTGTGTTATGATTGTGTGTTCAAAGGATTCCCGTAATAAAGTGTGCTGCGCCTCCCTCAGGTGGGTGCTCCCCTTCATCGGTCACATGGGCATCTGCACGTCGACGGGAGTCATTCGGGATTTTGCAGGATCTTATTATGTTTCAGTGAGTATTTTAGTTTGAAAATATTAAACACAAAAACGTGTCACGGTTTTTTGAATAGCACCACGTCAAAGGGCACATTATGAATTGTGTTTTTATTACGAAAATCTTTTTTTTCACATAGAATTTTCTTTTACGTCGATTTTTTTTTTTACATCGAATCTTGTAAAATATTCATTGTATATAAAACAATACAACTAATTTTAATTCGATGTAAAAACAATGTTTTAATTCAATGTAAAAAAAGAAATTTTATTCGATGTCAAAAAAATTCGATGTGAAAAATAAATAAATTCGATGTAAAAAAAATCGGAGACACTGTGCCTGCCAAATCATTACAGCACATTACCATCTTGTGTTTTGGGACGTACAACTCCAACAATGGAAATTATTGATGGATACGCCTGGATTGTACTTTTAGCTGCATCAAAAAACATTAAACGGATAGCAGAGACGGAGCCTGGATAGACGTTGGACATTTATATAATGGATAGATGCAGAATTTCTTTCAGCTTATCTTTTGTTTTTTCTCATTTTGTTATCTATATTTTGTTCAGTTTTTACAGTTTGTTTCATTTTACACTACACTACTACAACTGTTCCCCCTCACCCTAGTTATTGCACAATCTCTTCAAAATTTGAATATCACTTAAACATAATTTTTTGTTAATTTTTCAGGAGGACAACATGGGGTTTGGAAAGCCAACAAAGTATGTTCACATTATTTACTTCTTCCAACATTATTTTCTTGATCAGGGGTTTCCCAACTTTTCAGGTTGCGACCCCAAAAATAACCCCCTCTGCAGTATGACATTGACAGTGGTCCTAATTTCAAGTGTTAAAACATGCTATATTAATGTAAATGTTATTTATTTGAAACTTTTATTGAATTATTTGACCCAATTTTACAGAAATATACAGTTCTAAATCAAATAATTGCTTAAAGGCCCAAATCTGAGTCTCATTTCCTCGTGGCGTGGACTGCCGATTAGTCCTGCCATGTATCAATCATAGAACTCACCTACCGCTCACCTGCAGCCGCGTGCGGCTCGTCCCCCGAGAGCAGCACGGTTCCGCGTGTCTAAGCGCATGGATCTATCGTAATATAGTTCCCTCAGTGTACGGGACAAAATTAAGACAGAGAAAGACAGTTCAAGCTGTCTCAGAAAAGACGGAAAATCTACGGGAGATGAGAGATGCGATGCGATCCGTCGTGCTAAATAAACAAACGCACGTGTGTGTTGTATCAGTCCGCACGGGGGAGTGCGCATGCGCACTTTCGCCTGCGTTCTCAAATCGCCGAAAGATCGTCCATTACGCCTTTAAATACAGTGTCACAATTTTTGTTTTAAAACATCTCGCAAGCCCCAGTTTAGCGCCACTTAACCCCCACTTTGGGAACCACATAAACCAGTTAAACTTTGTTTTACTTTGAACCTAATGATCTCAAATGTTATTATAGATACTGGAAGTTAGATGTTGACAAAGTCTGTGGAAGTGGTGCTGCTACGTGGGACAAAGCCGTCCATGATGCATCAGAGGAGTACAAATCAAGGCCGGTAAGAGCATAATCATGAATAGATAATTACAAAACATTAGAAAACTTATACCAAGTAATGGTCTGTTTTTTCTTTTTCTCAAAGCACAATCTTTGCCTTGATAACTGCCATTCCCACGTTGCAATGGCACTGAACCTGATGCGCTACGACAACTGCACATCCTGGAACATGGTGAATCTTTGTGCACTGTCTCTGATTCATGGGAAACATGTGAGGTAAAGCAAATAATCCCACACATCTGCACTGTGACATACAAAATGGGAGATTACATTCTTGTTTTGCTCTCTGTAATCTGAGGAATGATCCTAAAAACGTTTTTCAGGGAACTTAATATTTGTGGAAAATACACGTAGTTCAGATAATCAAAACAGCTTGTTCTATTTGAGTTCTTTTGTGAATTATCATTCCTGTAGTCTTATTTAAGAGAGAGAAATGCATCACACAGAAATACTATTACCGGTACAAGGAAAAACAATGGGCAATTTTCTTCAAACCAAAGTCATGATTGCAGTAAATCTGACATCTCACCGCAATTGGTCGTTGAGTCACATGTTCGACACTGTTTTGACTGTTTTGTATTTGAGCATAGAGCAACATTAAAGGGAAAAACACATGATATTGCAGTTTCTGATTGGTCTTATTTTATTTTGTCATATTGCCCAAACTGTCCTTTACGATACACTTCACTATAATTACTCAAGTCAAACAGGCTAAACACATCTTGATTGCAAACCAGGAATGCATTGCTACCACATGTAAGTAGTGAAGGCACATGGCTGAGAGATTCCCCTCATTACTCTCCCATGACCCACATAGAGGAAGCTGGCGTCACACTTTGTGCTGCCTCTGCACATATACTCCCACAGCACACCATTTTTTAAAGGGAAGGTGAGCCGCATAATTCATCAATGACAGGAGCGCCCCCTGTGTGTCACCACTGGAGGTCACCCCTCTGTCGGGGCTCCCTGCGCTGGCTGCTGTAGAGGACAGTAGGACATGGGCAGGACGGGAGAGCAGCGCTCCCCAGGGGAGGCAAACCGGCCCACGCTGCACATGTCCTTGTGTGTTCATATAGGCAGAGGGTATTCTAGGTGCCCATGACCACTCTAACATACAATCTCCTTTCTCTATCCTTCAGCTGGGCTGCATTTTTCAAGACCTGGCTACCTTTCATCATGCTCAGTGGAGTCCTCACCACTTTTATCCTGACATTCAACTTGCACTAATGAGCACCATGACTCAAAGACTTTAATAATTGTTGATACATTCATTATTACAGTAATGACAATGAAAGTCTTCTGACTGCTTTCTGGGAGGCCAGTCAATTGCACACTAAGAGGAATTGTGTGTAGAAAACAGCTCTTTCATTCATTGTTTACATACTGTAGATTTTTTATTTAGTTTAGAATCTGTAATTTGATTTTTTACCATTATTGTTGTGCCCACATTGAAGGCTTTTATACAAGGTAAAACGTAGTACATCTCTACAGTACTTATTTATTTATGTATTTTTATTTTACAATGCATACTGTATACTACCATAATGAATCTGAATTCATCCATTACCTGAGTGGCAATTTAACTGGTTACCAAAGATAGAAATGATATGGGTTCATATGTAAAATATAGTATTGTTGTGTAAGAATTTAAGAGTTAATACTGATATTGAAATAAATATCTTTTCAAGCGTATGGATCTGTAAATGATTGTGTGGTGTTGTAGTGCAATCAACAAGTTTCTGTGAAGACAAATATTCTAATGATTTTATAAAACTATATTGCCATATTTCTGCAGTATGTGGTGGGTGACTGTGGCTGCACTCTAATTGTCCTCTGTACCTTTAAGGGAACCACACACCTTTTTCATCCAGGAGATTCTGTGCGATATGAACCACCATCTATTTACGGGATCCTTTATTGCCTGAGTGCAGCAGATGAGAGAATATTGAGCTAGAGAGGTCTTTATCTGCTTAAAGAAACCTATAGCTGTAATATTGTTAAATGTATCTGTAAATAATGATGGACTAAATATGATTTTGTCAAGAGTGTCTGATTTAAAGATGTGCATTTTTGTGCTTTTTGTTTTTTGGGGAATTCTACTGTGTGGACCTGGTCAGTGCCTAGAGTGTCCTTTAGGCTGTGAGTGTTTTGCCATCTCTCGCACAGTAAAATGTGTTTCGGCAGATCTAACAACATTGCCTCGAAGTATTCCTGGATATGCCAGGACCATTGTCATCACTGGGAATTATTTACAACGAATTGAGTCTGATTCATTCACAGCGCTGGACAATGCTACCAACATCATTTTAAACAATAATGGGTAATGTACACTTTATTTTCATTTGCTCATCCACTGTAAATGGTGTTTATTACATGCTCTTACGTGTGTTATCATTTAGTGTGATAAATAATAAATAACATAACTAATTCTTAACGCTTGCTCTATAATTGTTTCATCAGGATTTCCGAGGTGGCATCCCACAGCTTCTATGCCCTCATCAACCTGCGTTTTCTGGATCTCAGTGGAAACCGGCTGGCTCTCCTCCACCCAGAGGCACTGAGCATCCCCGGCAGTCCCCTCCAGGAGCTCAACCTCAGCCGCGCTCTTTACAACACCAGCGTCTTGACCGACCTCACAACAGCTCTGAGATGGGGTGGCCTCAGCGGGCTTCTCCGACTCGACCTTTCGGGAAACAACTTGGCTCTGCTTCCCCCCGGGATGTTCGCTCACCTGCCCAATCTGCAGCAGCTATACCTCAGGAACAACTCTCTGGTGGTGGTCTACAGTGGCACCTTCTCGGGCATGGACCATCTGGAGATGCTAGACTTGGGTGACAATGCATTCGGGACATTTTACGAGGATGCGCTGCAAGAGCTGGCAAGGCTCGGAGACATCCGGATACTTCTTGGAGACAATCCTTATAGCTGCTCCTGTGAGATCCGTGCTTTTGTCTCCTGGCTGAATGACTCTAAAGCGGACATTGATGTTGAAAGTGTGAAATGTGCTTCACCAAAGAAGCTGATTGATGCCAGGCTCCGTGGTCTGGGTGTGGAAGCCATCGGCTGTGTTGATCCTGTCCAAGAAGAGGTCACAGATCTGACCCTGCAAACGTCTTATGTCTTTTTAGGGCTTGTCCTGGGCTTTGTTGGCATGGTCTTCCTCTTTGTGCTTTACCTCAATCGCAAAGGCATGAAAAAATGGATCATTGAGATGAGAGATGCGTGTCGAGATGTCCTGGAGGGATACCACTACAGATATGAGATTGACACAGATCCTCGGCGCACATCTGGCTCCATTTCTGCTGAGAGTGGGAGCACCAGAGCCCCGGGACACTTTGGTCTGTCACAGCAGCTGCCCAATGATACCTGCATTGAGCAGATGCCCACAGACACACAGGTTAAGATTATGACAAGCTCTCCAGCTGTGAACATCTGTAAACGAAACATTATGTGCTGATATAAAGTGTGCATGTACAGCATTTTTATAAGATTTCTGCAATTATACAGCCAGAAAATGACTTGTGTTACTGCAATGTCAAAATACAGAATATTTGAAATGTATATTATGCATAGATAAGATTTTTAGGTCTATGTTAGGGAATAGATACAGATTTTGTGTCAACATCTTAAATGTAATCGTCCTATTAAACTTAATTAATAACACACAAATGTCATTTTTATGTGTAGTTTTGAGTGGACTACCGTATGATAAAGGCAAAAACAGCAAAATGCTTGACAAGCAGTTATATTATTACAATAGCTTACATGTACGAATGTAGTAACTGTTCTACTTTTTGTGGTTGGTGCAAATTGAGGAGACCCCTTTTATTACTGATTTATTTGCTCCAGGTGGAACTGCTGTTTAAATTCGAGTGTGATTAATTGCTTCTATACAGGAGAAATAGGGCACTATGAAAGATATTGTTTGGAAAACGCACCTGCTGGCACAGCACCGCTGTTGTCTTTGCCTTTTTCATGTAGACTTTGATATCTTTATAGCACCTCAATACAATAAAAGAATATATTAAGTTATTGACTGCAATCCGGCTCTTAAATGTTTAACGCTGTAGGCTAAATGTCTTTTTTAAATCTTGCAACAGTCCCGAGTGTTCGCTTCAGTAGACGCGCTCTTCTTCTGCGCCTGGACACGCTGGAGCAGGTGACGTCACTGCGCGCTCACCTGTGGGTGGGAGTCTGGAGCCTGAACAGGGATTCGCTGTAGCCGCAGGTAAAAGCCAAACACTGTGAGAGACTCTTGGCTGTCCGAGGCACAGAATGAACTCAAACTGAACGGACGCGAATGAATTTGGTAAAGTGAATCATGTGCACGAGCGTCAGCGCTGATTTCTCCTAATCTTTAGTAGAAGGACCTGCCTGAAAAACCGTGGGCGGACTAAACAAGCTGCGTTTTCTTTTCGGGTTTGAAGCGCTGTGTTGAGGCGAGTTTTCTTTCGGAGACTTCCGTGGTTTTGTTGAAACGTTTTTGTCAAGAAGACGGCACATACGTTTCTCTTATGCGGTAAGTTAAGAATTTGGTTGTAAAACTGCATTGTTTAATGGGCCTTATCAAAACCTTTTCTTTGCATAGTTGAGCAACTCCTATAAATCAAACTTAAGTTGGCACGACAATTAAAAAGGATGTTTATCCAACCCAAATCAGTGCATCTGTTGACTTCTGGACTTGTTAGGTAGGCCAAATCAGGAGATTATGCTTCTCCTAAACTGGTGGGTTTGCAATCCAGGCCTCTGTTGCAATAAGCGATTTGAGTCAAATCTTGACACTGTATTTTACCTCCCTGTTGCAGGTCCCAGGCACTCTGAGCCATGCCTGGCCACACTTCAGAGGCAGGCCACAACACAGGGGCACCCCAGTCGTCTCACCATCCCAAAAACTCCAGGCCAGACAAGTACCGGCACCCTCGCAACTTCTCAAGGGAGAGCAGCCAGGACTCCTCTAAAGACCCCCATGGAGACCATCGGCATGACCATCACAAAGACCACTCCCGACACCATGATGGCAAATACGACCGCAGTAGTGGTCATCCGCGAAATGGGACTGCACGAGGATCAGAAACGATCGGCTTCATCCCTGGTTCGGCAGACAATGCAGGCAGCAGCAGACATGCCTGTGGCTCCTGCGCCTCTGTGGGCTGGAGCAGCTGCAAGGCCCTCATTTGCTGTGTGTTGACTTGTGGCTTTTATGGGAGCCGGGAGCCATGCCTGCCCGTTAACGAGAGTTCTACTGACCACTCTAAACTCAACACTGAGTCCCACCCTCCTAATGGCGTGGCTATTTCAAATCCCACCTGTGGGAAGCCTTTGGAGAACCACAAGCCCAAAGTGTCCAAATTGCCCACTTTTGACAGCTTCCGCTACCCGGATGTGCACATAGCAGGGCAGAAAGTTAAGTACCCTGTTCCAGCCTCTAAACGGACCCGTGCAACTGGTAAAGGTGAGAGCCAGCGGCCGGTGAGCAACACAAGCCTTTTTGATGAGTTTGACTTGGACAACCCAAGCGACACTGGCACAGACATAGACTCACTCATCACCAAAAAGCTGCTAGAACTGTACGCCCTGCACCAAATTGACCAACTGGCCAAATGCACCTCTGACTCCTCATTCTCCCGCAAAACCAATGAGATCAGTGAGCTCATCTACAGCATTGCACAGGACTATAATCTGGAGGCGCAGGAGGCTGAGTGCAAACTAGTGCACGGTGTCATTCGCATCAGCACACGAAAGGGCAAAAGGAACAAAAGCCACCCATCGTCCTCAGGGCAGCGCACCAACGGCAGGACGGGCCCCGATGGCACACTCCCAGACAGTGGCAATGAGACCATGACCAACACCTTCAGCAGCGACTGTAAGTGTTCACACGAGGATCGTTAAAAGTATGGAAAATCAGGTTCTAATTGATACAAAATCTACTGTTGAATATAGGTAGTAATTTGAGCAAATATAAATAATTTTAAAAATAAACAGAATTATTTTGAGCCTTATCAGAACTAGTATAAAACACATGGCAACATAAACTAAGTGCTAACATTTTGTGATATCAAATCAGTTTTGAGTATCAAGCGTATTCCCTAACATCAAAATAAAGGGGGAAATGTTAGTTTAGTTCACATACTTTATGGTGACCAAGTATTTCTATTTAAATATTTCCAATAATAAGCTGTAAAAACAATATGTATCACTTTGTTCACTGGATTAACCAACCTTTTCCCCCCTAAAAAGCCATAGCATTCTTTCAAAAATAAGTGGGCTTCATTGATTTTTTTTTAAAGTTCCTTGTTTCCTCATTTTGGAACCAATTTTGGGGTCAGGAAATCACCAAACATATTACACCTAAGATATTAACACTGCCATGACCTAAATTGGACCTGATATTCAACTGAAAGATGCTAAATATATCTTCACATGATCTTCTAATGAGTCATCTTTTGTTCAGCTCTTCGTTTTTGGCCTGAAGTGACCCAATAGTAGTTGGTTAAGCTCAGGCAAGTTGATACAAGTTTGCGTTTGTCGCGACGTAGTACACAGGAGGAGCGGGGCCTCACATTCAAATACAATCTTGTCCTTTTACTTGATCTGTTTCTCTTCTGCACACAGTTCCAGAGGTGAAAGTGTCGGAGGAGACTCAGTCGGATGAGCTGGCCAGGAAAATGAGGCATTGCAGTGGGAAAAGTGAGTGGGGATTTTCCTGTAATTGCACGTACTCGTCAACCCCATATTTACCATTGAATACATCTAATTAAAACAAAATGCAATTATTATATATGCATTTAAAATAACACAAGGTACATTTGTCAAAAGTGCTAGTCAAGACCAACATGCATCTGTCTATTTGTGTGAATGAACAACAAAGTAACATCCAATTAAAGCCCGACAGGGACTGAATGTTTGTGATTAGCGCCAAAACGCAGTAATGAGTGGGCTTCTCGGGTTCCTCTGCGTATATCCCCCGGCCATTGAGGTATAAATACCATCTACAGTATGTGAGCAGGTGTCTTTTGTGTGCTGTTGTCGCTGCAGGCTTTTTCTCACCTCCTCCTCTGCTTTCCACTATGTCATAGCACTCTTTTGCAGAGAAAGTCCTGCATTCCTGTCTTTTCTTTGCATATTCCCCTCCCTTGTTCATTAGCGGCCCTCCTCCCCTCACCTGTCACCTTACACCCATCTATCAGTGCCCCGCAATTTCCCCTGCAGCGGCGCGGTCATGCTACACCTCCCGCTTTACCGGCAGATCACATCGCATTAAATCCACACCATATAATGGCCCGTTGGTTTATTATTCAATTTGACCAAACAAACTTGGATTACACATGGATCACCAATGCTGCTGCTGGTTTTTGTTATACTCTTGAGAGCTCGTGAAAAAGGATGGTGTCTGCTTACATGTTTTGAATGAGGAGCATGTCATTGTACTTCAATAACTTTTAAATAACGGCTTGGGAACTTGTAGAGCTACTGCACCCGGCTTTGCTCTCATTGTTACTCATTCTGTTTCAAATTTATGCCATGCTAAGACTATTTGATTTGCTGTTGAAGGCTCAAAATTAAATCATCATTAACAGCACAAGATTTCTTTATATACAAATAATATGTATAATGTCTATTATGAGAAGTCTATTAAAAGGCTACAAAAAGCATCAGGAACTTACAATGTTATTTTCCAAACAATGGTATGAATATAAGATTTTTTGTGTTTCATTTTGTGGTCTTGAAATAGGATAAAGTTACAATTATTGTTTTGGAGGCATTGTTTGGAAATAAAACGATAAAAAAAATTACCTCAAAAAGAGATATTTTGTCTCATCTTCTAAACAAGGGTATAGTAGTGATATTTCTGCACTTTTTGCATATTCCAAATACGCTGTCAAAATATTGTATTGCTAGGTTTCAGATGACATCACAACAATATTTAGGCTAATAATATTTAATATAGATGGCGTGGGGGAAGCTAAAAATGCAGATTTCTGTTCTAGTCACTAATATAAATACTTGGGTTCAATATTTGTGAATTTACCTTTTGGATATTTAAGTACGTTGAAATAAAGAGGACAATCAGTGCAGTATCTATATTCAACTGTGAGCTCTTCTCATTGACACTGTAAATCACATGTTTTGTTTTTGTCTGCAGCCTTCTCCTCGTGCACTGCCACAGCCTACTCTCCTTGCTACCACAATGACACTGAGGCCGACTCGTCAGGGGCGCCTCTGCTTCTCATCTAACTGTTACCGAAAGCTGCACTTTTCTCCCCCGAGTTCGTCTATGCTAGTTTTGTTATTGAGCGACTGTTGTCACAATATGGTCCTGTATCACTCCTCAAGGTGACCGGCTAAAGATGTTTTACTTTAAAAGGAAAAAGCCAAATTATGTTTTTTAGTATTTTTGTGCCATGTTGTTTTCACCCGATGTTAGAGAAACAACATAAATATAGTTGTCACGGTCAACTGGAGGATTTGACTGATGGTAGACCACAACCGTCCTCATTCTTGTCAAAGCGACTGTTTATGTAAGCCATTGTTCATGTACTGTATCCGGACTATTGCCGTTTACATTCCTTGTTGTTACTATGTGCTGGTAAAGCCATATTTTAAATGTACAGAATTTCATTTTTGTTTCGCTTCGGGTTTTTAGGCCTTGTTATATTTTTCTAAATAAAAGTTTTGATTATTGTTATTGACTTTTTAACTGTTTTATGTTGCTGTGTGGTTGCATCTAATACATAACACTCCCTCCATATCACATTTTCTAACAAGCCTGTTAAAATGTTCAATATATGTATTTTAAGCTCATGCATGCTTGACATAAAAGGTATTTTTTTATTTTTATATAATTGTGCTGTGGTAATTGCTTTGAAATCTAGATCTAAACACCTGGATGTGTTTTCTTAATCTTGCGCTCATTTCCCCGAGACGAGATCACCAGGCAGGCTTTTTCCGCTCGCAGCCATGAAGGAACCTGTTTGGCTGGTTCTGACAAAAAGGAAATAAAATCCAAGAGATGTTATTGTCTTATTGTGAAGAAAAGATTAGGTTATTGAATGTTTTTGGACTGAATGTTTTTGGACTGACTGTATGCCTTATTGTGTTTATCTCCACCCTTTGACTGGCTACTTAAACCGCATAGTTAATCATGCATAACTTTATTGTTACAAGTTTATCCACTGTTACAGGCTGTTTAACATGTAGATCTTAGCAAAGACTGCAGATATTGTGCAACTTTGCTGTAAACGCAAATTCTTCGTCAACAAACTTTGCATTGTCATTATAATGATTATTACAGTATATATATATATATATTTATAGTGCTTTTCCATCTTCAAGACACTCAAAGCGCTGCATGGGTGTTTTCCCTGTGTAACCCCAGTTCCTCTGGCTCTGCCCCCACTCCCACATTCCTGTTTTACCTGTATGAGGTGTCATGTTAAGGCTCAATGTTTCACAACTGACATACCACAGGCTCGGGACAGTTCACTGACACTTCTCTGAATCAAACAGAGCTGCTCTCTATTTTGCATTCAAATGCAAACTTGAGGTCAGAGGTTTGATTACTGGTTTGACCAAGTTCTATTGTTGACACTTAACCTACATTGATTGGTATGAAAGTGGTGTGAATGTGAGTGATTTGGTGGTGGTCGGAGGGGCCAGTGGCATAGCCTGCGTCTTTCTGCCCCAGGGCAGCTGTGGCTACCGTAGTAGCTATCACTGGGTGTGGGATGAAAGAATAATGACAGTTTAGCGCTTTGAGAGGCTTTGAGAAACCTGTAAAGCGCATCACAAGTGTAAGGCGTTCTGATGAATATTATTGCACTTTACTGAACTTGTTCATAGCTTTGTTTTGATTTGACACATTTAGGATCAAGTATCTTTACACAGAATATTGTTGCCATCAGAGGGAGACAAAGCCCTGAATAAAGGAAGTACTGGAAGATTGGTCAAATGACCTTTTAAAACCCATAGGGTGAGAATAATACCCAATTCCCCGTAATAAGAGTTTTTGGGTGGATTTATGTAAAATGTACAGTACTTTCTAATGTGTCAAGTGAAAAAAAAAAAAATGGCTGTGTAAATACAAAAATATATTTATTCATACAAATACACATTCAGGGTACAAAAACGTCAGTATACAAGTTACAGTTGAAATGTCATTTCTCAGATAAAAAAAGGTTTCACTAAGACCATGAGTCTAAGTCCTAGAAGAGCATGTCCACCATGAGCTCCAGCATGTCTGCAGGGCCGATCACTGGCCTGAAGAAGAGTTCAGTGAGGAAGCTGGATGTGATGCTCTGTAGAGTGGAGGCTGTGAGTAAGATCTGAGCAAAGCGCTCCCTGTCCCCGGTGTGCAGGACCTGCACCACTTCACTCAGCGCGTGCTGGGCCTCCTGCTGCAGCCCTTCAACAAACAAACCTGACTTCAGGTCCGGGACATCTGTGGAATGCAACAGTTTTAGAAAAGGTACACATATAAGATTGCACAATATGTAGGTCTAATGTATCTTCATCATACCTGGATTAAATATTGTAGTTCCTTTAAGATATGCATATTCCTTTGGACTCAAATCCAAGTTCCAGAACTTTTTCAAGCATGACTTAAGTTTGCTGACCCCGGCCATGGTGGGCTGTTCCCTCTCTGTTTCAGGGCTTTGCTGTCTGTTCAGTAGGATCTTTTTCAGCATGCTGTCGGCTGGTATGTCCATCACATCAAAGTCCACATGCTCCTGGGCAAGGCCCAAAATGAAGAGAGGAACCCAGCAGTTCTTCAGCAGCAGGTACTGGTCTTTTCGCGGAAGCTGGTTAAATGCTGGTAGATTCTTCATAAAGTGAACTGTTTTTACCAGAACAACAGAAGCTTCTTTGTAGACTTCAGATGGCCTCTTCAGTCCAACCCTTCGCCGCATCTCACAGTTGCATCTGTGAGCTATAGAATAGTAGTTGTTTTCATGAGGCCTGCCATGGTCCATTTGGCTGAGGATATTGAAAAGAATGGGATTTGAAGGTCTCTCACAACTGGCTGAGCTGTGGCATCTGCAGTTCATTTTTACGCCATACAGGTCCGTCAAGTGAATGTGGTTGTCCTGTCACAGCGGTATCCTTTATTTATAAGGCCCCGCACCCAGCCTACTGGACCTTGACTTGTCAATACACCAGAGTGAAAAACAACCATGTGTTCTGCCAGGTGACTGATGGAACAACCATGGGAAAGAGATAAGGTTTTGTCAATGAAAAGAAACGGCTGAAGTAATGCTAGTATCGAAAGGGTGGGTCCTTATCTACCATAAGTGTTATTAACCCAAGCCGTACCAAGCTACCAAGGACTCTAGGGCTTGACCTTAGCCATGTCCATGCACAATGTCAGCTCACACCTGAAAAGCTGGAAAGGCCAAGGGCAATGACCTACATGTTAAACTCAAGTGTGTCATTTGTGGCTTTTAAAAGAATCAGTAGCATATTCTGTTCAATACAGTATAGTCTTACATTGTCTTACTCTATGAGAACGTTTAAAACTCATTTATAAAAATGTGTTCGATTATAAAGTTACATTATTTAAATATACTCTTTAGTGTGCGTTATTTGAAGTTGTTTGTAATTTTAAGGAGTTACCATTAATTATGTGTCAATAGTTCAAAGAGTCCCCTAAATTAGTTCACTTAAGTTTGTTATCAGTCCTGTGCCAGGCACTGAGGTTTGAGACCGATAAGAAGATTACATTGTTATTGATTAAATTAACTAAAGATTGCTGTTTGGATTTCCTTCCAGTCTCCAGAAACAATTTCATTTTTCATGCCTTTGTATAATTTATTTAGGTATCGATATTAACATAATACATAATTTCCAACACTTGTAAACTCTAGTAAGCTCACAGAAAGGGCAAGCAGCGGTGAACAGTAGTGCTGCGGAGTCAAGGTCACTCACTAAACTTAACGACAGTAATTAAATCATTATGGGCCAGACATGAGTGGCAGCACCAGTCACCGCGTATTTGTCTTATTTTGACAAACAAGATATATCTAAAATGTTTTTCCCTGCAAAGTTTACATCACAGAGCCAGGTTGGAAATCCTCGGTTGCATTTATTTGAGTCACTAGAATAAATAAAATAAAGTCATACTTCTCATAGATTCCAGACACCTTACTCTTACTGAAGTGTATTACTTAAGTAAACTCTTCCCACCGTGAGAAAGTCTACAAGTGATAAAAGCTTTATGTTGACACTATTAAATGAGTTTAACATCTTTTGTACCACTCCTACAGATTAAGTGCCATGCCAATTACATTAAATAACATGTTACATTCAGACAGTTATCCTTACAGCTAAATCTACTTGAACACCCCTGTATTTTTTGGATTATGCAAAATGTGCAATCTATCAGCAATCATTACCTTACATGCCTTACATTCTTCTATCTTAGACTAAAATATTCTTGAATTTCAAATAGTGCATTTCGACACTAGATTGATTTAAATAGGCCTAATAACTATATTGCAATGTGATTTATTGCCCACCTTCAACCCAAAGAACCAGCACAGTTAACTCAATTGTTTTAAATGTGAAGACACAGGTGGCAGGTTCAAGAATGTGAGTTGTGTAAAATGAGTAGGTCCTTGTGCAGTACTCACTCTAGGAGCTTCTACAGCTCTGTGACTCACATGGACAGTTGTAAATGCCTGTGATAAAACTTGTGTTTATAGGAGTTTGGAGCAGTCAGAGACGGACACGGAGGACAAGCACTTATCTGAGCAGAAGCATGATGTCATTGTGTCACTTTAGGATTGCACCTGAAATGCACCTGCTCTGTTCACTTTCTGCACTACAATTGTACATTTAACCGTAAATTTTGTGTACATAGTAAGCCTATTTTTCTTTAATGCGTGCAAATTTTTTTTTAGATGTTGTTTTATCATTGTTCATTGTTTCATGTTGCACCGAATCACCAACGCAAGTTCCTATGTTGTGAATTGTGTTCATTGACAATGGCAATAAACCATGGCCACCAGGCTTAACTCTAAACAGTAATAGCCAATCAGAAAATGCACACATTATAAAACCTCTTTTTTAAATTAGGAATTGGATTAACAAACTTGTTGCATTATTTTAACTGACCACAATTGTGTCTGTGTGGTTGACTGTTTACACTGAACTTTATTTCCGTTTTTGTCTCCCAGAAAGACCAAACAAAGATTGAACAGCAAATTCTATCATACTTGGACCTGCTCTCCACCTCAACTTTGAAATATGGGTCGTTTTCCAAATCTAATGCGGCCCGTGAAGCTGCTTATGCTTGTAAAAGTGTAGTACAAATCCAAGCCATTCTTATTCTGATAAATAAAAATATATCTGAAAAAATCACTTGGCCCTTTTCTTGAACTGCTGTCGGTGACAATTGATTTGGTTGTGAGGTCATTGAACCCTCTGTCATGAGCATGATGGACATGACAGTTCACCTTCACCTGCTCATAAAATAAAGAACATGCAGCTGCCAGGCCCCACTTTAACAAGTCCATGTGTATTCTGAGTAACATTTGAATTAATTATGACATATTGCCCGTGTTTTGAGTAAACTCGATCTGACTGAAAATGCACACTTAAAAGTCTAATAAATCAGTTTCAAGAGAGAAGAGAATCAAGAGTTACATATTAACAAATCTTTCTGTTTGCTCCATCAAAATCTTGTTAAGTGCAAGTTTGGAAAGCCTGGTGTGTGAAGGTGCTACTTTATGTGTCTCTGTGGGATAAAATGTGTTTTAAGAAAATGGCCTTTGAAGTTACATTGTCCCATGTACATGTATGAATATGAGTGGATTAAATAAAATATGTAGGAGCAGCATGTTGTTTTCATGTGAAAAGTAGTGTCTCTCGAGAAACATTTTGCCTGTCAGCAAAGACCTTCCAGCAAAACATTCTGTCCATGCAAGAGTTTTTGGCACAAAGTTCAATATTCTCTGTCGCCTTAAATTAAAAAAAAAAGTTTTTTATAGTGTCTTTAAAAAGTGGTGCTATTATTCAACCCCAAAAATGTGGTTGTTTTTGGATGAAAGGACTAAGAATGTATGATTAATATGGTTTATCGTTTGTGGAGCCATATTCATATTGGCCCAAGCCCCCTATCTGAAATGATCACATTATTATATCATCAAAGTTGATAACTTGAATGAAACACCTTGGTCGAAGAATAGCTGCCTTTAAAATTATTTTGCCGAAAACTATAAGCTATTTGTGGTTTATGCCATAGTGTGTTTCTGTTTAGCCTACAGTGTATGACAGTATAACACTAATAATGAAAATCCAATAATGACTAATGTGCTGTCTGCAATATTTTATGAGACGTGTAAAGTGATGTCAGCGTTCAGACACAAGTCCTGCTTTACAATCTATTACTATCACAACACAATGATAAAATCTTAGGTGAAGGCCAAAGAAAGCATTAGCCAGGGGGTTGATGAACTCTGGCTCAGCGGGTTGCATGGCGGTCAAAAAGTAAGCTATGTCATTTCCATACTTATGTACTGCAGTTTAGTGGAGACAAAACCAATTTGAAAAAAGCTTCACATCTAGGTGTAGCTTTGTATTTGTATTTCCCTTTTGTTAATATATATATATATATATATATATATATATATATATATATATATATATATATATATATATATATATATATATATATATATATATAGATTATGCTATTTAACTTGATTACTTACCAAATGTATCCTAACTTCTACTTTGTCTTGCCTCTAAGCTACAATTAAAAAGCATAATAAAATAAAATTAATAAATCAATTTAATTGAAATGTAATCTTCATTCCTTTTCTACAGCATGTTCCTGTTTGGGGTCACAGGTGACTGTTGCCTATCCCAGTGACTTTGGGACTCAGGCTGTTCATCTTTTTTGCACTTTGTTACAAATTAGGATTTTTTTAAAATATAAAATGTTTCCTTTGAATAAATTATTTAAAGGAAAGCCAAGATGCCTACACGGCCATCATTGAGTCCATCCTCACCTCCTCCATCACCGTGTAGTACGCTGGAGCCACAGCCAGGGAGACCACAGAACATTGTGCGCTCTGCTGAGAAGGTGATCGGCTGCAGACTCCCATCTCTGCAGGACCTGTACGTCTCCAGGACTCTGGGACGAGCAGGTCGGATCACAGCTGACCCTTCTCACCCTGGACATGGTCTATTTGAGTCACTCCCCTCAGGCTACGGTCCATCCGGACCACAATCTCCCGCCACAAGAACAGCTTGTTCTCATGAACACTTTTTAAACACCTGCCACTTTAACAACAATTTGATCAATCTCTCACTGCACTATTCACTTTCTACACTACATCTGTAAATTCAACTGTAAATTTTGTGGACATAGTAAGCCTATTCATTTTTTTAACTTAAAGTAAACTTAAATTGATTTTCTTCAATGCATGCCCTTATATGATAATTATAATTTATAAATATGACAAGTTTTACGATTTTTCTCATTTTGACTTTGAGAATTTATACCTGATGTACATATAAATGATAGTTTTGAGTCAAATAAATGATCGAGTTGGTATTTGTGGAGAAAACTTTGAAAAAACTCTAGAAAATGACATGAAGGAATACTCAGTCAAAGTGCATGCATAATTTACAATAAAAAAAACAACTTATTTGACTCTATAAACATTTAATAACATCATGAATTGAAAACATTATTAAAGGTGCTCTTATATATTTATATTCGTCAAATAAAAATATTTGACATTAGATGAGTTTTTGCGGGGTGATTTTCTTTTGTGATGTCATCAATTACAAACAGGAAGTGAAATTAGAAACCTAAAAAATGTGCTATTCTAAAACATTTTAATATTTTTTGGAAACATTTGCATTTATCTTAACTGAAATTTGGTTCAGTGAGTAGTCAACATTGTCATATGCACTTTGAGTATTCTACTCATTTGGAAGAATTTAGTCATGTTAAGAAGAAAAGATGTTGAATAAACCAAATAGCACGCTGACCCGGATATGACGTCACACGTTCGCTACTCGTAAACAAACATGGCGGATTCTGAATCTGTGTCTCTGGTGTATTTTGCGATCTGTAATATTCCTCCGGTGTTTCGCTCCGCAGATCTGAGAAATTATTTCAGCCAGTTCATAGAGAGCGGCGCTTTTAAATGTTTTCACTTTCGCCACCGTCCAGAAGTTCTTAAAGAGCCTGAAAAGCCCCCAAACGAGGACAGCGAAGCCCCAAGTCGTGACACCGCTGCTGAACCTGAACAAGACCCGAAGTCAGACCCGGAGCGGAGGAAAGCGGTGAAGTCCTGCTGTTGTGTCGTCTCTGTCCACGCTCTTCACGCAGACAGGTTTATAAAGATGTATTCAGGAAATCACTGGATCAACTCTAAAGGAAACTGGCTGAAGAGACGTTGTGTTATAAAAAGGATCAAAGTTTCACAAGACGGAGGTAGCGCAACCATTTGTCTAAATAGCAGTTGCATTTTTAACTTTGTCGAAGTTTAATTCAGTTCAGGTGGATAAGGCTTGCAAAAAACAAACAAACAAACCAACAAACAAGACTTTTAATAGAATGCATGTGACTGTTCTGGTGGGTTAGCTATGTGCTTGTGCCCTTGGAGGGATGTCAAGCTTATTTGATAATCATGGTCATTC
Source organism: Eucyclogobius newberryi (assembly GCF_026437365.1). Lineage (NCBI taxonomy): Eukaryota > Metazoa > Chordata > Actinopteri > Gobiiformes > Gobiidae > Eucyclogobius > Eucyclogobius newberryi. The sequence goes on along the minus strand of NW_027315945.1, from coordinate 25,720,439 downwards.
AGGTAACAACATAATCAATCGTAAGAACTAATAAATGTCATAATAGTTGGCGGCAAATATTAGTAATTTCAGTTCAATCTATACTCCCAAAAAATAAATGCAAAGTGTTTTTTATTTGACTGTCAACCTGAAATTGTATTACTTTTTCATTCAGAAAGTTTTAAGTTCATTAGTTCAGTAGTGAGGGATGGTAATCCATTAGACTTGAAGATTTCAACAGATGCCGTTTGGTCATAGTTTTAACATTAAAATTGGTACAACTATCAAGTATTTTTTAGTAGACTATTGGAATTGAGTTTGAGATGTAGATGAGTCCAAATGTTTGTGCTCTTGAGCTGAAACCCCTGCTATTCCTTCTTAATCAAACTATAAAATCGGTTTCTGTTTTCAGGTGAAGTGTCATTTCCATATAAGACGAGATCTGAACAGCGTTACCGTGTATCATTGTCAGAGCAGTTCACGGAGATCGACCTGAAGACTTTATCGGAATTAAATCCACCAGCTTTGATGCCAAATGGAAATGTAGGCACACCTGTAACCGTGTTCCTTCAACTCATCCAATCTTGTCGCCTTCCTCCACGTCTCATAAAGAAGCTGGGCCTAGTTTTTCCTAAAACCAGCTCAAACCGCCGTTATGGGAATGTGCCTTTTCAATATCGCAACACTTGCACTCTCCCAGCTGGAGAGGAAACAGTTTTTACTGCAGCAGGGCATGAAATATCAGGTCCCGGCAAATTTACTCCTTTACTTTTTGGAAGAATAAAGCCAAATGATAACTCTCAAACAGAACACATAGAAGATCCAGAAACAAAAGAAGAAGGAGAAGGAGAAGGAGAAGGAGAAGGAGAAGAAGAAGATGATGAGGACTTACAGTCTGATGCTGATGATGTGAGTTTAGAATATTTCTGATTTATTTTTATCTGTATTCATTTGCATTTTGTTTAAATTGCTTGTATAAGTACCACATTGTCACTGATTTAGTTGTATGTATATTGTATTTAAATTATTTTTATTCTTCATTTTATTTAGCGTTCCCTTATTTTATCTTATTTTTGCATAGTCTATACTTTTTAAATTATTTTTATTATTATACATTGTTTTATGTTGCACCTTAATGTCGAAGTAAGTTCCTAGTTTGTGAATTGTTCACTGACAATGGCAATAAAACTGACTCTGATTCTGACATTTAGGACGACGACTTTTGTGAGGAGTGGGAGCGTCATGAGGCTTTACACGAGGACGTAACCAGCCAGGAACGGACCAAAGAGAGGCTGTTTGAGGAAGAAATTGAGTTAAAGTGGGAAAAAGGGGGGTCTGGACTGGTGTTTTACACAGATGCCCAATACTGGCAGGAAGAGGAGGGAGGTATGTTGGTTATAATACATATTAACAAGTCCTATTTTTTTTAAATTCTGTGCGAAGTTAGATTTGATTATTTTGTTTCGGAGGAATAAATAAATTAACTTTGTAAACGTAAAATATTGAATGTATTTGTTTATGCTTCTTAGATTTTGATGAACAAACCGCAGATGACTGGGATGTTGATATGAGTGTTTACTACGATAAAGGTATCACATCTTCACATATTAAATCTCCAGCTTGTGCGTTATTTATACATTTTTGTAACGTGACATGGATATTACAGATGCTGGTGACATGGATGCTCGTGACTTTGTCCGGATGCGATATGAAAATAGATTGCGAGATGGTCTTGAAGATGGATCTGATCAAGGTCAATCTATTGGAAAATTTGAAAAGTTCACTAAGGTAGATTTGACTTAACTGATCATAGTTTTAAAGCTGTACAAACCAACAAGGTGGTATGAAATTACTTTTGTGCTCAGGGCTTTGGACGGCGTGTGATGGAGAAGCAAGGTTGGAAGGACGGTGAAGGGTTGGGGGGCAGTCAAATCGGAATTCCTGAAGCCTTAGAGAATGAGGGCCAACATCCAAACTGCAAAAGAGGATTTGGGTAAAAAGCATGCAGTTAGAGGCTGCTATATTTCTTAATATTTAAAAATGTGTTGTAATCTGACTTGTTTTTCTTCTAGGTATCATGGAGAGAAACTGCTATTGCATCAAGCAAAAAAGTCTAAACCAAAACCAGACTTTCACATAACTACAGTATATGACAAACCAAAAGACATAGATGGAGGTGATACATTGTTGCGCCGGCAACCAACCACCAGCATGAAATACCGAGGTTGGCAGCATGGGGGCAGCATAGGGCCTAAAAGATCACCAGAAAATCCGAAAAGTAAATTATGTCCAAAAACACAAAAATGAATAAAATTCATGTTTTTATTCCTTTTATTTAAATCAAGGTATTTTTTTTTTAGAAGTCCACACATAAGGCTACGCTATTTCAAACACTTTTGTTGGTCAGCTTTATTTAGGCTATTTATTACTAACGATTTTATCAATGTATTCGTCCCTTAGCATTCAATTTGTTGAATGTATTTGTACAAGTTGTACTGTATACGTTGGTTGTATGCAGTAAATTATACAGTTTGATAAGCTTTTGTTTTGTCGGGCTGGTTTTGTGACCCGGTAGTGCATCGCTTATCGCCGTTTCAAGTTAAGCTAGTGTGCTCCACGGCAGCATCAGGTAAACATATTTATCACTACTAATACTATCAACAAAACAAGACATACGGCTATTTTAGACAAAAGCACGAGAAGTTGTAGAAGTGGTCGAATGTAAAGTTAACTTGGGTTTGTTTTTGTACAAGACATTAAATAATAGATCCAAGTTATGCCCCTCAGTAAGTGACGCTGCTGTTCTCTATATATTGACTAAAAAAAAATAAAAAAAAACCAACAACAACAAAACGATGTCCACCCAGAGAGGGCCAAAGCCCTCCGTTCGCTTTGGCCAGGTGGTCATTGGACCCCCAGGCTCAGGGAAAACCACTTACTGCCACGGGATGCAGCAGTTCTTGACTGGTCTGGGACGAAAGGTGGTCGTGGTGAACATGGACCCTGCAAACGAGGGTCTCCCGTACACCTGTGATGTGAACGTCTCTGAACTGGTGACTCTGGATGATGTCATGGAGGGTTTGAAACTCGGACCTAATGGTGGACTCTTGTACTGTATGGAATATTTACAAGCAAACCTGGACTGGCTTGAAAATAAACTCAATAAGCACAATGACTGTTATTTTTTGTTTGACTGCCCTGGACAAGTGGAGTTATACACCCACCAAAATTCAGTAAAAGACATGTTCTCTCAGTTGGGCAAGTGGAACTTCAGGGTAAGTGTGTTTTTATATTTTCATATATTTTATTATTTTAAAAAGTGTTGATCTCCTGCTCAGTTGACAGCGGTGCATCTTGTGGACTCTCATTACTGCACTGACCCTGCCAAATTCATCTCTGTGCTCTGCACCTCTCTGTCCACCATGCTGCACATGGAGCTCCCTCATGTCAATGTCCTCTCTAAAATGGACATAATTGAGCAGTATGGTAAACTTGGTGAGTCAGCACTATTATTAATTTGTTTACATGTTTTTTTGTTTTTTTTTTAATTATCTCGTTATTACGAGATAATGTTTGTAAAAAAAGAAAAAAGTTTGCCGTCTGCACCACTCTTACCGGGAGAAGCCTGGCAGTGCTGTGAGGATTCTGTTTTTTGATCTCTCCAGCGCCTTCAACACCATCCAGCCGCTGCTCTTGAGGGACAAGCTGGAGACGGCTGGTGTGGAGTATGACCTGATGAAGTGGATCCTGGATTACTTCAGACCAACTGTCCGTGTCATGTCTGAGGTCTGCAGTGTAGAGGGTGAGGAGAAATGGTACGAGGACGGTGCCCTGGAGCGCCCCCCACACTGCAGGTCCGAGTGTCAGACACACAGTCACGGGCTCTCACAAACTGGGGTTGGTATGTGAGGTAGTCCAGGATCCACTCTGCCAGGTCATAGTCCACACCAGCTGTCTCAAGCTTGTCCCACGAGAGCAGCGGCTGGATGGTGTTGAAGGTGCTGGAGAGATCAAAGAACAGAATCCTCACAGCACTGCCAGGCTTCTCCAGGTGAGAGAACGGTGCAGCAGGGAGATGACGGCAAAAAAAAAAAAATCTCAATTAAGATTTTTTTTTTCTCAATTAAGATATTTTTTTTAATTAATAAAAATGCGCTTCTGTAGTTTTTTAACCTTTTTCCTATTGTGTTAATACAGCATTCAACCTTGACTTCTATACAGAAGTTATGGACTTGTCTTATCTACTTGACCATCTTGCTTCAGACCCATTTTTTAAGAAATTTCGACGTCTTAATGAAAAGTTGGCAGAAGTCATTCAAGACTACAGTCTGGTGTCTTTTGTGCCTCTTAATGTACAGGTATATCACTCGGCATATTTGGAAATGAAAATATTAAATGCAATATCAAGCCTGAAGTTTTGCTAATTACTCACACAATTAAAATGTTTTAATATAAGATTATATTATTTTGTTTTGTGTTTAAAGGACAAAGAAAGCATGATACATGTTTTGCGAGCAGTGGACAAGGCCAATGGCTACTGCTTTGGTGATCTGGAGGAGAGAAATCTGCAGGCCATGATGTCTGCGGCTGTGGGGGCGGACTTCCAGTTTGACTCGTATCCTTTCCTATTTATTCAAGTGACTCACTATGATGACCTGTCTGTTTTGAACGTAATCTCAATATTTACACTTACAGGACTTCCGGTATTAATCTACTACTCAAAAACAGTTAAATCAATGATGGATTTTAAAACTTCCTTTGAACAGTAATATTTAATTGGAGATCTGGACTGTTGTCTTTTTAGTCCTTTATTTCTTAATCAGCTGATGGTGACTTAGTTGACCACAGCTTTTATTAGTCAACAAATTATTTTTAATGGGACTATAAGGATGATATAATATAGTCTACAACAGAAAAGAGTGAGTGGACAGTTTAATCTGCCTTTTCACGTATGAGGATGCTATTTACTAGTAATTCTCTACATTAATCGACGATTATGGCCCTTTAGTCGACCAATTTGTTCCTTACAGCCCTATTGGAGACCAATTGGCTTTTTAGCTCATTTGTTTAAAGCAGCATATTTATTGACTCATTCAGCTTGATTGGAAAGGTGAATTAATTGTCCTTGACACTTGTTCCTATAGGACACTTGGAGTGCAAGAGAGATATGTTGAAACCGGCAAAATTTGTGTGGAAGAAGAAATGATGGAACTGTAAAATGTAATTTTGAAAAATAAATGCTTAAAGCACTTGTACAGCGACTATTCTGCATCCTTCATCTTGCTTGATTTTCACACTAAATATAATTAACTAGGCACAGTTTGTTTGTGTCAAGTTAAGTAAATCAGAATTGTGAGGAGGCTGAAAAGCTCACTTAAGCAGTGATGACTTTGACCAAGAGCAAATCCCACAAATTCAGTTTATCTTTTGCCCAGCAGATGGCACATATGAAAGCAATTTCTCCTCCCACGTCCACAGAATCTGCTCCGACTTTTGCAAGTTGCCAAGGCAGAAAAATTAAGTCAGGCGGGGAGAGGAAGCCACATTAAATCTGTGTTTCTGCACAACTGGCCCCGTGTCTCTTCTCTTAGATGGAAGTGTCATTTTGAAAAAGCAGCTACAACGAATCATTTTCTACTTTGCCTCTTGTTTGTAACAGAGTGAATTATGTTTTTCAAGAACCCAATAGTCAACAATTAACAAAAACAAAAATAGAAGGCAAAGTAGGCCACCAATTCAAAGCTTTCTCTGTGTGGATTGCTCATAGATCTGAATAAAGCTTGATCTACTTTGAGAGCTCGCAGTGATGTGGAGAAACCACATTAACCCTGTGGTGTGTGTGGCAGTGAAATTACACACGCATTTGGAGCTCGCCTGGAAATGCACGCGCTCTTGAAGTAGGATTAGGGGGTGTGTCAGCCGGAATGTTAAATTGTGCTCCTATGTTTGTACATGTGATCAAGTATGCCTCCTCGCTGCTACTTCCTGTCTTTTTCCTTCATGCCCCCTAGAGGTATGTGTGTGCCTGTGTGCTACAGCCATGGATCTATTGGTTACAACCTAGATCCATGGTTACAACCCAACTACACCAGAATTTCAAAACATATTCTCAGAGAGATTAAAGAAATCAAATAATGATATGTTCCAATCTATGCTGGTCTAAAAACAATTAATACAACTTGCTTTATTCAGCATGGAATCTGGAGTATAGAAGTCAAGCTGACGCGCACACACTTCTCATTATCATCCGTCCGCCTTTTGCTCTGCGACACATTGTGCTTAAAATGCCCGCTTTATTCTATTAGTATGATGGCACTGGATGAATGGCCGTGTTCCGCAGTGTTTGAAGACTTTTAAACTATTCTCGAATCCCATCTCTGTCTCGAGATAAGGGTGGTTTTGTGTGCGCGTGGTTCAGTGTTGCAGGGTGAGAGAGTGCTGGAGTCTGCGCCCATCCCCCCACAGCGGAGTGCTTCTGCCGGAGTGAGAGACAGACAGAGCAGAGGGGGAGGAAGAGAGAGCAGAGAGGGAAAGAGAGGAGAGGAGAGACAGACGCACAGAGCAGATACAGGGAGAGGGGGAGGCACAGAGAGGAGAGTAAAGACAGACAGAGGAGAGAGGGGGAGGAAGAGAGAGCAGAGGAGAGTAAAGATAGAATTAGGGGAGAGGGGAGGCACAGAGAGGAGAGATAGACAGAGGAGAGAGGGGAAGGCACAGAGAGGAGAGACAGGAGAAAGGGGGAGGCACAGAGAGGAAAGACGGATAGAGGAGAGAGGGGGAGGCACAGAGAGGAGAGTAAAGATAGACAGAGCAGAGGGGGAGGAAGAGAGAGCAGAGAGGAGAGTAAAGATAGACAGAGCAGAGGGGGAGGAAGAGAGAGCAGAGTAAAGATAGAAATAGGGTAGAGGGAGGCACAGAGAGGGGAGTAGAGATAGACAGAGGAGAGAGGGGGAGGCACAGAGAGGAAAGACGGATAGAGGAGAGAGGGGGAGGCACAGAGAGGAGAGTAAAGACAGATAGAGGAGAGGGGGGAGGCACAGAGAGGAGAGTAGAGACGGACAGAGGAGAGAGGAGGGCAAAGATAAGATAAGCCTTTATTTGTCCCACAATGGGGAAATTTCAATGTTGCAACACAAAGTAGGTACAGAAGTAAATAATAAAAAAAACAGATAACGTATAAAAACACTCTTATAGAAAAGCTCTTATAAAGGAGGAGGCACAGAGAGGAGAGACAGACAGAGGAGAGAGGGGGAGGCACAGAGAGGAGAGTAGAGACAGACATAGGGGAGAGGGTGAGTCACAGAGAGAGGAGAGGCACAGAGGAGAGGGGGAGGCACAGAGAGAGCAGAGGAGAGGCACAGAGGAGAGGGGGAGGCAGAGGAGAGTAGAGACAGATATAGGGGAGAGGGTGAGTCACAGAGAGAGCAGAGGAAGGGGAGGCACAGAGAGAGGGGGAGGCAGAGAGGAGAGTAGAGACAGATATAGGGGAGAGGGTGAGTCACAGAGAGAGCAGAGGAAGGGGAGGCACAGAGAGAGGGGGAGGCAGAGAGGAGAGTAGAGACAGATATAGGGGAGAGGGTGAGTCACAGAGAGAGCAGAGGAAGGGGAGGCACAGAGAGAGGGGGAGGCAGAGAGGAGAGTAGAGACAGATATAGGGGAGAGGGTGAGTCACAGAGAGAGCAGAGGAAGGGGAGGCACAGAGAGAGGGGGAGGCAGAGAGGAGAGTAGAGACAGATATAGGGGAGAGGGTGAGTCACAGAGGAGGGGGAGGCACAGAGAGAGGGGGAGGCAGAGAGGAGAGTAGAGACAGACATAGGGGAGATGGGGAGGCATGGAGAGGAGAGACAAGAGAGAGGGAGAGGCACAGAGGAGAGGAGAGACAGACGGGAAAGGGGTGGCAGAGAGGAAGAGAGACAGGAGGAAGGGGGAGGCAGAGAGAGGGAGGAAGAGAGGAGAGGGACCGAGGAGAGGTGGAGACAGGAGAGTGAGGGGGAATGTAGCTTGTTTGCGACAATTCCTCCTCCTTCTGCTCTGGAAAAGATACAACGTGTTGCAGTTGCCTGTCTTTATTACCACGCTATTATTTGAGAATTATTAGTGAAAATGCATAAGGTTTTCAAGCTGTGCCATTTAAATAAATTAAACAAAACCATCCTTAACCTCCACACGGAATTATGATGTTACATATGTTATATTTTTATGTTGGTTGTTTAATAAGTACAGTCTATTGTCTATAACAGCATAATTACTTAATTTAAAGAGAATATGCCTTCCTTTATTGTTTGGTCAATGAGGCACTTTAAAACAAATCAAATCAATCAAAAATAACACCAGTCTCTAGTCCCATGGTGTAGGCAGAGGCCAAACCGTAGTGTGCCTATTAATCTAAATTAAAATGTGCTATTTGAGTAGCAAATTTACATTGTCGTATTATTACATTTATTTATTTATTTTTACTCAATCTGTGACATTGCCTATTGCACAGCTCCCCCAAGGTGAAATTGTTGCCCATTTCTTTTTTTTATACTTTGGGCTATCATGCGTTAATCGCTAAAAAAAACTTGTAATAGGTTTTAATCACAACGAATGAAGAGGATGAAAAGAAACACAAACTATGATGAGGCTAAAACAGCGTGCGTGGATGACAGTCCGGGTCCCGCAGGCCCGGATCCAGCCCGTGTTTTGCAGCGCGCCGCGTCTCAGTAAAATGGCTGTGTGTAGCGGAGCCTCGTGTTGGTTGGGCTCGCTCCCTGCCTCTGCCCGGGCTCAGTAACACAACTCCCACAACAATTTCTGTCGCTCTTTACGCATTGTATGGAGCCTCCATCACTTCCAAAGCCCTAAACGGACCCGGAACCAGGGGATGGCGGCCGGATCTGGTCCGGTTTAAGGGGCGGGAATGAACCGACCCAAGGATAAACGGTTATAAACAATTCTTTCTATTCCAAATGCTCGCTTTTGATTGTGAGTGACTCGCCGAGAGGGAGTGAGGTGGGGGGGTTATCATGGCCGCTCAGGTCGCCAGCGCCACCACTCTGAACACTAGCCCGCCTTCCGAGCTCAAGAGACCGGATCGAGAAGCCAAAGAGGAGTCAGCACCGGGGGACAAGCAGCCGGACAAGAAGCAGCCGGGTTTGGACCGCAGCGGCTCGCCGGGACGCGGGGATCTGCAGCAGGACGCGGCCGACGGTGGAAATGCAGGGGGAGGAGGGGAAACCGAGATGAAGAACGGCAACGGGAACGCGCCCAGAGCCAACAATAATAACCAGAATGACTCTTTAGGACCAGAGGGGAACAACCACCCGGGTTTGGTGCACCACCACGGCTCCGCGTTTCCGCCGCCGTCGTACGGATACGGGCAGCACTACGCTCGGCCTTTTCATCAACATGGCGGACAACAAAGCCCTGGCATGGCAGCTGCGGCGGGTCCGGTCGCGCAGCAAGGCAACATGATGGACCCGTATCAGCCCAACTCGCACGAGCACGGCTTCGCGAACCACCAGTACAATTACGGCGCGTTCCCGAACAGGACTCCGTATCCGGGGCAGGCGTACGGCGTCAACTCCCCGCGCAGTAACCAGGCGCCGCCGCCGCCGCCGACAGCTGGGGGAATGTCCGCGAAGGCACCAGCAGCAGCAGCAGCAGCGGCGGCAGCGGGACCGGGACCCGCCGCTATGGCCGGCTCGTACAACAACCAGAGATACAACATCGGGAACCCGCAGCCCACGTCGACGCCGACCCTGAACAAGCTGCTGACGTCGCCCAGCTCCACGCGGGGGTATCCGAACTACCCCAGCGGCGACTACGGTGGCCAAGAAGGCGCTGGTAAAGGAGCAGACATTGGCAGTAGCGCTCAGTACGGCGGCAGCAGCACGGGCTGGCAACAAAGAGGCCATCACCCGTCGCCCATGAGCCCTGGAAGTGCCGGGCAGCCGCTCAGTAGAAGCCAGGTAAAGGCACACGATTAACGCGGGGGTTGTTTGCAGCTTTTCGCCACTTCTTCCTCCTCTTAGCCGCTACATAACGCTGTAGGCCAGCCATTGTCTGATACTAGTTCGCAAAGACTCTAAAATGGCTGCCTCTCGTGTGTGTTTTTCTTTACAACAAACTGTGCTAAATGTGCTTTGTCGACGTGTTAACCGTGGTGGATTATGTTATATTTTGCCAAAACCCGACGACGAAAACGCGGTTTAAGCGTCGGGGAGGCGGAGAAGGCCCGACTTTGAAAAGGGGCAATAATGCACATAGACAGGGGCTTTTCGTCTCGTAACCTGCGATATTGTTGCACCACGGTCACATCTTCTCACGTTTGGTGGGTTAGTAATGGTTTGATGTGCAAAATATATTGAGTAAATGTTAGATGAATGTTTTTTATGTTTACCTTCGTGGTATGTGGCGTGTTCATTTCTGATAAGCGATCTTTAGGAATGTGTTGCTAATAAAGTTATTTATTTAAAGGTCGTTAGTGTTTTGTAGAGGTTCTAGCAAAGTATTTAAACGTTTTCGATTGGTTTGTAGCGTGTATTTTCTCCTTCTTGAGCGGTATTTCCGTCTCTGATAAGCAGGCTGCGGGATGAGTGATGCACAGTGCAGTTTGCTCTGGGATTTGAATTGTGGAGGTAAAATCCTACTGTCAAAGCCAGGAGGTAGTTGGTCTTGAGTTGACATGCTAGCTCCAATCTGATTGGCTCCTCAGCCCTGCTCATGGCCATTTATAATTACATGTGATGCTGGGCAACTGGTGATAACAGCATTAACTCATCATGGGGTCATAAAAGGTAAAATAATACTCTCACCCAGACTTCTTACGATTGAGAATGTGATTGAATGAGCAAGAATGTTTAGCGCTGCAACGATTCATTTGAATAATAGTGACCAATTGACTGCTAAACTAATTGTTGACAATATTAATAATTGTTATCTTGCCAATACATTTGTAAATGTTATTCATCTAGAAGCCTTAATTCATCATATTAACTTTGATTTAGGTAGAATTTATTTTAAAAAATCTCTACATGAAAATGTAGAACTGGTCCACTAATTGAGACATTTTAATGTGGACTATAGACAATACTATAATTGTTTCAGACCTAGACATAATAAATACATTTTAACTCAAATTAAATTGACAGTAACAATGAGAGGGAAATGGTTTCTTCCAGCGTGCATCTGTCTCAGAACAGTACAATTATTATGATGGTTGCTGAGGAAATGTGAACGGCTGAGGTTTATGGTATTATTTACATCCTTAACATGCTTTAAGGAGAGCAGTTCTAGGTAAACTGGTGCCTTGTCTGTGAGGATATGTCTGCTGCTGCGTTTGGAGTGCCACACAAGTTTGATTATAAATAATTCCCCCTTCTTCCCCCCAAGCCAATCATTGAGTCAATCTTCAGGTCTGAAGGCCGTGGGAGTTTCCCCTGTCTTATGCTGATTAGCCATGCGCTGCCCTTATTTATTTGGCTTCATTGGATCACATCGGTCATCTGATCTACTCTTGGCCGAAGAGTTGTTCAGCACAAGTCGTCAGCAGTGCATCAGTGATTCTGGTTAATAACTTGGTTTAGAAAAAAGATTTCTGCTCTCAATGTAACATATTTCATTCCTAATGTCATTCATTCAGTGCCAAACAGACTTATTGACCCAATACAGAAGCACAGCTGCATTTGTTTAAGTTCAAACAAAGTGCCCTCCATTTGAAATGTATTTCTTAAACTACTGAACCAGGGAAAAATGGTTATGACCGTGGGAATTTATTTTGTGCCAGTGGTTTTAATTTTCATCATGTAATGTTATATTTTTTTGCCTCTTTGTCTAGCCAACTGGTCCCATGGACCCAATGGGAAAAATGAGGGCACAGCCCTACGGAGCAGGAAGTCAGTATGGGCAGCAGTCTCAACAGGGGGCACCCACAGGCCCCCAGTCGGGCCCTGGTTACCCTAGCCAGGGGTATGGGCCTCCAGGACCCCAAAGATATCCACTGGGAATTCAAGGACGTTCCCCGGGAAGTATGGGAAGCATGCCGTATGGACAGGTACTAATCCATAGTCTTTCTTTAATTTGAGTGCCTATGCTTCTGAGTTGTTATTTATGTTATTGTTATTTTTCAGATGGGGTCCTATGGACAGCAAGGACCAGGAGGTTATAGTTCTCAGAGCCAGACACCTTATTATGGCCAGCCTGGCCAAGGTCCTCACTCACAACAAAGCCCCTATTCCCAGCCGGGCCAAGCCACAGGCCAGGCCCCTTACCCAGGGCAGCAACACCCTCCAGCGTCTGGCTCTCACACACAGGGAGGGCCGCCCTATCAGCAGCAGCACATGCCCCCTCAGACACAGGGGCCACTGCCAGGCCCACCACAGGGACCCACACAGTCTCAGCCTTCTTATTCCCAATCCCCTGCCCCTCAGTCCGGCCATCATTCGCCCTATTCACAGGGTGGTCCTGGCCAAAGCCAACCACAGACGTCACCAGCTCCTACTGGATCACAGTCCAACTACCCGGCGTCCACGGCAGGCTCTCAGCCGCCCTCCTCGCAGCAACAGCAGGTCCAACCTCAGCTGCCTCATCCACAGAACCAGTCTGCATACCCCCAGGGCCCGCAGTCACAGCAGCAAGCACAACAGTCACCTTATCAGCGCTTTCCTCCACAGCAGCAGGTACTGGCCTCAATTGGAATATTTTTTTTATCACCTATGGCTTTTTCTCTTTGGACTACAGTTTTCCTGCAAGTGCACTTAAGCATATCTTATGTTGCCTTTTTAGGAGGTATCCCAGGACTCATTTCAGCCTAATGTCCCTCCATCGTCTCAACCAAAATCTGGCACTGATGATAGTCAAGGCCGCCCCTCAAGCCTTCCAGTAAGTTTCACCTTACCATGTTTTTAGTTAATACAGAGGCCACTCTGCCATACATTTTTCCTCTTTGTGATAACTTTGCATAGCTTTAAGATGATGATAATTTCTGACATATTTCCCGCTGAGGAATTAAACCTCTACTTTTGTTGCGTTGTCATGCCTATTTATTTGTATACTAACCAAACTCAAGAGGCAAAGGGGAAGTTAAATATGAAAGCTCTGCTTCTATTAAATGCTGATGCAGCATAATAGTTTGTCTTAAAAGGACAAATGCTTTTGGGCTTGTGTTTCCAGAATTAGTCACAGCCTTTCTTCTGTGATTCCATCCAAAAATGAAAATTGAAAATAACACCATCTCAAAGAACCACATTTCTGCCTCTGACCTTTGAATGCTTTCTGATTTAATTCACATTTGCTTTGACCATTTTAGGATTTGTCAGGGTCCATCGATGACTTGCCTACAGGGACCGATGGGGCCCTGAGTCCTGGTGTGAGCACGTCTGGAGTGTCGAGCAGCCAGGGAGAACAGAGCAACCCCGCTCAGTCGCCTTTCTCCCCCCACACATCACCCCATCTCCCAGGCATTCGAGGTCCTTCACCGTCCCCAGCTGGCTCTCCCGCAAGCGCCAGCACACCACGAACAGGGCCACTGTCACCTGCCAACATGCCAGGTGCGGCAAGCATTGCACTTTGTGTTTGAAAGTGCATTTCTTTTAAATGATATCCAGATGTGGTCTTCAATAGATGTATATGGTATAGAGATTTGGGAGGTGGTCTGTGTGCCTATACATGGCTAGGTATTGGTAGTATAAACGGTTTGTTTATATTATGGAGTCTTTTTGTTATAAGGTGCTGCAGTTATTATGAACGAGTTAATCTTAAATTAATTAGATCATTATTACATATAATGTATTATTGTTTCAGGTGCTCAAATGCCTCCAAGGCCATCCAGTGTTCAGTCAGATGGAAGCTTACATCCAGCTATGAGCCAATCTCCCATGGCCCAGGACAGAGGTATACATCTTTAATTATCCTTGAGTTGATTATAAGTAGTATTTTCTATAGACCTGACTCTTAACTACTTTCCTGTGTCCAATTGAAGGTTTTATACAGAGAAACCCTCAGATGCCTCCTTACGGCTCCCCTCAGTCGGCCTCTGCACTATCGCCTCGACAGTCGTCTGGAGGGCAGATGCATCATGGTATGGGTCCATATCAGCAGAATAATTCTATGGGTGGTTATGGACAACCTGGAGGACAGTATGGCCCACAAGGTTTGCACTTATGTCTTTTAATTACATTAGAATGGTGTGGCAAAGTAATTGATTAATAAAGTTATTTGTATTCACAATATACAGCGGGGTACAGTTAAGTGTTAAATAAATCCAGAGTCTAGTGTATCTTCATACCATGTTGTTGCTGGTTCCTCTGACTGTTCTGTTGCAGCTATTTATAGCCGAGTCAGCTGACGTAGCACAGCCTTCTGTCAGAGCCTGTGACGAAAGCTTGTTGCTCAGTTTCTAAATGCTGGTTTTACGTTGAAATTTTAATTTGAGAAGTAAATACACATTTATTTGCTGGCAGCAGTGTATTGCTGTGGTCTAGATTTTGTTTTAATTGTGTGAGGTACCAGTAATCATCAGTGACATCCAGAAAGGGCGCAAAAATAACTTTTATTCACACAATCTAACAGACAAACACTTTTATTGGTACATATACATTGTGTAACTAGTTTTGGTCAGTCAAATTTCACTATATTGTTTGTTGCAGAAGAACCAAAGGAGTGGTTCAATAATACAACATTGGTTTACTATTTAGCTTTTGATCAATTCTCTTTTGATTGCACGGCAGGTATGTGATATTAACTAAAGTCCATGGCTTGGTTATTTTCAAAATTCAGCTGTTTTAATAACACAGTAGGCTATAAAGTTAGTTTTAGAAACAGTTTGAAAAAAAAATGTAAATATAGGTCTTGTAGTCGTCAATGTTATCACATTGATTGATTAGTCCTGAGCAAGCGTATGGGCAAAATTGTATGGGAAAGTTACTTCTGGAACCCCGTGGGTGATCACTGGTGAGACCATTCTAAAAGTACTTGAGGAAAGGTTCAAAAAAGTCAATTTAGAGATTTTCTTCATTATACATTTTTCTTTGAAGTACAAGTATCAAGTTTTTATGCCAGTTTTTGTGTTCAATTGCTTTAATAAATGCACCAAACCTTCTTTTTGTATTCTAGGTTATCCACGGCAGCCTGGTTATATACCCAATACCAACTACCCAGGACCAGGAATGGGCCCAATGGCGGGACAAGCTGGGGGCCCACCCTATGGCAGCATGCCTCCAGGAAGAATGCCTCCAAATCAAATGGGAGCAAGACCTTATGGCCCCAATATGGCTCCTAACATGAACCCCAATATACCTCCAACCATGGGAAATATGTCGCATCAGGTAGGCGCAGGAATGTGTCCACCTCCAGGCATGAACCGAAAGCCCCAGGACCCAGCCGCCATGCAACACCCTGGCACCAACTCCATGCACAACAGGTTGGTTCACCATTTGTTTTTGTTGTCTAAATTTTCATGTCAAACTTTAGGCAGGCTCCAGTATTCATGTATCAACTACATGATATTGTCTTATGAGATGTCAAAAGAAAAAGGCACATTTTGAAACCTGATGATTTATAGTAGCCAATGTCCATTATTGTGGTATATTTATAGTTTGAATAACAATAGACATCCACAGGCCTTTAACTCGATAAAAGACACTACAGAAATGTAAAATGTTGTGATGTATCCTGAACCGCAGCAATTGTGAATGAATATACTTAAGTGTCAAACCTCTGAATTCAGGATGCCTGGATACCCCAACATGTCTCAAGGGATGATGGGGTCTGGTCCCCCCTACGGTCCTGCCATGAACAACATGCAGGGAATGATGAATACTCAAGGAGGATCACCTTATTCCATGGGTCCTAACATGGCCAATCATTCAAGTGGTAAGTTATGCTATTACATTTTATGCAAAAGATCTTCGTAATGGGGTACTTGACAATTACGATGATATCATCAGAAATGATATAAATTATTATAATGTCTATTGATAAGGTTTTGTAATTATTATAAGCAAGATTCAAGTTCAATCTCCATAGATAAAAGCTACAGGTTTACAAGTTACAGGTCAGCTCTCTGGAGAGGTGATTCTAGTCACAGTAAGAATGCATCATTTTCAGGGCAATTTCTTTACAATAGATAAAAGTTTAATAATGACATACCTTGGAACATTCCAGACAACCTCCCCATGGAGACGAACAGGTTGTGAAAAGTTATATAGTGCTCTTTGAATGACCCTTTGAGAAAAGTGCTTTAGTTACCGTAGCATAATAAGTATACATTTTATTATGATTTGCCTGGTATGGTTTTATTCAATACACCTCCTTGTTATGTATCACACCAACATAATGCATTTTTAATTTTATGCACTGTAGGTATGGTACCAAGTCCTGAGATGAACAACAAAATTAACAACAAAGTAGATGGTAGTGGAACACCAAAACCAGAGCCAAAGTCCAAGGTAATGTAACAGCAGGTGCTACTCCGCTGATTTGACTCAACGTATTACAATCACGTCATCATTTTTTCCCCTTTTAATCTAAAACAGAAATCGAATTCATCAACCACAACTTCAGACAAAATAACGCGACTCTACGAGCTTGGACCGGAACCAGACCGGAAAATGTGGGTTGATCGTTACCTGTCCTTTATTGAAGAAAAGGCAATGCCCATGACAAACCTTCCAGCTGTTGGACGCAAACCACTGGACCTTTTCCGATTGTACGTGTCTGTTAAGGAGATTGGAGGCATGACGCAGGTAAATACAGCGTTAGCCACCAGAGTAAAAATAATTCATGATTATTTCAAGTAACTGTCCATTATACTTCATTCAGGTTAACAAGAATAAGAAATGGCGTGATCTGGCAACTTCATTGAGTGTGGGTACATCGAGTAGTGCTGCGAGTTCTTTGAAAAAACAATACATCCAGTGTCTGTACGCTTTTGAATGCAAAATTGAACGGGGAGAAGACCCGCCTCCCGAGATTTTCACAGACAACAAAAAGAATCAAACCCCTAAAGTCCAACCTCCTTCTCCAGGTACGAGTCTCTTTTCAATCACTCACCTCGTGTTTGTGTGATTTAAAAAAAAAAAATTGGCTCACCTAAAATGCCCCAATCAAATTTAACAAACTAAAATCATATATCTGCCCCTTTCTTTATTTCAAACTGAAGCGTCCCTCTGCTCCACAGCTGGGTCAGGGTCTCTTCAGGGTCCTCAGACACCCCAGTCCACCAGCAGCTCCATGGCAGAGGGCGGAGACCTAAAGCCTCCCACGCCAGCCTCCACTCCTCACTCACAAATTCCTCCAATGCCAACTGGGCCAAGGTGGGTCATTTATAGGTTTTTTCATTATTAAAGGACCGTTGCCAGATTTTTTTGGTATGTAATTAAGTATAACATTCTCTTGCCCTTAGTACAGATGCAGTACAAACTCCGCTCTGGCCTCTTGTAATCTTGTGAAACACATTTATAATTTCCTCGAAGTGAAAAATTAGTTAACTTTTACTGCATTAGTAAAGTGAGGAATAGATTTGGACTGCTTCAAACCATTTTGTCTATTTACTTGCATAAATTCAACATTCTTCCTGTTTTTTATACTTGCATTTTAGGAGCAGCATTAACCTGCAAGACCCTTTCTCTGACAGTAGTGACCCTGCTTTCCCACGGAGGAACATGACCCCCAACTCTGCCTATCAGCCTGGTATTGGTAATCCAGACATTCAGGGGCGTATGGGGCCCTACGAGCCTAATAAGGATCCCTTCAGTAACATGCGGAAAGGTGAATGTTAAAAAAAAAAATGTTTTTATTATCTGAAATAAGTTTATCTCTTTGGCTACTTATGTTTTTTAATCTGTTTTTGATTCAGTTGGTGAGCAGTTTCTACCTACGAACCAGGGCCCGAACAGTGACGCACCTCAGCAGCCACCACAGCAGCAGGCTCCATACAGAGGACCACCTGGGGCGATGGGCTCCATGCCAATCGGGCCCAGACCACAGTACCCGTATGGACCAGGCTATGACCGGAGGTTAGATTACTTTAAAGTTTGCTGTTTACTTTACTGAAATGTCTTTGTATTGTTTTTATTGTATTTGTCTGTCTGTTAAATACTAAATCATTATTTGGTGTCACAGACCAGAGCAAGGAATTGGCCCAGAGGGCAACATGGCGTCCAGTGCATCTCAACCAAGCTCCATGATGCCTGCCAATGCCGACGCAGGGATGTATTCACCAAATCGCTTCCCACCCCAGCAGCCACGGTTGGTGATCCTCTACAAATCAATTTGTGGGAATGTAATTCAACAAATAAAAATGACAAATTTAGTTTTTGTGATCAATTTATGGTGTTGCGGGTGCACGGTGATAGCAGTGCGGTTAGAGCTCTCCCCTCCCAATAAGGGATTCCTAGGCCAGACCAAGATCACATGATCTTTCTGGATCTGCAAGTCTTTCCCGTGTTACTGGAAGTTCTCTCCGGGTTCTCCAGCTTTCTCCCACCATCTAAAGACATGCATGTGTTTTAAAAGTGGCGACTATAAATTCTCTCTCTCTCTCTCTCTCGCTCTCGCTCTCGCTCTCGCTCTCGCTCTCTCTGGAATTTACCTGAATCACATGAAAGTGTAGTACGACCAACAATGTGTATTTGATTTGGGTTGTATTTTATATGAAACATGTTTGCAGGCATGATTCCTATGGTAATCAATATCCTGGACAGGGAACACCCCCTACTGGCTCTTACCCCAATCAACAGCCAGGAATGTACCCACAACAGGTGACTTTCTTAACTATTGTTGGTATATTGTGAACTATCCTCAAAATTAATGACAACCATTTGTATCTTTGTATACACAGAGCTATAAGCGTCCTGTTGAAGGTAGTTACCCTCCGTCGAAGCGTCATGAAGCTGACTACAATGCACCCTACCCCAGCGGACAACAGCCACCGCAGCAACAGTCTGGAAGCTCATCTGCCCACTCTACAGGACAGCAGGAGGCTTATAATCAGTATGGTGGTAGTGGGCCCTACCCAGGCTTGGATCGCCGCCCACCAGGTCCAGGCAATCAGTTCCCTTTTCCATACGGCCGTGAGCGGATGCAGGGCGTCACAGGGCCCAATGCTCAACCCAATATGCCACCTCAAATGATGCAGCCAGGCCCTGAAGGTGGCATGTGGCAAGGGCCACGAGACATGAACTACCAAAACTACCCAAACCGGCAGGGTGGACCTGGGGGCCCCCCACCTGGACATGGCTACCCTGGTATGAGCCGTTCCGAGGATATGATGTCATCAGAGCAGAGGATGAATCACGATGGCCAATGGGGTGGACAGATGGGCCCACGGCAGCCTCCCTATGGCTCTACAGGGCCCGGGCAACCCCTGTCTCGCTCTGTACAGTCCGGCTATCAGCCGCCTCAGGGTGTGCAGAACCACATTCCACAGGTTTCCAGTCCAGCATCTATGCCTCGCACCATGGACAGCGGAGTATCGCCAAGTAAAAGTCACTTCATGCATGGAGTCATGAAGATGCAAAAAGCGGGCCCCCCGGTTCCTGCATCTCACATAGTGCCCCCTTCAGTGCAGTCGCCTTTAATCAGAAGAGATATGCCTTTCCCTCCTGGCTCTATAGAAGCCTCGCAGCCTGTTCTAAAACCACGGAGAAGACTGACCATGAAAGACATAGGCAAGTCATGTTTTTTGTATAATTTCCAGCCACTTTTCATGGAGAAAATAAATGATTGGTCCCTAACTTTCTGCAATTGCTTTTTAGGAACCCCCGAAGCATGGAGGGTTATGATGTCTCTTAAGTCGGGTCTGTTAGCTGAGAGTACTTGGGCCTTAGATACCATCAACATCCTCTTGTATGATGACGGTAGTATTTCTACATTTGATCTAAATACGGTAAGAAATGTTTATGCACAACTTCAAACCGTTTGTTTTTATGTGTGTCTTATGGTGCCCTTTTCATTCTCCTCAGCTGCCTGGTCTACTTGAGCTTCTGGTGGAGTTTTTCAGACGCTGCCTCATTGAAATATTTGGCATACTGCGGGAGTATGAGGTGGGAGACCCTGGTCAGAGGACACTACTTGATCCTGATGCCTTGAAAGAAGATTTGGACAACATAGAATTGGAGGTCCAGGCAGAGGACATGGAGGATGAGGAAGAGGACGAGGAGGATGACGAGATGGAACAGGACATTTTGGGACCAGTTCATGTAAAAGAGGAGGAAAAGCAGCAATGCCTTGAGTATTTAGGTCAAGAAGAAAAATCTGAAAATGATGAAACAAAGAGCAAGGTTTTGTCTGAACAGGCAAGCTTGATACAGTCTTCACTTGAAAATGATAGACCGAAACAGGCAAGCAAGTTTGACAAATTTCCCCTAAAAGTGGTACGAAAGAAAGACCCTTTTGCCTCTGCCCAGTCCATTAATCAGGGCCAAGTGCAAGAGTTTGACAGTGGCTTACTTCATTGGAGTGCTGGAGGTGGAGACTCTACTGAACACATCCAGACACACTTTGAACCTCGCAAGTCTTTCTTGGAGCCACGAGAACGAATACCTGTGCCTCAAAGTTTATTGAAGAGGCGAGTCCCCGAAGATGAACTTAGAGAAAACTGTATAATGGGAGAGGTAAATGAAGAAGAGCCCAAACGAGCATCAGCCACAGAGAATGTTGAGAAAGATGACCCATCCCCCAACATGGATAATCCTAACTCAGATTCTGAGATGACTACAGTTCAAAATCATGACGGTCAACATGAAAATGACAAATCAAATTCTTTACTCACCCGCGGGTTACCACAAATATCAAAGCAGACTGGCACTATCTTGGAAGATGAGCCTCACAGTAAAGATGAGGGGCCACTCGTCACCATCACAAATTGGCAAGATTCACTGGCGAGACGCTGCGTTTGTATTTCAAATATTATTCGAAGCTTATCGTTTGTTCCAGGCAATGACCATGAAATGTCAAAGCACTCAGGACTGCTTCTAATGCTGGGACGTCTAATCCTGCTCCATCACAGGCATCCTGAGCGAAAACAGGCTCCGCTTACGTATGAAAAAGAGGAAGATTCAGACGAGGGAACGGGCCAAAGGGATGAGTGGTGGTGGGACTGTTTGTCACTGCTCAGAGAAAACACACTGGTCACTCTGGCAAATATCTCAGGTCAGTTAGACCTGTCAATCTACTCTGAGAGCATCTGTTTGCCCCTGTTGGATGGCCTTCTTCACTGGGCTGTCTGCCCCTCAGCCGAGGCCCAGGACCCATTCCCCACATTAGGCCCCCATAGTGCTTTGTCGCCTCAGAGACTTGTTCTGGAGACACTAAGCAAACTCAGCATTCAAGACAACAACGTGGACCTCATTCTGGCCACTCCACCCTTCGGTCGTTTAGAGAAACTGTTTGGCAACTTGGTTAGACTAATAGGTGACCGGAAGGTGGCAGTTTGCAGGGAGATGGCTGTAGTTTTATTAGCAAACCTGGCCCAGGGTGACACTCTTGCTGCAAGAGCAATTGCTCTTCAAAAGGGCAGCGTGGGTAACCTGTTGGGTTTTCTTGAGGACAGTCTTGCAGCCACACAGCTGCAGCAGAGCCAGAGCTCCTTACTACACCTACAGGGGATGCACTTCGAGCCGACGAGCCCGGACATGATGCGGCGAGCTGCTCGGGCTCTGCATGCCTTAGCCAAGGTGGACGAGAACCATTCGGAGTTCACACTACATGAGTCTCGGCTCCTTGACCTTTCTGTTTCTCCTCTTATGAACTCACTGGTTTCTCATGTTATCTGTGATGTACTATTTTTGATTGGCCAGTCATGACAGCTGTAGGGAGCTGTGGCTCCTTTTCAGGCATTTGCCTTGCCCTTCTTTCCTGCTTACCTGATGTGTGAGCAACAGGGCAGAGAGGGACTGTTTTAATTTATAAAAGACAATAAAGACCCCAAACTGAGCTCTCCACTGGCTGCCCTTGCCCAAGGATGAAAATCAGTGCTGCGGTGATTGACTTCTGAGAAAATGCCCACATATTGACACTACTTGCAATGCATTTGCCAACTGGAGGACACTGCAAAGCGCTACAGTTTGGAGATTGTTCTGCACTTGGGGGAAAAAGTACTTTTATAACAGATAAATAAATGAATTAATAAATAAATAGCTGAAAAACAAAAACTGTAACCAAAGTTGCTGTCTCGTTTACAGTGAGTTTGGGAGACCCAGTGTGCCCTAACTGTCTTTTCAAGAGTACAATGAGTCCAACTGGTTAAAGTTCAGAGGTGATGCAGACTAACAAGTGGCCTACTGGTTGAAGTTACTGTAGTTTGGAGTCTCACCAGTCGGCCCAGTCAATATACAACTTGGTGGAGGAGGCCTGTGCAGTGTGCAGTAGATTGTAGGACATTTTCTGTACTATACTGCTCTTGAGTGTAAGCATTCTGTAACACGTCTCACATAAAAGCTGGTCATGCAGCTCTTTTAGAGTTTTGAGGTCTATTTAGTTTGGTGTTCAACAGAATATGGCTTTCTTCCCCAAAGTATCAAGAACTGAAAACACCCTTACCTCCTCTTATCTATCCCTTGATTGTATGGACACCCTAATGAAAAGTCACCTTCTAGGACTGGTTTTCAACTTCAAATACAGCGTTGCTGTGGTGTATATATAATGTTGTACATTACATTTCTTTTGTGTCTGTCTCTGTCTGTGTCACTATTCTCACACTTGTATTGGTGAGGGATAAAGGCTGCTAAGGGTTTGGTCCATGGCCTCCAGTCCTGAATAGACCACTTTTGGACCCTTCACAGTGCTGTAGTACAGCAGACATGACTCAAAACTGGTACAACAAAAAATTGGATCGAACACATTTGACAATTTTCCCAGTCATGGATTGCATATTTGTATTTCAAACTATGTAGCTAAGACATGTAAATTCCTCCCCTTCCCTTTTGGCTCAATGAATATCATTTATTCAGTATGAAATCTTTATACTATATGTTCCACGTGGTAAAATAAATGTACATTAAATCTTCGTAAGCTGTTTGATGTTTGTGTGATGTTAAAAAGCAATGAATAAGATGATAAATTTGAGAATAGTTAATTCCTTAATCGTAACTAAAATTAAGTTCCCTTAACAATTCATAATATATTTGAGTCTCAAATAAATGCAGCTGTTTACTCAGTGGACTCCACAGTACAAGGGCTTGGAGCGCCATCTGCCGTGGAATTGAGTGCATTAGTCGCAGGTCTTTTATTTTGAAGTGGTGAGCCGTGGTTGCACCGGAACTGAACGTCTGCTTCAGTGACGCCACTGCTGCAGTGAAGCGGGTCACTCCAGACGCATTGCTTTGTTTTCCCTATTTTAGGCTCGTGTCTTTGTTATTCTTCTGTGGGTCTAGCTAAAGATTTACTAGCTATGCGTCACAGTGAAGACGAATCTACTGCACACTGTTTTCTAGTTGCTACAATGCGACTTGGGCCTGTCAAAACCGGCGTTTCCGGATTTTGTATAACAAATCAATGACCATGGATGTGAAAGCTGTTCTGCAGTTTGCCGCAACAACGAGATGTGTTACGTTGATTTTGCAAGTAAGTCTTAATGTGTGATGATTTGCTGCTACGGTGTTTTGATGTGCCTACGCTGCCCCTTTGTTGATCTTGGGGCATCGTTCTATTCTAGAGGGTTGTATTTGTAGACGTAAAGGAGATTTTTTGAAGAAATAAATCCTTCAGAAATTCGTACTGCTAATCTGAACTCCTTTACGTACCTTAGTGCATATGGCAGCTTTTCCTTTTTTAACAACATTGTTTGGAGGGATAGATCTTTTGGTAAATATTTATCATAGTTTTACATCACTCAAGTTGGAGATTGTGAAGAAAATCTTACATTTTTAAGTAAACGTTGAAAGATTGTAAGAAGTATAGCTGAGTTCTAAAGAAATCTGCGACCTTCCATTTAAAAATGCAGAGTTCAGTTTTGAATCATTATAAAAACATATTTGTTGTCCGATAATAACTATTCTGTTATATATATGGATTGTGGCCCTTGTTTACAATATGGTTGCAAGGTAACATTTGTAGATTGTTTGTCGCATCTGCTGCTCATGGTCAGCCAGGAAGTAGAAAATGTGGGAATTTTGATTTTGAAATCTCTTAAGACAGACAGATATTTTAACAACTGACTTTTAACATAAGATTATGTTAATCTTGCACATTTTTAACTTAGTCTAGAATTATACAACCCAGTGTAAATGTTAACAGTTTAAAGTTCACAAAACTTTGAATGACCACTGTTCTCTATCCTTCTCAAGGCGGTCCTAAATGCTGCCATCCCTGATCATGAAGCCGATGCGTTCCGGCCCCCTCGGATGGAGAAGCCCCTGTACCTGGACGCCACTGTGGACTGGCTGTTTAGTGGCCTGTCTCGCTGGGATGCTGAACATTTCCTCTTCATTGCTGAGAGGGGATACTTGTATGAACACAATTTTGCCTTTTTCCCCCTCTTCCCGATCATTCTCCGAGGCTTGGCTGAGACGGTACTTTGGCCCTTGAGCACCGTGCTGACTGTTCGTGGACGATTGCTTGTGGCAGTCGCTCTTGGAAACACAGCTCTCTTCTTGATCAGTGCGGTGGCCTTGCATGCACTTGGTAGAATGGTTTTACAGGACAGACGCCTCGCTCTGCTATCCAGTCTCCTCTACTGTATCACACCAGCCAATGTTTTCATGACTGCTGGCTACTCGGAGAGCCTATTTGCAGCGCTCACCTTTGGGGGATTATATCTTTTGGAGAAAGGATTTACCCTTAGGGCCTGCTTGGCGCTCAGTATTGCCACAGCAGCACGCTCCAATGGACTAGTAAACATAGGATTCCTTCTCTATCTTCCTTCTTTATACGCACTTTCCCAGATTCGTGTTTATCGAACAACAAAAAAAGGTTATGCCAAAATCTTTCTTTACATTTTTGTCATTATTCGCTTATTGTTCACCTCTTTATTAGGCGCTGCTATTATTGCCCTTCCATTTGTAGCTTTCCAATACTATGGCTATAGGACGTTTTGCACACCGTCTCTATCCTTGGAGCGTATCCCTCCAGCTCTGCTGTCTCTCGCTGAAAGAAAAGGCTACAGAGTACCGGATGAAAATGGTCCTCCACCACTCTGGTGTATGAGATCTCTGCCTATGCTGTACTCTCATATTCAAGATGTTTATTGGGATGTCGGTTTTCTCCGCTACTTTGAACTCAAGCAAATACCAAACTTTATGTTGGCCTTACCCATGGCTACTCTTGGAATTATGGCAGCATATGCATATGTCCAGGCCAATCCAGAATTGTCCCTTCGACTTGGACTTTGGGAAACAAGTGAAAATAAAAGACTTGACAAACCAATGCCGGGATTTTTCAACCCCCGGGTGTTTGTGTATGTTGTTCACTCCAGTGTATTACTGGTGTTTGGAACACTGTGCATGCATGTACAGGTGAGAATATACTACAAATACATATACTGTATGCAGTACTGTACTCCAACTAATTTGGTTTATTTTTTCCTACTAGGTCCTAACCAGGTTCATGGCCTCTTCCTCTCCTGTGCCATTTTGGATAAGTGCACATCTACTACTGCTCAATGAACCACTTCTGCATAGAAGAAAAACGTCCAGTCCCAATATTCAGCTGCACAGCCATCATCACAACGGATGCAAGCACACGCCCCCGCACCCCATCATCGCATTACTGCTAAACTTTACAACCTGCTCTTCCATTACTAAAGGCATTCTGGGATATTTCCTGTCCTATTGGCTGTTGGGTTTGGTCATGCACTGTAACTTTCTACCATGGACTTGATATCCTGAACTTTACATAAACAGCACTGTTCTGTTGAAGTACAATTAGGTTTTCTCAATAAATCAAAGAGTAGACCATGTAAACAAACCTTACATCTTTCTGTTCACAGTAACTTGTGTATTCGCTGTTCTGAGTAAGTTTACAGGATGGTTAGATTTATCTTAGCACAATAGTATGAACATATATTAGCAATATTGTTTGCTGAAGTTTGCACATGCCATTGCTAAATGAGGGGAACTGAAGGTTTTAGGGTGTATGGAAATGTTGCATGTTTGTAAAGGAGAAAATGTATATAAACTATTTGCACTATTAAGTTAATGTAGGCCTAATTTATTTAAGAACTCTTAAATTAGTCGTCCCTTTTAAAATCTAAACATCGTCTTGTACATACATCGACATTGAGTCTTCTTTGGTATTTTATGGCGTTTGGTATCCAAGTGTTACATCACCGCCAGACTTTATTCTTTAAGACTTTATTTCAGTTTACGCCATGGATCATGCGCCACAAAGTCTAAGGAATAAAGTCTGGCGGTAATGCAACACTCGGATGCCAACTGCCATAAAACAACAACAACAACAACAACAACATTATCACACGCACAATAAAACACGGAATAGATTTGAAGCGGTTCGGCAAGCGTGTGATTCTTTATGGCATCATGTTGCATCTTTGTTTTGACTATCACGCATTACGTCACGTGTGTCTGGTTGTGACGTACAGCGGGAGAGACGTCGCAAACACCGAGAGCCGCCGCCGCCGCTTCGTGATCGTGACTCTCCCGGGAAAATACGGCAAAAAAACGGAACCCCAATGTCTCTCAGGGCATATTGACGACCGCGTGCAATGTTGACCGACGCGGCGTCCACGTGGAAGAAGAGGAGTCTCATTAAACGCGATTACGGCGAAGAGTGGCTTTGCTGTCTCGGTGGCTAGCTAGCGTTAGCATCAGGAGCGTCAAAACTTAAAAGATGAGAGAAGCCAATGATATCTCCGAGACGACGACAAAACACACCGCGCGCTGTCCGTAATCCACGTGACTTTTCATTCAAGACGCCCGTCGCTCGCTCGTCCACGACCCCTTCCAACCCCCCCACGGAGCGGAGATGAAGAGTTGCGAGTACCAGCAGATCGACCCCCGCGCGCTGTCCGTGACCCCGCAGTCCGCCGCGCAGAGCCGCCTCGCGACCAAAGCCCGGCGCCCGCGGAGGAAGTGGCAAGTGTTCCCGGGGAAGAACCGCTTCTTCTGCAACGGGCGTGTGATTTTGTCCCGTCACAGCGGCGTTCTCCCCCTCACGCTGGGCCTTATCGTGATCACCTGTGGCCTGTTCTTTGCGTTCGAGTGAGTGCTGCACGTCTCTGCTCGTTGTGCTGCCAAATCCTGTGTTTAACCCCCGACATGTTTCTGTTTTTGTGTGTGTTTCCAGTTGCCCCTTCCTGGTAGAGCACCTGACCGTCTTCATACCTGTGATTGGGGGCGTCCTGTGTGTGTTTGCGGTCCTGTCTCTGCTCAGGACAAGCTTTACAGACCCCGGGATCTTACCCAGGGCCACAGCAGATGAAGCGGCAGACATAGAGAAGCAGATAGGTGAGGCATTATGTTTGGGCCTGCATGGTCAGACTGTGACAGATGGGGTACGAAAGCTTTGCCATCTGGGCGGCCTCAAGAGGGGGTTGTGGGGCACTGAACTGTACCCGTTCTTCTATAGTGCACAGGGTAAACTTTCTAAACCTACATGTTGATGGACCTTTTTTTTTTTTCTTTGACCGTTTTTGTGTGTGCACGGTGTTGTTGTGGTTGTTGTGGACGTCATACACCCCAGTGACATTCCTCTCTATTTTAAGATTCCTCAGGATCCTCTTCATATCGACCCCCTCCCCGGACTAAGGAGATCCTCATTAACCAGCAGGTGGTAAAGCTCAAATATTGCTTTACATGTAAAATGTTCCGGCCGCCTCGGACTTCGCATTGCAGTCTGTGTGACAACTGTGTCGGTAAGCAACAGGCGCATACATTGTGAAGTAAGCAAACAACCTTCTTCAAATGTGAAATAAACCACACATATGATACTTTTTAATTTGAATGCTTAACTACTCACCAGCAATACCATATGAAAAGAAGCTGTAAGGATTGTTTTTCGTTGTTATTTCATCTCAAGCACCGGACGGAGTAATAATAGGAAAACAGTACTTTTATTTGACTTTATTTGAATGTTTGTCTCATCTGGACCATTTTGTGTTATGACCCTCAGAGCGATTTGACCATCACTGCCCTTGGGTTGGAAACTGTGTTGGCAAACGCAATTACCGCTTTTTCTACAGTTTCATCATCTCCCTGTCTTTTCTGACATCTTTTATATTTGGCTGCGTCATCACACACCTTACCCTGCGTAAGTATTCAGTCAAGTACTCACTGAATAGGTGTGCATGATACTATTTATTCAGGACCTTTGATTGTTTGCTTTCTTTCAGGTTGCCACTCTGGTAAAAGCCTTATTCAAGCCATTCAGGAGACTCCTGCCAGATATCTTTTAACAAGGTTAAGTCATGACAGCTGTAGAAAAGTAACATGTTTTAATGTCTCAAAGTCAGGAGTATCAGAAGCTACCGTGTTGTGCGCCGCTTCGTCCTAAGCCACTTAACAGGATCAAAGTTTAACTACAGTGCAGTAGGCACTTGTCTTTCAGCAGTATTTTTGCCCTGACGTCAGTGGCTCCTTGGACTTTTTGTTTTTCATTTACTCTTCAACTGCATCATAGTTACAGTATCCTCTCTAATCTGGTTTTACTGGTCCTTAACCTTTTGTCCACTGTTGTTGAATTGGGTATTTGTTTCTTTTCTGTTTGGTCTATTTTGGGCCTGTCCGGGTTCCATACATACTTAGTGGCCTCCAACCTTACGACAAATGAAGATGTAAGTGCCCATGTAATTATCGTGGAGTAAAAAAACATGGCTCTGACCATTGTGTTTCTGTTCCTGCAGATTAAGGGCTCTTGGTCGAGTAAACGAGGTGCAGAGGATTCTGGGAACCCGTACACTTACAACAGCATCATCAAAAACTGCTGTGCGGCACTATGTGGCCCTATGCCTCCCAGGCAAGGCAAAAGTTTAACAATGTTTTAGCAGTTCTTCTTGTATTGGTTGGCAGAAATCAAAATAGCTTTAACAAGAGTTAATTGTTTTTTTAGCCACTCTGTAAAGATTCATCTAATTTTGTAAATGGGTAACTCAATCCACATATCATTTATATAACAATATAATTACTATTTGTGACCTCATCACTTTATTATGTTTGCTGTTGCTATTGAGCCACAAAAGAACTGTTTTGTCTACATCAGGATGACCAAGCTACTGTGACCACACAAAAAATATAATGAAATTATAACATACATGCGTACATTCAGCATCTGCATTATCACTGATGGTAGAGACAATAGTATTATGTTTTATTATTTATTAGTGACCTGCTCCTTGTGAAGTTGGACTCGTCTACTGTCTTTAAACCCTTTTGTTTACGTTCCTTTTCCTTTTTATTCCTAGTTTGATCGACAGGCGAGGTTTTGTGCCTCCTGACGAGGCAGCCAAAGCTGCTTCTACTTCAGAGATCGAGCTGCCTCCATTTACAGCCAAGAATGACACAAACATGGTAGGAGGAACTGTTCTATCGCCTCGTAGCGTCAGTGTGAGCTTGTTCCAGCACCCTCCATCCCTCACCTGTCATCCTGCTAACCTGTAGTTTGTGAACAAGAAATATTATTATTTTCGTCATATTATCATTTCTTTGGGAATTGTTTTATGAGCATAGTGCTCAATGGTAAAATGTACTCTTGGTTGGTACTAAATGAGTGTTGAAATGTTAAAACCACCCTTAAAGTGTTTTTTAAAGTACTTTCCAGTCATGCACATCAGAGAAATGATTTGATGGTAAGTTTGTGAGTGGTTGCTGTACATTGTTTACTGTGCAACTGGGTGTGCTTCAGGTGTATCAAGCAAATGACAGAAACAGTAATTATTGTATGTGGCATTTGACTATTGGCATGTGACTTAGTTTATTTGTGTTTTATAATGTGACAATTTCTTTCTTCTTGAATTTATTTTAAATAAACAAAACCATTTATCTATTAAATAAACTTTTATATTTTGCACCGCATTCTGGTATTTGGATGTTTTGACTTAACCCACAGAGTTGTGTACGATGGAGGACTTAATGCTGCGTGTACTGTATTCGTTCACTCTCCAGGAGGAGAATTGTCAGGACTTTTCTGTGTCCTGCACAGCCTGAAAGCACCTGCCTGTGGTTTATGGTAAGAGAAGGATTCAACAATCACTTCTCACCAGCTCTCATCGACTTGGCCTTCATTAATCACTTTTTGTTGTTGCTAGGTTTGGATTAAGTACCATACTAACTGCACAATTAATTGTATTGACATGTTTACATGTGACACATTTACACTAACGGTGTGATTTGGGCAGTTTTGTTCCGTGCATGCTTTACCACTTCCACTTTAACAGTCACTGTGTTTCTGAAACTTGCTTCAGTGACATTTGATTGGATTCTTGTGCATGCAATAACTGAGTCAACTTTGTGTGCTTCTTGCACAAAAATCTGTTTTCTTGTTTTGAGTCACTTTAACACATTACCTTTCATCCATTTTCTCTATCAGCAGCACTCATGTGCACCGCCACATTTTGATCTTTCCTAATTTAATATTATTATTATTTTGAAAAAAACATTTTTTGCTTTTGTTTTAGTGCACGGAGAGCCCTAAGGACATGCTGGAGAGGATGCTGCACTCCTCAGACTTTCCTGCTGTGTGTCCGGCTGGACCTCCAAAGACCTCTCCTTTGGGCCTGGAGGTATCTGGCTCCATTAGACCGTCCCGAAGTCCCAGTGTGTGCCCGCGTCGCGATAATGCTGAGTATGTGGACAGTCCCTGCAGTCCCTCCGTCTTTGGCAGGAGCAGGACGGACTCTTTGCACTCCATCAACCCAGCTTTCCGTTTGGCATCACCTTCCCCTGCAGTGCCCCGAGCCAGCTTGGCTCTGAGTGACACACAGGAAGATGGGTTCATCTCGCTTCCCTAAGTAATTGGTGGTTTTCAGACGTTTAAATGGGATGACGTTCCATCCAGAAGGTCAGGAGCCAGAAGGCCTGTACCAGTTTTATGGTAAATCATAAGAAATATCCCACACATTTACAAATGTTGACTGCTAATTTTACATGATCAATTGTCCACAATATGCCGCACATTGACCAAAGTAATTGTCTGTTTTCATTTAAACTAAGAGGAGCCTTAGAAAGTTAAGATGTCATTGGTTTGAAACCCAACAACAGTGTAAAAAATCCTTGCTGGCTTGGTTTTCTGTCACCGAGGTGTCATAGGGGAGTTCACGTTTGTGAGTGATTCTAAAGTGTTGTATATTGACCATATCTGTCCAGTGCGTTAGTGGGGCAATATCTTAGGCACAGAATTTATAATCTTAGTGAAACTATCAGCACAAATCAGCAGTATAGTTTAACATTGTACTTGTGCCCAGATCTTTACTCAATGTGAAGCTATAAATCCAGACAACGCTAAATTATGCAAATATCTCCGCTCAAGACACACATCACTCATGTTATTCAGGACTCCGTAAGTGGCTGTGCTGTGCTGTAGGTGAAAGAGTGAACTTTGTGTGAGGTCTTTGAACGCTCTCTTGTCTAGCCTCAGAAATCATTGGTTGTGTAGTTGAGGATAATATTGAAATGTTCTATGTGAAACATTGTGACATCATATTGTTTCCCCACGTTTTTTTTTCTTTTGCTGATGCCTGCTGGATGATGGTTTGCAGTATGTTTCACTTTGTTGGATGTACCCATTTCTTTATTATTTTATATATATAATATATATATATATAATATATATATATATATTTTATATATATCTCTCTTCTTAGTACAAAAGGAGAGCTGGTTCAAATTGTTATGGACTTGAATCTAAAATGTTTGAGGCTGAAGAGGCCGCTGCACATGTGGCACAGCTCAAGTTCCTGAGTCTTTGACCTTCTCATGCACAAACATGATCCACTTGAAAGACTCAGTTGTGACCACTAGAGGTCGCTAATTAAAAATGGCGACTTGACACTAACGACACTAATACTTAAGAAGTTTTAATGTTAAAAAGTCTATCAGTGTTATATATATTATTTTTTATCACATATTTGAATTTACCTTTTCGTGGTAAATTTAAAAAGAACCACTTTTACATTATTTTACACAATCCGGACGCCTTTAGAAGTTTGGTCTAAAGTACAAGCAGTCCTTGTGCTAAAACAGTTTTGTAGAATGTAACTGAAAAATAAACATGTTTTATTTTTTTTCTCTGGTTCTCGCTTTGTCATGTTCACCATCAGATCTAAGCCTCTAAAGTTGTATAAGATTGTACATACCAACTCACTTAGGATTCAATCACAGGTAAAGGATAATTAAATGTTCTTGTCTAAATTGATAGGTTATGAGCACAAATTAAACAGTAACTTATTCCATTGTGTTTTAAAAGCATAAATGTGCTAAGAACATTGTTAACCTCATAAGGGCCCTCCATGTCCTTTGTACTCCAAACGTTCTAGAGACAGCTTCAGTTTGAATTAGGTTGAGTTTGAAGTTGCTCAGTTTATGTGACTGCGGTCTGCTCTATAAAGTAGCCTATACTCATGTACTTCGGTCTAACCCTTGTAGACCCTCAAAGATAGTGCACAGGTTAGTCTTTTCTTACTATTTATTTTAAATAAACAAAACAACAAAAACAAACATACAACAAACAACGCCTTTTTAACTTGTGGAGGTAAGGGCAGGTGTTCTACTACAGGGTCATCCAGACCCGGAGAGAGCACGAGGGCTGTGACACAACACACTGACCACGTTTAAAACTAGCTTGAACCAACAACACCTAATTCACTTAAAAAACAACTTGAGAATGCCTACATCAGTGGACAAAGTGACCGTGGTTGATGTCAGTGACGGGCCGTTCTTTTCTGATTCATCAAAGTTGTTCCTGTTTATTTTGCAGTTTGTGTGTGTCAAACTCACAAGTTGTTTCCTCATTACTCATCAATTTGAGCAAACTAGGACTTGAATGAATGAGATGACATGATGGTTCTTAGTGAGGTGAACAGAACATTCCTGTAGTTACCAGTCCAACCTTAAAACAAACTGAACCACATGATGCCTGATCAAAATACCAGCACAAAGAGCTCACACAGCAATTTAATAAGTCAATAAGGTGTTTATAGTTTTAATACACTTTGTCATTCAGGGTTGCGTGTTGTGTTCAATATATACTTTTGTTCATTATTTTACAAATCAAATTATTTCTATTGTAGATTTAATCTTAAATCTAAGAATCTAATATTTTAAATGTATTATAATCAACCAAATTATTAAAATATGGTGACACAAAGCTTCTAGATCAGGGGTGGGTAAACTATGGCCTGCGGGCCACATACGGCCCGTTTGTCGTTATAATCCAGCCCGCCACACAAGATGTGGCCCTCGGCATGTTTTAATTCGGCCCCAATAGCCTATGTTTGACGGAAAAGTGATATTTTATTTGACATTAAAAAAAAAAAATAGATTTTTTCCACACCAATGATCGTGGGCCGGCCCTCCGCTACTTGCCTGGATTCAAATATGGCCCTCGTAGAAAAATAATTGCCCACCCCTGTTCTAGATAATATTTGCGAATAGAGTGTAATATTGATGCAAATCTAAAAATATTTAATTCTGCTGACATTTTGTATTTAATGTTGCTCTGTTTTGCTTTGTTTTTGTATGTGTTTTAGAGTCTGCATAATAGAGATTACAAAGATTAAAATACGACTTAAGAATCATATTTTATTGTCGACTCACGACTGGATTAATGATTGCAGTCCTATATTGTATATAATCCTAAATAAAGATAATAATTTGGTCATGACATCGCCCTCTATCAGCAGGAGGGTTGGGAAGGGGGTCCAAGGGGTCTTTTATGGCTCAGAATTGGACCATCTTTCTATTATTTTATTAATATAGGGGGCCCACGTAAGCCTTCTTGCCCCGGACCTAAAATTCTGTCTGCGGCCCTGCTACTCAGAAAAGAGGCTTCTTATCACCTGCTGTAGGTTAAATATTGACCAGCATTTCTTGGAGCTTGTTTCCTAAAGTACAGAGAGGAGGAGTTGGAGAAGGACAAAGTGGCCGACAAGCACACACAAACGATGACCATGGTAACCCGAATATGAACGGCGTGTGCCCCTCACATCAAACACTCCTTAGCAACCATTTTGATCCTCTCCTCTTCAAACACGCCGCTCCGCGAAAACAAGGATAAAAAGTGAACATAGTAGTCATTTACAGTTAAAACTCTTCACAGGCTTTCCCTCCTTTGACGCCTTATCAAAAATCTGAATCAGAAAAGGTTCCTTGCCATCGTCAGTGATTAAAAAACAAACTTCACAAACTAGGAACTTTCAAACATGAATGAACATGAAACAACAAACATAATAGCAAAAGTTACAAAATAAAGCGTGAATAAAAAGAAATTGGGTTGACTGAATAAGATAAAAATAAACTTATTGTAAATACTTTGAAAATATACACACAATTTACAGTTTAGTCAGAATGCAAAGACTAGCAGTGCAGAGGGACAAGTTGTTGACATGATTATTACGTGACATGTGTTTAAGAAGCGTTCTTGAGTCCAAAGAGGGAAAGAAACTGTTCTTGTGGCGGGACATTCTGGTGCGGATGGACAGTAGCCTCCTGCTTGAGGGGATTGGCTCAAATAGTCCATGTCCAAATATACCATTGTCTTATATTGTCACAAAATAAAACAGCTCTTTAACTTCAAACACTGGTGGCTCTTTTTTATGCACAATAAAGTGTGTGGCGCAGGACAGATAGTGCTGCTTAGTCACTCACAGGACATGACCAAACATACCACTGACCTGTTTGACTTTGGGGGTAAAATCTTTATCATCAAGCCCTAAGTTACATAACACTTGTAAAGATTGCATTGTATTAAAGATCACAATAAAGTGTTATTTGGCAGTGTTTGTTTGAAATATATCTCTTAAAAGGCATAAATCAGTTCAGTTTAATCTCTGTATCACAAAATCTATAACATAAACCTTTAATAAATGGTCGTGAACCGATGGTCAATTTAATTTTGTTCACAATACATGGATTTCACATCAGGAAAATTATGTTACACCATTTTATTTCTTGTGCTGACGATGTAGACAAAGCTAAATCTGCCACATTATTTAAGTTATGGATTAACAAGTTAGTCGAATGGTGTCAAAAGCCTGTGTGATCTTTCCCATCCCAAACATGGACACAATCCAGCCCTGGCATCATTTATCTGACATAAAACCTCCTTCATGCCAGAAACATAACAACATCCATGCCAAAATATTTGTTTTAAAAAAGCTTTACGTTTTTGCATCTCAAATTCTAGCTTTTGGTTATTGTCTCTTGTATTGACATTGGCCCCAGTCTTTAGTCAATATACTGTACATACTGTACTTTTTTCTGGCACTTAGTATTGAACTAAAACATAAGCAGCTCATCATTCTACATTCTGTTCATCGTAAACCATAATATGGATCAAACCCTGCATGTGTCACTCAGAGTCTTAAGTACAGGGATGTGGGCGGAGCTACAACTTGAGCTAGTAATCAGGAAATCAATTGTTACAAGGCTAAAAACTCATAACGTCGGTTTTGTATAATATGTCCCCTTTGATGCTGCATTTTAAACAGGAAAGCTTGGATATTCCTTAACAATACTCTCTAATACTAATGTAATACCACAACACACCATTAAAGGCTAGATCTGTCACAATAACATGACTTTATACTTTTATTGAATTCTTTAAAAGCCTGATAAAACATTACTGGACATTGGCTTTGGGTGCTACTTTGACATGTCTCTTATTACAGTCACGAGCTCTCTGTGTGGACTGTTTCATGTCTCTGAAGCAAAGGTTGTCCCAGCATTGACTCAAGTTCCCCATGACATGCTTTACTCTTTATTGGCTCTTTTCCTCTGGGCTCCTGCATGTGGGGTGGTGGTTGTGGGGGTGGTGGTGGTAGCTGCCGTATTTCTGGGAATGAAATCGGAGCTTGCGGCTAAAGCAGGCTTCCCCTCTTACTTCTGGAAAACGCTGGGGAGTTCTACAACGCAGGGCTTTCTCACTGTAGCTTTTCATTGCATTTTCATTCTTTTATGCCTGCATTACCCGCATCCGTCAGTGTTTAATGCCATGTTGGGTCAATGGAGAAACAACATTTACGGTTAGTAGTAGATGGTTGATTGATAGGTCCCTAGCAGTGCTGAGGGGGCCGTGCATCTGATGATTGAAGCTTTGGGGTCCATGCTCAGAGGCCGCTCACAGCCGGGCGCTAAAGTATTTTACAACCAAACCGAGGGTATCTGTGTTCTGTAGCTCCACACACTAAAAAGAGGTCCCAAGAAGAAAAACAACATCGTATTTTAGTGACATATTTTGCGGTTTTGAGGTTTTGACGCTGAATCCAAATGCAAACACACCCACACACAAGAAATTCCTTATCTCAAAACACCATTGTTTTGCACATTTTTAGTTGTATTTTCTTTCATCCTATAACAGCAAATTACTTACATTATGGTTTTGTTTTTCCGTGAAATTCCCCGAGCCCAAGGTTTTTGAACCCTGGACCTCCAGAGCAGTAAATTGAGATGTGTCTTACATAATCCTTCATGCGCTATATAGTTACATACACAGCCTATATTTGACTGGAGAACTTCAGCTCCAATAAACTGACACAACAGACCATGTGGAATTACTGCAAACACAAGTACTTTTTATCTTTGACTTGAGTAACATTTTCAAAGGGGTGGGGAATGTCAATGTGTAAATGTCGGCGTAGTTACAGGCCAACTTCTTTTTTGATGATATTTGATGTATGAGGCACACATAGGAGCACATTACACTGCCATTTCTTTCAACTTTGATCGAGAACATTTGATATTTGCTTGTAGGTGAGATACTATTCCACAGTGTGCTTTAAACTTAGAGACAATTAAGTAGATGAAACCGAGTTACAAGTCTTCACCTTAAAACACCTTTCGTCACTGAATAAATACAAGATGGACATACCAGGCAAATAAATAAACCCTCAGAAAGTTACATAATGCACCTTGAAACTATTTGCTTGTTGACAGGTGCACTTAAACAGTGGAGCTGATGTTTGTGCAAATATTTATCATCAAGATTTGACACATAACAGAGCTCAAACATTTCAGCCAAAAACATATTCTAAATTAAACGATTTGCTGTTTTTTAAAATGTTTTTATAGCATTGGAAATTTTAGAATAACACTTACTTGCATCTCCATAAACCCGACTCTTGCTTATTTCCATGGCTACTATATTTGTCAGTATGGAATAAAACATCTATCGTATGGAGAATGTTAAGAAGTATGGTCTTAACATTCTATTTACGGAATTATGCAGATGAAAGTTACATAGGCCTACTGTAGGTTTAACAAGACCAGTAAATACCGGTACTTTAACTGCTGGCACTTTAAAGAAGAAGATGGTTTTACGAAATATGCCAAAGATAAACATTAATTCAGCAGTTTTACCATCAATACAAAGGCTTTTATGAGTTATCACAATGATGACACTTTGGGAACGCTTGTCATAGGACTAACACATCTCATGTGAAATTTTAAAGGTGAAGGGTCAGTTGCCTGCTTGTTTCCATGGAGATCCTATTGCTTTTCCTGAAATGCTCCACAGAGAGCAGTAAAGTTAGTTGGAGATAACAGGTGACTTTGTTAAAAAAAACATATCCATAAACTCAATAAGCAATAATATTTCATCTATTTTATGCCACTGACACGATAAAATAATTAACATTAGAAGTTATTTATTCAAGGCTCTACAGCTCAAAACGTATTGTATTACAAATTAAGTTCCATCGTCATTTGTTGAACATATAGTGATTATGATGGACATAGTAGCTCTCACGCATTTACAGCATCATGTCAAAGTGTAAACAACAAACACATGGTATAATAAAATTCGAAACAATCTAGTATTCCAATGCCATACTGCGGGACATCCCAGGTAAAACAACCACATTTCTACGAGGACAAGCAGGTGACTAAACATCCGTCAGGAAATGTGCGTGACATAATAACATAATGCCGTTTTAAACACTGCTTACACTATTGACTCTGCGCATGTCTATTGTTCACAGTGTGTTTTGGTGCGGTGAAGTTTTCCAGGAGCTCTTAACTCTTTCATTAATGGACCAGTGACGTCACGTGGAGCTTGTGCAACTGTTCCACTGCTGCTGTGTCCATAGATGTGAAGGCAAACGCTCCCCTCTTATCACGGGCCGGTCCCGGTGCTCAAGCTGAAGTGACTGGTCGCGTTAACCTGGTCACAGCAACATTGTGAAAATAGCTGCAGCTGCCCGGCGATTTCAACTATCGCTATGCCGCTGTCCCAAACTCACACATGATGCACTCTCTAATTTTAGCAGGCACTTGGTCATATCATGTCTGAGAGAGCTCACTCAGGAATGAGGGAAGTCTTTTTTGGAGAAGTTCATCTGTCCACCAGTCTGAGCGGAGCGAAAATAAGAAAAGATTTGTTTCATTTTGATTGTTGCGGTGAAAATATTTAAGTCACAAGCTCATTTTTGGATATTTGGGATCTGGTGCCGAAAAAACAAAGCCGGCTTAAAAGTATCATGTGCCAACCACTAAAGCGGTATCTTAAATCCAGTTTTTGAATTTTTAAAACAAAACAGAACATGACACAGAGCGAGATCTAAAAAGGAAATAATGGCACAAGACATCAAAAAGAAACGAAATCTACTGAGTCCCATTTAGTCATTTTCAAATTGAGTTTTACCAAAACTAAACAATACTGACAATATTTGTAGACTACTTTTTATTTTAAGTCATAAACAATTGCCCCCCCCCCCCCAAATTCCTTCTTACTGTCAGCTCCTAAGGGAAAAATATAAGTTTTATTTTCATTATTACTAGTAATATTATTTCACCTTTTTCCTTCTTGTTGCACAGTATTTGCTTTTGTCATAGGAGAAGTAACAACATTGCTTGTGCATAATTTGTTTAAGGGCTGTTTAAATAGCCACCGCACCTACAAGACTCACATTGCTGTGACTTTAGCATGTCAACACCAGCTTAATCCCAAGGATATTATCTTAAAGATCTTGAATTAAATTTGGCCTTTAATACCTTATTTTCATTCTAAATAAATACGTGGAGTTAAACAAATGGCTTTAGTGTATGTTGTAAGGGCTAGAGAAGTCTGATGTCATTTTAAAGGGGCTTTTCAACTGCTGTCGTGTCTTGAAAGAGAAAATGCAACATTTTTCTCAGGGGGTCCACAGACGTGCCATTTTAATCATGTGGATAAAAGTCATTTAACCATTTAATATCTAACACATGTGTTTGAGTAAAGCCTTTTACTTTTTAAAACGATGGTTTTCACCTTTGACACTGAACTTTATGCCTGTTCTTATTCCATCTGGATTGACCTAAAAGCTGCAAAGTGCCATTTGACTCTCTTTGTCAAACAGTGTTTAAGTTAAATCTATTTCAGTGCAATAAAAATGTATTTCCATTCCATCCCTTCTTTGGCAACTGCTCTCAACTATTTACATATTCATATGTGTAGAAAACGGTGAAAGAAAAAAAAGAAAATGACAACAATTTCCTAAAAACGGGAGCAAAAAGCAACAATTTACCATTTCCAGAGTAGAGATGTCAGTTAGATTGCTTTTCTATTACAAAGGAAAGTACATGTAAACATTTGTATTTGTACAGTAAAACTTGCAAATCAGGTTTTTGCATTCACGTTTCCCAAAACAAACTGAAAAGTAAAATACAACCCAGCTTGGATATCACTCGCATGGGTCTGTGTGGTTTTCATTTGCCAAAACCACCTTGATTTTCCATATTTTCATCCCAGTTTCTCTTTAAAATCACATTACGTTCCACTTTACGAATATTTATTTTCAAACTTTTAAAAGGTTTGCATATTTCTGACCTGCCTTCCACCTCAATTCGAAACTATGACGCTTGAAAATGTCTCATGAACCCAAACTTTTTTTTTTCATATAGAACTTGGCCTCTTCCACTCATGGGGACTATTTATAGCATAATGACGCAGAGATTGGCATGGATCCTATGGTATGGACGCCTCTGACCGGCCGCCTGGCAACCCGGGATGCTATTGCCACGGCAACGGGATCAGAATGGATAGCGTCGCTTTTGTCTCATGTGGAAAACAGGAAGTGTGTGACAAGACATTGTTATTTAAGTCATATATTTTACTGTGGAGTCTCGAAAGGTCAATGGTGGAATAAAACAAACAAGTGCATCTCGTAAACCGCGCCAACACCGGGTCATAACGCTGTAACGCTGTTTGGGATTTGAAAAACGATGACGCAGCTAGATCCCTTTCAAAAGCAGATTGTTGATAAGAAAGAGGAAGTTTCTGGGGATTTGGTCTGTTTTCAGCAAATAGCACTCTGTCACAGTCCTCTGGGATCAGCGCAGTGGAATAATGTCTGCTTTTGTGAGTAATGTCTACCACAATTGTCTGCAAGCTTTCATTAAAGTTGGTTCAAACATTTGGAGGTGTAACTGTCTTTTGTAGGTTTGGTACTCATAACTTTTTGTACACAGAGCAAATGTCAAATAGATAAGGTTGTTATAGTTAGAAGAGAAATGTCTTTGCTACTCCCAAAACAAACAGGTGATAAGGAGGAGTGGAAAAAGGTGATGGTGGCGTATATATCACAACTTTGAACGAGAAATCTTATTTGAACGGTTAAATTATCTAGGTTCCTTATTCATTGCGGTTCAGATGCTTTTGTAAGTCTGTTTTTTTATTGGTATAGTCTAATTTTATAGTTTTAGAACAGAATAGGTGTATTGTATGATAAGGTGTATCAAAGAATCAAAAAAGCAGATGATTAGCTATACCCACTGTAAAAACATTAAAAAAAATTAAAATAAAAAATAAATATTATTGCTTTAAATAAATAGTTTCATAGAGAACATTTTTGAAAAACCTTTAACATTAACAATTACATACAGTATGGTATCAATGAACAAACAATAGCTGGAGGGTGAAGTTATTGGACCTTTTGAGTCGTTGTGTGCACTAAAGATAAAGGCTTTTCATTTTTGCCACTGCTTTACACAATCGCAAGAAGTTTGTACAAGATATGTGATCATGTAAGAGGAGGTGGACATAGACAGCACACGCCGCTTAAGTTGTACTACTACTACTATTATATATATTGAATGCACACATCAAATAACAACTTTTTTGGCTACTTTTCATTATGAAGTATTTTTTATTACCAGATTCAAATTTCACCACCAAAATATAGCCTAAAACCCATATGCTATCCTAATAAACTATAAGCTTACAACATGAGTGAGTAAAAACACAAGTAGAGGTTGTTGTTGTTGTTGTTGTTGTTGTTTTATGGCGGTTGGCATCCAAGTGTTGCATTACCGCCAGACTTTATTCCTCAGACTTTGTCGTAGTCCTCAGACTCTGTCGTCGTAGTCCTCAGACTCTGTCGTAGTCCGTAAAAGTACTCCTTCCATTGCTTTGGTGTTACAAAGCCCATGAGGTCATGATATGTCTTTGTGACCGGCTTTATTCCAGGGAGACTTCTTCATCTTCCTCTCCTTCTTTGACGTTCGGTGCTTCCACCGTACAGCTTTATTCTTCAGGCTTCATTCTATAGGCTTTAATATGTCCACTGATGTCGCCGCTTGGTAGCCGTGCGTCTACGAGACTGGGCGAGGACAGGAGACCACCCCCACCCCCATCTCGTCACTCTGATCACTCTGACTCCCCACAAGCAGACCCCCATCACTCCGACTCCCATTTAGCGCCTTTAGCCTGTTTTCTATATCTGCCCAATCAAGCTCCTTTGTTCCAAGGAATCTCCCTGCAGCTTTAGCAATGATCCTGATCCTTTCAGTTCTGCTTTGAGTCTGAGCAGCACAGTTTACAACATCCACCATAAAGAGTACAAAATCCTCTCTATCCACAACCAGGGTATTCTCATTAATTCTGGAACCTGCACACATGGGACCTCCACTCTTGAAACCTTCACACTTCTTGGGAGCCACGCTGGCCTCTCTCATTTCGCCCTGGCTGGGAGCAGCGCTGGCTCCTCTCTCTGTATTTACTCTAAACTCGTTACTTGAAACTTTCTTGACTGCATCTGCATAGGATATACCTTGAGAGACCTTTATTTTCTGCACCTCAGCAGCTCTTTTGCTAAACCTGCATCCCCCGTAGGCAGAGCTATGTTCTTCCCCACAGTT
This sequence comes from Eucyclogobius newberryi, assembly GCF_026437365.1. NCBI lineage: Eukaryota > Metazoa > Chordata > Actinopteri > Gobiiformes > Gobiidae > Eucyclogobius > Eucyclogobius newberryi. Next base: position 25,678,263 of record NW_027315945.1, on the reverse strand, counting down.
ACAGCACTTCAGTTTTGCACCCACGTCACACTTCCCATACTCATGATCTCCTGCACATTTACCACACCTTTGCCTCCCTCTACAGACCGCTGCAATATGCCCAAAGCGCTGGCACTTAAAGCAACGCAGGGGCGGCGGAACATATGGCCTGACGCTATAGCACATGTACCCAATGAACACCTTACTAGGCAGGCACCTCCCTTCAAGTGTTACCATTACCGACAAGCTGTCACATCTTACCCCAAACCGGGTCACCTTCAAACGCCTAGCGTCCACCACAGTAACTCCCGTCAAATTCTCCTTAACTTCATCCACAGACGTCGCCGTAGGGACACCTATGATAACTCCTCTGAAAGTAGGTGTAAAAGCTGGTCAGTGTCATCTCTGCAGATAAAGTTGGGCCACAAGCTGCTGAGCACCCATGCTGAGCACCCATGTGGTGCCCATGTGTGCACCCATGTGGCACTCAATGCTGAGCCCCCATGCTGAGCACCCATGCTGACCAGTGAGCACCCATGTGGCACCCATGGCGCGAGCGCTGCGGGGCAGGAAGCTGTCAGGGTGAGCTGACGTCACATATAAAGGGTTTCCCTCCGGGCAGGGCGTCCATAACCAATGACCAAACACAGCAGCCAATCAGCGGGCCGCGCTGGAAGTCTTTAAACCCTCCGGTCCTTATGAACCGCTTCTTTGCAAAGTGACGGGATTTGAGCTGCGCTGCGTCCACAGGAACGTCTCGTCCCACTCCGGTCTCTCCCCGCGAACAAAGTCTCCAACACACAGCCACAAACTCAGGAATCTACCGCACTTGAATCTCCAAAAGAAAGAGCCGCTGCTGCTTTGCTTTCTCTTCAGTTCTGAGTGTGAGAGTTTGTCATGTCTTGCGCTGAGGCCCTGGATCCCAGCCGGAGGTTCTGCGTGTTGTCGTGGGATCAGGTGCAGCGCCTGGACTCGATTCTGGGAGAAGCGATTCCCATCCACGGGCGAGGAAACTTCCCCACGCTGTCCGTGCAGCCCCGGCAGATCGTTCAGGTACATCCAGCATCACCTCGGATCACGCTCATCTGACTTTAACATAGACCTATTTCAATAAACCATTTGACAGTAAACCACGGCAGATCGTCAATTTACTGACTTAATGTATGTATTATTTGTGATTATAATGATAACTGCCTATATGTTTATCTTTATTGTGTTAATGTGCATTGCACGTGTACAAGAGACTAAACTGGATGATCGGATGTGTCTAATTGATTGTATTTGAGAAAATGAAACATCATATTATACTAATCTTTTTACATTTCTGTATTGATGAACATGTATGAGAGCAGAGTCACTCCAGATCTACGCACACTTTCCATTAGATCATGCATGTCTCCCCTGTGCACATTCTCCAGATATTACTCCCCCTGCTTACTTTTCAAATGGATTCAGCAGCTATAATACCCACCACTTTTCCAGCCACTCATACATTTTGGCTTGGTCATATTTCACTCCACCGTGTCTCCTTCTATCTCTACACACTTGGCTCTGCATTCTAAAACCATGATGGAAATGTCAAATGAACATATAGAACAGTTTCCGTCGTTTTAGATGTGCAGCTTTCCGCGCTTGAGGCCCCCAAGAACCATTGGTTTTATTTGTGGAATAAGTTCAACGTGAGCCAGTGAGAGGGCTGTGTCTTTTTGGTCGAGCAGTGAAACTCTTGTTCAGACATGATCGGATGGTGTGAATGTCTCCCATCTGAGCTGTAAATGTTTAACAACTTTAATTGTATTACAACCCAAAGCTGGTGCGCAGACGTGACTCCACCATTATATCACTTTGTACCTCTAATTATACTTAAGACAAGAGTAGTGTTTTTTTGTGTTGAGCTTGTTCAGGCGTATCTGTGGTGGAAGTGGGAATATCATCTCTAGGACTATAATAACTCGTCTATAAGCAGCATATTAGTCATTTTATCTCTGATGCCATCTCTTGCTTATTTGTCAATTCCCTGACCCAGTATGTATAAATAGCCCTGTCTGGTTATCTGATCACCATGAGAGAGAGGGTCACTAATCTGACCAGGGCCGGGCAGGAGATTTAGGCGTGTGCTTGTTCAGCTAATGTGTGCGACTAGGTACTAGTCTAGGCCTGTCAGGATAATTACTATATCGACATATTGTTCAATAAATGATAGATGAAAATATATTTTTGGGGCTCGATATTCGTTGCGTACATTTACTTTACAGGAGCGGATCTTATTTTATTGCATTATACTTTAAAATTGAACTGAAAATGTGTCAATTAAGTCACTTTTATGAGTCATTGTAGATGCTGACATGTTTCAGTCTGCTATTTATTTATTTATTGCAGTTGACGTTATAAGAAAATAGTGCCCATTTAAGAAAGGGTTTTCTGGAATTACCGGTATCCTGCTTTAGGGTTATTGTGCGGGGTAAATAGTTTCACAATTATTGTTTTTCTAAGTAAGTCAACAGTGGTAATCATTGAAAGTAAAGCATTTAGTAAAATAATAGACAAGTTTGATAAAGAACGCTATTGTGAACAGACAATGAATCATAGAGCATGTTGTTTTATAATATAGTGTTATGTGCGTACTCACATAGAAACGTCTGCATTCATATTATTCTTTATAAAGGATAAACAATTTGAAAACGAAAAAAAAACGAAAACGGTTATTCCATATGCTGCATTTAAGTAAATAAACATGCAACAAAAGCCTTTTTTCTTTACTCAAGCGTGCGAAATTGCCATCTAAGGCTTTCATGATATCATATTTATCATAGTTACAATTATTGCGAGAAGACATTTTTTTACACTTATTCACAATTGTTGGCACGTTAGTTTTCTTTCACAAGTCTAGCTTTGTGAACTCAAACTTCCTTAATGAAAAAGTAATGATATCGTTACAGAAACCACCAGATTAAAAGTAATTTACATGTAGTTTGAAGTGAAATGACTTCAGTTTTTAGTTATAGTACGATTATTGATTAAACAAATAATCTTGCCATTCCTATTGCCAACTAAACTAGCTAACATTTTGATGAGTAGAAGAAATATAAAAATGTAACTGAAATGATGGAACCCTAATCCACATCTGAAACATCCCAAACTGAAAGCGTGTGGGTCCGTGCAGCTGTATCTCACACTGAGGTGAGACAGCAACGACATGTGCAGGTCAGTGGAGCAGAGGAAGACCCCTGTCGCTGACCTTCGTGACTCACGTATGAAACGTTGAACATTCTCTAAAGCCTCACGGGTCCAGAAGCCTCTCAACGTCTCTGAAATATAAAATCTTATCAGAGTCCAGATAAGACAAGGACTTACTTGGCTGTACTTTGTTGTATCTGAGTCGATGTTTTTTTTTATCTGACTTCACAAATGATTGATGTTCATGTTCAGTTTATTCAGATACATTTCAGAATCAGGGCACAAACAGTTTATCATCAGGTCTATTAATATCACAATGATAAAAAACAATGAATTTCCGAATTATAATCTTTTACTAGATGCTCAAAGGTGTTAACATATCCACAATTAGGATGGAACAATATATTTTTTATTTATGGACACACATTTCAAAAAAATATAATATAACACACATACCATCACTTTAGGGCTCATATATAACTTTAAATCAGATCTCCCTAATGCTAAAATGTATATTTATAAAGCAATATTTGAGTTTTTTGTGAAGCGTATGAGAATAATTTCAACAATTTACTTTTGAAGCCATTACTTTAAAGTGGGTTTAAAGTTTAAAGTGGGACTAATGTTCTTGGTTAGTCCATTGTTTAACGTTTGCCAATCTAAAATAGTCAAAATCCAAGTGTGGTTGTGGTTAAGCTCAGGTATTTTGTCCCACTTTAAGCTGTGAGTTTCACTGATTTGTACTTTTTGCAAAATAAGTAAATTTGCTCCGCCCCAGCATTTTAAGAGGCCTGTGACATCACATTCCGCCGATGCCATGAGCGAAACACACCTGCAGGGCGGAGTTTATAGTAAGAGCCAAGCGGTTCCTGTTGGTCAAAATTCTCCGCCCCTTTTACCCCCCTTACCGTCCCTTTTAGTCCTTCAGGCACTGCCCAGTTTAACACGCCATTTGGACTTTGGTTGTGGGTGGAGTTTATTTGTAGGCGTTTAGTTCCACTTTAAGCTGTGAGTTGCACTGATTTCGATTTTCATTGTAAAGTCTTACCTTACTGTGTTGTGTCTTCAGGTGGTGCGGGCGCGGCTGCAGGAGAAGGGCATCTGTGTGAAGGATGTGAGGCTGAACGGCTCCGCAGCCAGCCACGTCCTTCACCAAGACTCCGGACTGGGATACAAGGACCTGGACCTCATCTTCGGTGTCTCCCTCAAAGACGACCAGGCGTTCCGACTCGTGAAGGACGTTGTGTTGGACTGCCTACTAGACTTTTTACCCCCTGGTGTCTGTAAAGAGCGAATATCAGCGCTGACGCTCAAAGAAGCCTACGTACAAAAACTGGTCAAAGTCTGCAACGATACCGATCGCTGGAGCCTCATCTCTTTGTCCAACAACACCGGCAAAAATGTGGAACTTAAATTTGTGGATTCCTTGCGACGTCAGTTTGAGTTTAGCGTGGACTCTTTCCAGATTTGCCTAGATTCTTTGCTTCTGTTTGACCGTTGTTCGGAAACGCCAATGTCAGAGAGCTTCCACCCGACAGTGATAGGCGAGAGCGTGTACGGAGACTTTGGGGCCGCCATGGAGCATTTGTGCCAACGGATCATCGCCACGAGGAGTCCGGAGGAAATCCGCGGCGGTGGTTTGTTGAAATACTGCCACCTGCTGGTCCGGGGGTTCCGAGCAGCCTCCGAATCGGACATGAAGCAAATGCAGCGTTACATGTGTTCCAGGTTTTTCATTGACTTTCCGGACATTGGCGAGCAGCAGAGGAAACTAGAGGCTTATCTCCAGAACCACTTTGCGGGAATGGAGCACAAACGTTACGAGTGCCTGATGACGCTGCACCAGGTCGTCAACGAGAGCACCGTGTGTCTGATGGGCCACGAAAGGCGTCAGACCCTCAGTCTCATCTCGATGTTAGCGTTGCAGGTATTAGCCGAACAAAACGCGATACCGACGGTCACCAATGTCACGTGCTATTACCAGCCGGCGCCGTACGTACAGGACATCAACTTCAGTAACTATTACATTGCACACGTACACGCGCCGCAGATGACCACGTGCACTAACTCTTATCAGACATGGCTGCCCTGTAGCTGAAGAGATTTTACGAAAAACAAATGGACTGTCAAAAAAAAAAAAAAAGTTGCCAAATGTGACTCGATTAAAACAATCTTGTACTGCTGTGCATTTGATTGAGCCGTCCAACACCAATCAGGCATAACATCGTGAGTGAGTTTAGAGGGTGCGGTAAATTTAGGTGTGGGAAATATTGACAAAAATAAATACCTTAATTTTCTTCTTTTTTTTTTTTGAGTGTTGTAATAACTTAAAATCTTTCAACGGTAGTCACCTGGACAATGCTTTGACGATGACTAACTTTGAAACCTTTTCTACAGTGTGTCACTCCTGGACGATTGAGGGATTACACCGATTGGATAAAACAATTAAACTGAATATGTTTTGGTAAAAATGTGCTAAAAATGTGTTTTTAAATGTGTTAGTAGAGGTTTCAGTATTTCATTATCAGACAAATGTTTTGTGTTGTTGTTGTAAAATTGCCCACATCCTTTCAGACGTATCACTTTATATCCTTTAACTTTAATGAATATAGAAGTATTTTGAGCAGCATTTTGAGATGTGAGTTTTTGTTTATATGATCAATAGTCACAATATGATTCATAATTCATCTTATTGTCCACCTCTAGATAGATTAAATAGTTTTAAAGTTTTAAAGTTTTAAAGTAGAGAAAATGGAAGAGCAAGTTTGATAAGAGATAAGAGACATAAGTGTTGGGCTGTACTGGAGGAACGGGTCAGAAAAACAGTGGGCAGAGGTGTAGAACTAAAATCTAGGCCCTGGGTACAAACTTTGTCTTCTCTATATGAAAATGCATATTACAGACTTTGAGCCGGCCCCTTCTCTCCACTGGCCCCTGGGTAAACGACCCTGAGACTGGGAATGTGGCAGATATGGTCCAATCCAATTGACGATAGTTACTACTGCCACTGTAGCTTAAATCAACAAAGTTTAGGATGATTCAGAAATAAGGATCAGATCATTTCCAGTGCATCTGTATGTTTTATATGAGGATGTATTCTAGGCATGGCCATTACACACTGCAGAGATGGTCTCAATGTTATGCCTGATTGATGTGTATGCGCTTGCAAAACATCTGTAAGATTGCTGGTCATTTCTGAGATGTAGAGATTGCATTCTATTTAAGTATTAATGTCTTTACGAAACTTTCTAACAGAAGTACATTTTTGAAGTACCGTAATAATGTCATAGCTGGTATTGTTTTCACACTGGCTTTTTGATTACTTACTGGACCAAAGATGTATTTGTTGTTCTCAAAGGAAGTGTTTTCAAGTTTCCAAGTGCCTAAAACGAAGCTGGACATGTTTGCAAACACCGGCTATGTCTTGTAGATAACTGTCTAGCTTTTCCAGAAACAGAAGCATTCAATTTTGTGACATTAAAATAAGCAAAATGACAGCCTTTGTATTGTGGTCATTTTCTTCCTATGATGTTACGACATTTACATTTTCAGATGGGAGTGTGGTTGTTGTCTAGACAGCTGTATAAAGTGATGACAAGTTTGCGGACCGGGCCTATTTGGTAAAACGTCTGCTCGGATCCATTACAATCTAAGGACATGAACCATAAGGAGGCTTTGCTTAGGTACAATGACCACTCTTTCTTCTCTGATACTAAAGCTGTTCACAAAGGCTGGCCTGTTCTCCCACCCATGTTTGCAGGGGAAAACCTGCACTGATACTATGTCATGTCGTTTGAGTCGGGAACAAAAATATACCAGGAACAGCTCCATTGTAGAAGCAGCTTAGTGCCAAAGGTGTGGAACACAGAGGTCTGGGCTTTTCACCAAGCCATGAAAGAGTATTTGTGTGTTTGCAGTACATACAGTATAAGAACATGGCCAAAAAAAAAAAACAGGCAGAGGAACATTATGGGCTACATAAACTGATGCCATTATAATTCTATAGCGTGATCAGTTATTATGATGGATCTGTATTTCTCAACGATAATAGACAGTGGTTGTAAGTTTCATTCTCCCGATATTAATTGAAAATCATCTCTTCCCCTTGACATCCAAATGGTTTTGTTGATGTGCACAATAAGACATTTTGTAATTAATCATATTGAACAGGCAACAAAAAGAACAAGAGACAAGTTTTGAAATAATATGAAAAATATAAAAAAGAAAAAAATGAAAACCAGGTTCCTCAAACTGTCAATGGGCGTTGTGCACAAGAAGCACCTGGCTAGGTCAGTGTTAGCATCAGTACTTTCTGTCGAGTATAAAGCTATCAGGATTTTGCCAAATCAATCAAAAGATTATAAATCTAACTATATAAGATCAGGCAGAGAACAGTGAGTTGTGGGTGGATGTTAAAGACTTTACAAAACAGGTAAATACTTCACCAATGCTAATGCTAATTCTACTGTAAACAAATGTAAACATAAAACAAATGAAAATAAAAAAATGAAATGATATTCACATAAAACATTAATACAAGTCTTTACTTGAACTTATTATTGGTTGTTCATTTTATATTTTACATTTGAATAAAGTTGTGAGAAACATTTAGCTTAGCTAACGCCTTCAGTACACAGAGTCTACCACAGAGCCCATTGGTGGTTGTGGCTAAAAACTTTACTTTTAAAGCCCATTTGGCTTAAAGCATTTCTTCCACACTGTGAATATTGTTTGCTTGCCTGTAAAACAAACAATTCAATATTATCCCAAAGTAAAATGGAAACATTAAGCTTATCTTGAAACAACCGATTACATGAGGTTTCCCAGCAGCAGCAGCAGCAGCAGCAGCAGCCCTGACACACTATGAAGAATAATATAAGTGTGGGTTTGTGTCAGTGGGACCTGTGCAGAGCAGGATGACCTGGTCAGGAGATGTACATGTTTTAAATTAAACTGTATTTCAGAGCACATGACTCTGAGGAGCTGACATCATCCTCAGCACAAACAGGAAACACATGTCCCTGATGTGAGAGGAGCGAGCTGACAATGCTATAAATGTTACTGTGTCTTCTTTCGGAACAGAACAGTTACAGTTAAAAGTCAAATTGACTCTTTTCCTGATGCAGCAACTATGGGCATTTGACGGGCAACATTCTGCCCACTACATATTATCTTGATCTTCTCTTGCTGCTATTGCCCTGACAATTGGCATGATTAAAGCTGGACTAGAGGTCTTTCTTAGGGTACTTTGACACTTTCACATTGACCACACCAAGACGGAACTAAATCCGGACAAACCAGGAACCAAACTATGTCTACATCAGGACTAAACTGGGCTCAAAACAGGACCAGCTCATGGCTGGTGTGAACGCCACCCTAAGCCATTGTAAAATACATGCTGCACCATAGTAGAGTGGTTAACTTTATAACTAAGCAATCAATGGATTTTTAGACATTTGATTGTTCGTCAGGTGTGCAAAGTGTGTCTGTGTGGACGTGAGCTCCTAAAGTAGCCTGTGAGGGAGAGAAACAGTATCTGTCATTTAACTTTAGACCTCTGTGTGAGTGTGTGTGGGGTGTCACCGCAGAAGCAGGTCCACAGTGCGGACAGAGACGATCACAAGCAGTAGAGGCAGCGAGGCAGAGGAGCATTCCTGACATTACAGCGCCATGACAAACAATCCTAACTTTATCCATGAGCACCAGGCCAACTCAATGGCCATAGTGTGTTAGGTTTAACTGCTGAGAGGTGCCCTGAGCCACTGCTCTGCCCTAGTCTAAAAGATGCCTCTGGCAACTCAAGGCTTCACCGTTAGATATACAGGTATCATGTCTACAAAAACAGGACTTGAAACAACATAATTTAAAGGTTATTGCAAACCTGAAGGCCTCATTGATGTTTAAAATAAGGGTACAGGCAATAGCTTCAAAGGTAAACTATGACAATTGACATATATTTTTGTGAATCCCAAATGATTTATGATATTGGGCTGTACAGAATCAGAAAAAGGTTTGCGTAAACTAATTATATGAATAAACCTTTTTCTTTTGTGCTCACACTTTCTTATGCCCTTTCTGTCAAACTATACAGGGTAAAGTCATGTGGAGACACATTCCTTTGTGGGACAGGAAGCAACGAGTAGAGAGGGAAGCTCTGGCTGAGATCCCGACATCAATGGACAGAGGAGGTCCCAGGAGGATTTCCCTGTGAGTCATGCTCGTGGACGGACTGGAGTTTGGTTTAGGTTTGTTGACTCAAGAATCAGTGAAAGTCATTGTTCCACATTTTGAATTTCCCGAAAGTCTTCATCGTAAACCACAGTTTTCCCCCAACTCCCAAACTTCAGAGCACTGACCGTTACTGCTCCGCTCACTGCTATAAATATAATAAATAATCTTTGTGTTTATATTAGTGTGATATTAGTGTAATATGTATTATTGCTATAATAGAATGATCCTTTTTTAAAGATTAGGCTCATTTAGGCACATAGGCACATTTCAGTTCTGACTTTGGTAAATATCAACACAAATGTATAAAGACTAAACAGCTTTCACTTGACTGACTGGACCGTGCAAGTGTAAACATGGAAAATCTTGAGGCGTTTTATTGCAGGTTGTAAAAGATGGATGTAATGCCATTTATGAATAGCTTTCAACGTGTTCATTCCACATGTGCCTTCTTCCATTGTTGATCATCACAACTGATATCACTGCTTTTCCATTTCAGTCTTATTTCCCGACACATCTGTGACTAATAAAAAACTTGAATCGTTTGTGTTGACTTTGGTTTTAGGTGTACGTGTGGTTTGGCCACTGCCACTGGTTTAATCCCAAAATAGTGGAAGATTTGGATTTTCACTGATAAAACGTGTGAATATCTCTAGGGCTTGAATCATTAATGTTTGGTTTCACAGAACTCAGCATTTCTAGCCTCTGTATGTCTTCTGTGGTTTGTTCTCTCATTCCCTCTCATTCACAAAAGCTGCCACGACCTGAAGTCCAGTGCCCTAAGTTCAGCGCCTAAGCCGAGTGTAACCTTTGGCTGTAGCACAAATGATGTAACAACAACCTGCATTCTTCTGGTGCATGGACACACTGCATATTCTCTAAATCAATTTTCAGGATGTACTCGCCCTTGTTTGGGCCCGTTTTGAGTCCAGTTTGAATTCTATTTGATTTGGTCCTGTTATTTCTACTTTAGGCTACATCTTGTCCAGGTTTGGTACCAGTTTAGTCCCAGTTTAGGACTGGGACTATACCGGGGGAAAAAAAGAAGTAATGTAATAGCTGGATTTTAATTTGCCTTGTCTATCTGATTTGTGTTATGTTTTTCATGCTACTTAATCTGCAGATAAAATGGGCTTTTAGGTAAAACAAATAAACAATATTAGTAAATGATTTAGACCACTATATACATTTTAATAGTCAAAACTACACAATCATTTTTGAAATTGTGAATACAAATTGAAGCTAATGTTGTACCTTTGGCTGTTTTCTCTGTTTACTTTACTAGATTTTACATGCAAGTAAACAATAAATAACCAGAAATATGTTTTTCTGATGTTGTGTCTGTCCTTGTAGGTTTTTGGCAGTGTTTTGGAGCAGATGAACAGAAATGTGAGAGTATCTTTGCTTTGGGAATTTGTAACTTCCTGCATGAGATCATTCACAATCAACAAAACTTCTAAATACAATTTCATATGGACCATCAACAAAACACATGGCCCCAAACCTCCAAATCCCCAGAATACTTAAGATACATTCAACATAATTGTCTCTGCTCAATGTCAGCTACAAGGTCATCTGAAAAACTCAGGGGTTTCTTTACAAGGCTCTAAACAGCCTCCCTCGCATTTTATTAGGATGTTTTTGTTTTATTTGTGGTTATAAATCACAAAAATATGTAGTGAATATTATAGCAAGATGTGTGAAACAGTTCGACCAACTGCAAGTCAGAGCAAGACTGAGTTTTTGAAACAGGCCTGCACATTCCTCCAGTTGACAGTTATGATACAAGTACAAGTTCTAGCTGCAACAGTAGAAGTAGAAGTAGTAGTAGTAGTTGTGTTTCGAAATGTTCTCTGCAGCATACATATAAATACACTCAGAATACAATTTCTGATAATGTAGGAATCACACAATCAGAACACACAAAATGGTAAATAACAATAAATAACAGTATAAACATTGTAATAAAGATGTAATATTCAGGACTTGTGAACGGTTTGGACTTTGACGCATCGAGTCCAATCCCTGCTTGTCTAAGTCACTTTGCTGTGTAAAAATATCTGCAGAAAGCATTGCAGCGTCAGAACTGATGGCGGGTTTCTGTGCTGCTCTAATTGGATCAGGAGCTAATTGAAAAGGAAACGGGAGTAAGCAGGGATTTACACACTAACACAATTTGTGAGCTCCCTTTTGCCAATTATTGCTCAGTCTGATCTGCCTGTGTGGATAAACTTTGGTGTTAGAGTCAAAGCATATTAATGTGAAGGGAATTATTCAAGTAAATTTGCCTATTTAAAAAAAGTAAAAAGCGCCAATCGAAATAATATTCTAATATATATATACTTCTCTTTGCAAAGCATTGTTTTCAACCAATAACTTTATTACATGGTTCAATCAGAGTACTGTATTCTGAATACTTGGAATACTTTGGGTTGCATTATATTATAGTGGGAAAACACAACAAGGCATTTAAAAAGCTTTTTGTTTGCATTTATTTATATGAGAACAGAACCTTTAATACAAATTAGAGAAGTAAAATCTATACAAACTACGTTACTTGAACACAGTAGCTCAATAATTATCATATGATAGTTTTCTAGAACAAAAAGCAACTAGAATGATAATAAACGTCTGAACAATTCTATGTACGGCAAATAAAATCAAATTTAGGCCCATACACGAGATAGGAGGGGAAATACAGAGCACAGGAAATACAGAGAAAAGATGAAAATGCAGTTAATTCACCTCATCAAATTGTCTTGTCTTGGACCAAAAGCGGTGGCACACTTGTTTGTGAAGACACTGTGGAAGTAGAAGCTCAAATGAAAAGCGCCTTGGATTAAATGGCAGCCTTAAGAAGAACCACAGGATCTTTTTGCAGACACTCTTTTACAAATGACTCAGTGTCTGTTCACTGTGCCAAAGTGTAATTGACTGTTATGGATAAGTTATACTACATATTTGAACTCCCATTCATCTATTTCAGTGTCTAAAGTCACCAATCCAGAGCTATGGGAATGATTCAGTTTATTCAACTTCATTTTTTGCTTGACATGAAAAGTTGCTTTGAATTTGTGCAGTAAGTTCACAGTCAGACATCTGTTGCTTGGTGCATGCAGCAACATTTAGTTTGGGTTTTACACTGGTTATTTGGGTTCGGTTGAGTCTAACATTGGCACCTCTGGTTATTTTAGTCAACTGTAGACTAAAGGTGGCACCGGCAAACCAGTTGTGGATACGGGAGATTTGGTGCGCTTGTGCGTGGCGATAAACAGAGACTGAGAGACAGCTGAAGGAACAGAGAGATGGTTTTAAAGTCTTTGGGTGGTCCGCGGCACTACCTTTTTACAAGTGCCTACGCCAAACAGTGGTCATTATTAAGAGGCAAACCAACTGCACCGGGCTGGCTCACCTCACGGCAGCTGCACATGCAAAAGACCAAACCCCTGAGTTTTGTTTGGACACGTTCTATTACAGGCTCTGCATCCTCCACTGTCCTGAAGAAGAAAAAAAATCGAAAATGAAATCATTCATTTACTGTCTGATGTCATCCAAAAATTGCCATAATTGCCGAGGCCTGGTGTCTTTGGTCTTGGACTGGCAGAGGCAGCAGCTTTGGGCGAGGTGCTCTAAGACTGGGGCAGACTGGGAGAGATGTTTAACTCCTTGTTTCAATGTCTCTCGAAGGAGGACGACCACTTTCTTCTGTCTGCTCCGAAATCCCCTTCCATGGGAAATAAGCGTTCTGCGGGAGTCATGAGACGAGACGAGGCTTGTGATTGTGATGTGATTAGGCAGCGGCGGTTGATGATAGACTTTCTACTCAAAGAACTGAGAGTGTGTTCGATGTATGATAATGCACGGACACAGTTACACACCAGCTCTGGTCCTCTGACACCCTCAACACCCATGACCTGCACAGAGCATAACCAGGGGTGGAAAGTAGATTACAAATACTCACATTACTATACAAGAGGAGGTTTTTGGCGTACTTGTACTCTGAGTGGATTTTCAAAGAGGACAAATTAGGCTAAATTGACTTTAATGAGCTGTTAATCTCGCTACAATGGTGTTTCCTCATCATGAATTGTATTGCGATAGATTCCTGCATGTAATCCTGTATTGTCCTGCAACTGAGACTCGAATGCTCAGACAATTCCTGTTTTCACTTACCCCCTATCCCCGCCCACTGCTCTGTACTAATTTGTAATTATTTGAAATGCAGTGAAATGTGACCATGAAGAGGGCTTATCAGTTCTGCAGTTTTGAACAGGAATTAATCAAATTAACCTGATTTTATTACAAAGCAGTTTTCGATTAATCTTGCAGTTTACAACAAACATCATGTAAAATGATGATCTTTATGTTATAGTTCAATACTAAGTACTGGGGAAAAGCATACCGGAGCTTATCTCTATGACTTTGGGGCTTAGGCGGGGTTAACCCTAGACAGGGGCCAGATCTTCGCAGGGTTAACCCTGCTCGTTGCAGGGTAATTGAGTATAATTCTGTGTAATTTGTAATTACATTTACAGTTACATTTAAAATTATCGGAGTAACTGAGTAGTTAAAGTCACAATTGTTCTATGCACGGCTGTCTCATCGTTGTATCTGCTCCTTTCTATACCCACAAACACAGAACAAAACTGTATTGCCTGCAATGATTGGCCAGAGATCAATTTAAGTTTATTTATTAAGTTTTTGTAAAAATTGTATTTTTCATCTATAGCCTACTTCCTATTTTTTCTCACCTCAGTACTATTGTTAAACAAGCCAAAGGTCAGTGATTCAAACCCCGCTCAGTGCATACTGTATGACATGTTGTCCTTGGGCAAGGCACTTCACCCAGTTTGCGTCTAGTGTCTGTGTCCCTGTAGTGTCTCCTGTGTATTACTATACACTTTCTGGACCAATACAATTTAAACATTTTAATAAAAACCATGAAAGTATTGTGATAAATGTATATTGCAAGGCTTTGAATTTAACCCCCCCAAAAACAAAAAAATCACCATGTTTTTATGTTAATCCCAAGCAAGTTTGGGATTTTTATGGAAGAATATGTTATAATACATAATATAAAATATTAATAATAATGATTTAAAAAATATATTTGCATGCAACTTAAAACTTAGTCAAAGTAAATGGACGGAACAATATGACACAGTAAAATATATGGCTCAAAAGGAGAATGTCAAACAATCATTAACTTACAATATGACCAGTATCACTTCATAGGAAACCTTATTGTGCTCATAACTATCAGGGCACTATCTGAGGCGGTTACTTGAAGCTTAAGCCTGTTTCATCCTTATTTATTTGTTTGTGATGTGGATGGCTTTAGAGGATGCTGCTGATGGTCCTTCTTCTCTGTCTCTGCCCTGATTCCTCTGTGCACTGCCCCACTTCTCCACTTGGCGAGCTCTCACCTGCTGCCAGACTTCACAGACTGTTGTGTAAGAGCTGTGAGAGATAAGACTCTTTACTCAAGACAAGATCTGAGTGTGTACTTTCACCTGCTGTCATTAGCACACTTTTCTTCAAATCCCCTTGTGATAAACAACACTGTCTTCTCCATTCTGGGGTTAATGGAAATATTTAAAGATGCACTGTAACTTTTCAGGTGGAGGGTTTGCTTGTCTCCATGGTGATGTCCCACAGTATGACAATACAAATATTATATTGAGCAATAAAAACGCCTGTAATTGAATAAATGCAATATATGAGTTGGTGCCACTTTAATTCATATACTACGATATAATACACTAATACAATATAATAATGCACATAATTACCCTAAATAAAGCAAAGAGCTAATTCATACTAAACACGTTGTTTATTCATTAGGATTAGCAAATATTCAGGAATAATATATTCTTAATTAAGGGGTTAGGGTATTAATTAACTAGTTACTAAGCCGGAAAAATCCTTATTTAGTATTATTATAGTAGTATTTGTTGAAGTCTTTCACTAAGGCAATTAGAAAATACTGTAGTATTACTGTGTAACATTCCTTCCCCGAGCAAAAACTATATATATATTCCATATATACTATATTTACTAAAGCGTTCATTGTACAAAGTTGTACTCAGCTCGATATTATAGCGCCCTCTACCGGAAGACCCTGGAAGCGAACGAAATCTGTCTTTTATCAGTATATTTCCCACGTACTTGAAGATGGAACAAGACCAGAAGAGAAAACAATTGTTAAATGCATTTTGACTTCACATTTTGGCTGATACTTTAGTTAGAGAGGTCGTTTAAGGTCACTCATCCTCACCAGCTGCTGCTTTATCAGATATTATTTATGAGTAAATAAGAGCACCCCAGTGACATGGAGCCTTGTGATGAGTTTAATGATTAGACAGTGACCGGGACAGTGTCCGGGACAGTGACCGGGACAGTGACCTTATGAAGACACTTGTGACAGTTATTACAGTCATTTGTGGCATTCCTTCTGAACTACCAGAGAAAACGTAGGGAGTGTTAAAAGACAGATTGCATGTCTTACCATGAGGCCGTATGGTTATTTGTCTTGTAGTGGACTATATTTAGTGTTTGTCATGTGTGGCGCGCTCAGCTGCGCCGCGAGGACACGCCTCCGCCGAAGTGTGCGTCGTGTGCGTAAAGTCCAACCCGCCGCTGGTGCCAACTTTTTTTATACCGATTTCTTTTTTAATACATAAATCATTTCTTAAAACAGATTGTCCGTAAAGTCGATTAAATGCAGCCATGACGCGAGAGGAAGACCTCACCCGGATTGCCAAAAAGCTGGACAAGATGGTGTCTAGAAATAACACGGTGAGACTGTGCGTTGTGTGGATCCCGCAGGTGGCGCGCCGTCCCGCACCGCGCGAGGCCCGCAGCCGTTATTACATTTACCGCGGCTACACGGAGTCAATACGTTTGTGGCGGTTGTTGAGTCCATGTTGTTCAGTCGGACACGCGTGTGCTCGGGACAGTGTCATGGAGCTGTAACTAATGTGCAACAGGTGTTGTCCGCAGCGTGCGCTCCAGGATCAGCCATTGCAACTTTGCAGAGATTTTCTGGACAAGTCCAAACTTGATTCTATAATTTTGTTTGCATTGTTTTCCCCTCAAACAGTGGAGTCTGCGCTCGCACGCACAGGCGGATTGCGCGTGTGCAGCGCCGTGTTTGTGTTCAGAGCGAAAGTGCAAAGTTGACGCTTTCATGGCGCTAGAATGTGGCAGACCGTGTTCTAACTCCACATGAGGCGTTTAAAGAGGCAAAACTCATTCACTATGTCATTTATTTCTGCCATCCTTTCAATAAAAACAAAGCCCATTAGATCTTGTACTGTACTTTACTGGGCTAAAGTGTTCTCGTCTATTATAATGATGATTGTTTTGTGTTTAGGACGGAGCCCTGGACTTGTTGAAGGAACTCAAAAGTTTCAACATAAATCTTAAACTTCTCCAGGTAATGAGTAAACTGAACAGCTCCAGAATGCAGCCAAGTGTCAGTGACATTGAGACACATTGCAGTGAAAACACAATAAATATGTGTAAATGTATATGACACGTAGGAAACCAGAATCGGCATGTCTGTAAATGCCATCAGGAAGCACTGCACAGACGAGGAAGTCATCACTCTGGCTAAATTCCTTATCAAAGACTGGAAAAGACTTCTGGGTAATGGATTCATGATATTCACAGAGCTGTTGTTAATGTTGAGTATGTTATGGACGAACAGTTGATTTTTCACAGACTCTGGGAACAATGAGAAAGCATCTGAACACAAGGACGGGCCGGGGTCCGAGAGAGCCGAGTCTCCTCCACTCAGCTCCCCGAGTAACAGCCACAGCAGGTCAGTACTGTCCAAGGTCAAGTCTTCAAGAACTACATTCAATTGTAAATACATAGTGCATAACATATATTTGCCAGGAGTAGACCTATGGGCCTGTGATGACCATATTACTAAGTACTAAGCTGTAAATCTACACACAATATTTTCACTTGTGAGATATTTTGACTGCTACAAGTGACAACTTCTTTGCAAATTATCTGTGCTTTTTATGAAGAAGAGATTAAGCTTGAGTAGTAACATGAATTCCTTAGTCTTTTATAGCAATTTACTAGATACTCACAGTTGCTTTTCACTTTTGGTAATGGTGCTCTTGTAGCCACAGCTGCCCTGGGGCGGGCTGAGGGAAGGGAGATCTGTGCTAACTGCAATCATCATCAGCATGTAATTATCATATCTAATAGTCTACTTTAAGGGTTTCAAATTAGATTCCAACAACTACAACAACAATAACGTCACAAATAGCCCATGGAAACATATCCTATAATTGTTCTTTGCAAAATATTCTGGATAAAACAAATTGCGTGAAATGTAATGTGTTAATCTCAGGAGGCTGGACATAAATCACGATTTAGACACAGACCGAATCCCCTCTGATACGACCCGCAAGGAACAACTTGATAACGAACACAAACCACAAAAGATTCCCGCACTTGAAAAGCCCGTAGCATCGCCTCTGAACGAGCCTCATGCAGCTCCACTCAAACAAGAGAAGCGCCACGAAGAGGTGAAAAAACAAAGAGCCGTGGAACGCCGTCACCACGAGCCAGGCGGCAAAAGACCCAAACATTCATTTGACCCACAAGTTGAAAAAACAGATCGAAAAAGGGAGAGGCATTTAGAAGAACACAAAGTTGTAATAAAAAAAGAGGAGGAGAAGCGAGACAGACATCCTGAAGTGTCAAAGAAGCACAGCTCTATAGACGACACGAGAAAGAGTCGTGAGGAGTTCGGGCATCACAGAGAGCGACTGGTGGAAGTTCACAAACCACTTTTCGAAAGGTTAGAAAAGTGATCGCTTCGTGTGACGAAAGCAAGAGTTGTTCAGATGTGTTCATTGCGTTTGATTTCAGAAAAAGTGTTCTGGACAGCAGTATTTTGTATCCGTCTCGCCGCCCGTCCCCTCCTCGACCCGTCCGACCTCCTCTTCCTGCAAAACCAATCAAACGCCCCTCTGTGGACGTGAAGAAAGACAGGTCAACAGCATGGACAACTGGCTCAAACTGCATGGATGACCCTTAAGCATGCCAGTGCTGCTTTACCATAATATTTGCTTGCATCACTGACAGTGCTTTGCAGCCACTGAATGTCAAAAATACTACACAACAGCTGCAATTATCCTGTGAAGTGTTGTCTTCCTCTTACTGCTGCTGGGTGCATGCCGGACACATCTGAAGATATTTTAAAGCATTTTATTTTACTCTTAAAATGATTTGTGGCTTCATAGTTTGAGCAGTGCTTTACTTATTGGCTGCACTTTCCAGCACAGCATCAGCTTGATGTCCTACCACTGTGTTTCTCAAACTGCGGTACACGCGTTCTTTTGGGTGGTGCGCTCTTTCCTCTGCAGTTCAAATATTTGCTGAATTTAGAGTCATTTGAATCACGTTTTTATTCCCAACGTTGGGGTTAGTCCTGGTGTGGTAGCCAAATGTTTTCTTATGGATTAGTCCTTCGGCATGTCACAATGTTGACTGGATGTCCTCTCCTAACCCGAACATTTGTTGTTATTTCAGGTTGTGTTCAAGAACCTTTAACATGTGTAATAAATAGAAAATGATGTTGTGTCTGTGCAGAAAAGACAGTAAAGAATCCCACAAACATTCACATTCAGACGTCTCCAAACCCACGTCCCCTGTGCTCAAACGCCCTTCACTGGAAACAAAGAGGTCAGCGCCCGCTTTTAACAGTGTTGCGTTAATCCAGTGCGTAACTGTAACATGTGTCACAATAGGAAGCTCCCCGCAGACCCAAACGCTCCGATTGCCCCACTTCCGCTCCACCTCCATCCCCCACCTGCAAGGTCAGTGGAGCCTGCATGCCTATCGTGTGCCAAAGATTGTCACGATAAACAAAGCTCCTCGTGTCCTTCAGAAAAGACCCTCCTGATCCCAACGCGCCTCTGCCTCCTCTGCCTCTGCACCTCCACCCTCCTCCGCCCATGAAACGCCCGTCTGTGGATGGGAAGAAGGAAAGGTCAGCGTTAATGGTGCTTGTCTGTGCGGATGAATTCAGAAAAGTGAAATTGTTGTGTGATTGTCCTGTGGCAGAAAGGAGTCTTCAGAGGCTAAAGGTTCAACACCGAAGAAGATGCCGGTCGAGGTTAAGAAAGAAAGGTCCATTTAAGATAATACGACATTTTCCACCAATAAAGCTTGAGTTGTTAAATCTGAGGCTTTGCACGTGACCTTAACGCTTTGAGTTTTTCATTCGTAAACCATAATCTTCTGGTTAATCTCATTGTACTGCGAACGCGGCGACAAATAACTTGTTTTTCTTGCAGGAAAGAGTCGTCTGAAAGCAAAGTGCCTAAAAAGCATTCAGGAGAGACCAAGCGAGACAGGTTGGCATGTGCAGAGTGCGTAGGTTATGAAGCATGCGGGTGAAATGTAGCACGTAGATCACGTCGAATATTGTCGCTGTGGTGAGGCGGACTTGGTTCTTTCAAAGTTGGTCACGTTTCTTGTTTCGTCAGGGTTGAGTCAAATGGCTCTCTCAAAAAGCCCAGTGAGGAGGTAAAGAAAGAGATACAAAGGTGTGCCACAAACAAAAAGGAAAATGGTGCATGATCGCCTGCCATGACAAGTACATTCACTTAACTGTTCTGTATGTGTGTTGTTTAGGAGGGAGTCGAGCGATTCTAAGCCGGTTCACCCCCCAAAGCGCCCTTCCACTGATGCTAAGTCTGACAGGTATGACAGTAATTAACTCAAATGTATGTACCTTTTTTGAATGAATACATAGAATAAAACCCTTTGGTTCGAAAGGCGAGAGTCGACTGATTCAAAGAGAAGCAGCTCGCCTCCGGCAAAGAAGCTGAGTGGTGAAAGGTAATTGTTCTGCATACAAAACCACTTCTGCTGTTATGTTTTCAGGGAGTTTGTGATGTTGTTTAAATTAATGCCTTTTTATTAGGAGAGAGTCACATGGATCTAAAACTACTGCTCTGTCTGAACCTCCACACAGGAAGCCCTCCACCGACAGCAATGACAGGTAAATGATATCAAATGTTGTTATAAAGTAGACTTGATCTTGTTTTGAGGAAATGTCTGCAACTAAAATTGTTGTTTTATTAAGGCGATTCATAGGTTGCACTACTCAAAAACAGAATTCAATCAAACATTCTCCAGCAGTGCAAGTGTTATTCCACATTAAACAAGATAACAACTTAGCCATAATTGGGATTTGAATATTGTCTGTTGATTTCTCCTTTTCCTTTCAATCTAATGAATATAAAAGACAAAAGAGTATTGTCTAAAAAGTCACCCATCTTGAATGTGTTTAGCAGAAAAAGCAAAGGCGATGTCCCTAAAACCCCCACGACGCCCACCAGCCCCCTGTCCCCTGGTTTTGGGACATCTGGCGGCCCGATGCCCCCTCACCTGTCCACTGGAGACTCAGTCAGAGACAAGTGTGTCGGGATGATCGCGGCTGCTCTGCGCACAGACAGTAGGACCATCACTTAACCCAACCCAGGCTCTCAAAGTGACAACGAAAATGATTTAAATACATGTTGCTAATGTCATTTATTTGTTTTCCCGGCATTTGTAGATGATTATAAGGAATTTGGAGCCAACTGTGACAGCATGGCAGTGGAGATTGAAGATCATATCCTTTAAATGGCTGATATTTTACTAATGTGTGGTGCATTTATGGTAACAACGGATTATAAACGATTGCTCCTCCTTGACTGGGTTCGCACATATTTACCAGGAGATAAGAGCCACTGATATGAAATATAAAAATAGAGTGCGAAGTCGAATCAGCAATTTGAAGGACCCTAAAAACCCTGGACTTCGCAAGAACGTCCTGGCGGGAAACATCGAGTTGAGTCGGATGGCCACCATGTCTGCAGAGGTGCACGATGCAACAAACACTATTTTTATGACTCTTTTGGGTGTGTCCTTAGTCTCTACTGGTTCTGTTTGTTTGTTAAGGAAATGGCCAGTGATGAGTTGAAACAGCTGCGGAATGTCCTGACCCAGGAGGCGATCCGGGAGCACCAGATGGCCAAAACAGGTGGCACCTCGACGGACCTTCTGCAGTGTGGCAAATGCAAGAAGAGGAACTGCACCTACAACCAGGTAATATCACTGAGTAGATGTTACTCGGATTTAATGTTCGGTGTTCGATTCATGTACGCTCACTATGTTTACATTGTTTATGTCACTCACTCAGAGCATGACAGAGGCTGATTAATATGAGTGTGTGTGTGTGTGTGTGTGTAAAATAGTCTGTTTTTAAGCATAGCGCGGCATTTAACAGAAAAAGTGTGACTGTGAAGCAGAGATCAGATCATAATTTGATTTTTTACACTGATATAATGATAAACACCAGGGGGCGCCCAACGGACAAGTGCGGCCCTCAGACCTATTTAGTTGTATGCCGCTAAATTAGGCCAAATGACCTCAAGTTTTTGGCAAATTTAATAATCGCTTTAACATCGTAACCTCAATTATTATAAAATTTTGGTGTGAGACAGACCTCATAAGAAGGTAGATCCCTTTATGTTCCATTTGAATGATTGGATACTGGGTACATTTACATGCCCAGTCAACTGTTGTTTATGTGGAAGAGAAAATACACCAAACATTTTTTTTTTCTTTGTCACTTTAGTTTTTCATTTTTTGCACAATTTTCCTTGTCAAAACCGGCACAGATCTGAAAAATAAGAGCGAAGCCAGATGACTCACATCAGATGTAACAGTGAACATGATAATCTGCATGTGTTTCAGAACAGGCCTATGATGCTCCATTATAAACATTTGTACACTCCTGATTTACAGCGTCTGTCTTCAAGTCGATTACAAATTGAATCACGATGAGTTATTTCACAATCTGTGCTTCATTTACTGCAGTACATGAACAGTAATCGATGTAGTGGCTGGAGCTCAGATTCATCCGTTTGCTGTATATGTTTGTGTTCAGGTGCAGACGCGCAGCGCTGATGAGCCCATGACCACATTTGTCTTATGTAACGAGTGTGGAAACCGCTGGAAGGTATTATTATCTCCACATGAGGTTAATGTAATTGTGTGTGAATATGTGCTGACATATTGTTTTATTTCAGTTCTGTTGATGTTGAATACCAAGAGACCTTATGGACCTTAATGTTTTTATGATGCAAGAGGAGAATTACTGCAGCTAGTGATTAAAGTGAAAAAGTATTCTCCCAGTTTTTACTTGAAACCTAAAGCTTTGTGTGCATGCTATTTTAATCAGATTTATGAACTAAGGACAGCATGGATTTTAGTTGGATTTCAACAATTTGTATTAATGACACTAATAATGAATTCAATTCTGTTGCAGCTGTGTTTTTGTACATTTAATATTAATAAAAATGCATAATAAAATGCAGATGTAATCAATGGTTCAGTTTACTCTCCGCTGCGTTTAAAGGCAAAGATGTCAAGTCAAATTCAGTTATAGAGCACATTTAAAACAGCTGCCACTGTGCACAGCATTACAAAGACAATAGCAATGACCACAAAGACAATAGCAATGACCACTAGATGGCAACAAAGATTTACAACTTTGAAACATCAGTTACTAACCTATGGCACTTTTCCTCACTTTCTCACAAATGAGATGCGGCAAAACCTAAATATAATCCATACTAAATGATTTTGTTGTCTCAGAGTGCCTTGTACCGTCGCATTGTGTTTTTTCTATAGTAGCAGGTCTAATAATAACCTGCCTCATCATGGAAGCTCTGTGTGTCAAGTCATTGCTTGTGTTCGGAGAGAATATGGTGTTATAGTTGTCTCTTCATGTGGGGCTATGCACATATGCACATACATTATTCTGATTGAATAATGGAACCTAAATAAAGTGCTCATTGTTACTGTGCAGTTCAAAGGGGCCGAGACCCAGTCATGTGTCCTCATACAGTTTTAACCACTCTGCCAGTGTGCTGCCTACCACACCAGTCACCAGTTATTTGAATAAAAAATAAAAAAACATATCACAAAACGACCAAGAAGACAAGTTAGAACAAGTCAGAATATTGGGTTGGATTATTTACCAGTTGAATGTGACAGTGAGGGTCTTTTTGTTTTTTTCAGTTCAGACCATGTGGACGCTCCTTGTTTTCCCCCCTGTTGCTTTCCAGTTGCTTGAGTATTTCTTTTCTCTTTTTGGTAAGGAACATTGAGTCAAAGGAGTCGTGACACTTGAATAGCATCAGCTCATTCTGAAGCGAGGGAAAGCACCTTGACCTGCAATTTTCTTCTCTCCATTTATGCCCACTACAAACCTCCTGCCCTGTGAACCATTGTGCATATTATAAAGAAAGATGTGGCATTTATGAAAAATATTTCAGTTTTGCAGTTTGGTGGCCTTGTCATCATCCAATAAGAGAAAAGAGGTGCCTGTGCTTTTGCGTCAGACCCACTAATGTTTTTAGATAAACCTCCACTCCCTGTAGAGCAGCAAGATGAAAGAGCTCCAGTTTTTGCACAAAATAACAGAGAATGTGAAGAAGAGAGAGAATGGATGATCTAAAACTCATGACTCCAGGGGAGCAAACGTCTTCTTTCACAGTTGCCACCGCTGTTTTCTTTGAATTCTTTGAATTTTCACGCAGTTTTTCATTGACAGGTGAAAGTAAATCTTTTTTTAAAGTTTTTTTTTACAAGTTATGCACAATTTGAATATTGAAATATGAAAGTAAGGAGGAGGATTTCCAGAGTGAAGAAGACATCTGACTCTCACAGACGAACAGACGGACGTGAGATCGACAGTGGAGCTGGACCCACTCAGGAGGAGAACCAGTTCATCAAGAGGAGAACCAGCTCATCAAGAGGAGAACCAGTTCTTCCAGGCAGATGAAGGATCGTCCATATGGGGTAGAGACCGCTTCACCAGGAGAGGAGCATCTGGGTCCACTCCCCTCGGGGATAGAGGGAAGTAAGAAAAAGAAAAAGCAATGAGCAGATTGCAAGTCGAATGAAATATTATATATATAGAATAAGTAGTCAGAAGTCAGAAGCAGAGGATAGATAGTGCTCCCGCAGCATAGTTGCTCCTAGGGCAGCATAGCTGAAACTGTACTGATGTGGCTGAGTGACGTTCCCATGGGGTGGTGTGTGACAAGAAGAAGTTGCGGACACTGTTCTGTACTTTTCGAAGATGTTTAATACAGATAACAGCATCAGATAACAGGACAGCAGAAAACAGCGCCCGGGTCGCCGATGATCAGGAACCCCGTCTCTGGGCGCACCTCGCCTTATATACTGAAACCGCACAAAGACCGATAAACAATATCTGACAGGTATGACCCTATCCATGTACCAACGGATTAGCCAATGAGAGAACAAGATGTAAAGGTATCCTTATTTGGGTAGCACCAGGGGAAAGTTACAGGATGAGAACATGCGTGTGTGTGCCGATGTTCAGACCTATATCTCCTTTTTCGGCCTATCGCTTCGCCTGTTGCGTACTCCTAGCAATAAATTACAACAGGCCTCAGTACTCCTAACAACTTGTAGAAGAGTTAAACAAACCGAGGGGGATAGATAGAACAGAATGTACAGTTCAGATACTTCAGATTCCTCCCTTCTGAGTGATTAAGCTCAGATCAATTAATTAATTAGACACGATCAGCGACAAGCGAGAGCAAAAACCTGCTTGTCGATGCTTATTTTTGTTTAGCAGGAAAAATTCTCTCACGGCACCAACCGTCAGTTGTTCTGACCGATCTTGGCTACCACCCCTTCTGGCTGTCCTTGATCGTGTTACCTAACGACCTAAACAGCCTCACTCCTTTAATTATCATTAACTTTAAGAGTAAATTTGTATTTAGTCTTAAGTTATTATCCAATTGAATCAATCCTTAATCGCTACTGTGTGAGGATATTCGTGTCGCCGCACAACCTAAACATCAGCACTGGATTATCAACAACACCTCAACACATCAACACATCAACACATGAGTATAATTTATTTCATCAACCCTTTACTTATTTAACCAAATCATTTAATTAACCCTTTTATCATTCTATTATAACTCTTTTCACCGCTCCTCTCAGCGATGATTATGTTGTCTTCACAGCGTTGATATGTTGTGATGTTTGGCTCCAGCGTTCTCCTTTGTTATTCACAATGTCCACTCCAGTTATTGTCCATGTCCATTGTCCCTTTTAACAGCATTTCAGCATCGTCCTGGGAACAAAAATAACTGAACAGTATCTTGTATCTTGCAATCTTTTCATGTAAAAACATCCTCTAAAAAGTAATTTTATTTTTTATGTGAACGGAATATAGATATATATATATATATATAAGTGTGATAATATAATGGTTAACCAAATGTTATAAGGAAAATAAATCATGGAATGTATAAAACAAAAACAATAGAAAATAAATGTAAAAAATTTATGTAATGGAATGTAATGTACTGTACTCCTCCCTTAAACCAGAACACTCCTTCTATGTGAGTGATAGGCTAACCATCATTCATGATCATGTGCATGCATCCCCTTTAAGGAACCATCACCATGAATGATAACTCCTGTTGAGTTAAGCTAATTTACTATTAACTAATTCTAAACCCCATTTCCATTTTAGCTGTTGATGTAATAGTCAATGTTCTTGCTGTTTTAACAGACAACTTCATCTTTGCTGTTGTCCTAGTTAATGTTGATGTCAACGTTGACTTTCACTCACAGTCATCTTGTATACTTAATCATTAATGTAATCATTAATGCAAATATTTCTAAACAGCACCAATCTATAATTTTGTCTTCACCTATAATTTTCTACTGCAACACGCCATTCCTAATTTCTTCTAATCTAAGTATTTCTCCCATTATTGTAAAGAATATATCTTCTCTGATTATTTCCTCTTCCGTATTTTCCCTTAATTCAAGATTTCCCCTTTTTAGTCACTACTAAATTTAGCTTCCTATTTGGTTTTGAACCCAGTTATCAAATCGACTTCGTCAGTGGAAATTGCTTAAACCCTTAGTATAGAGATTCATTTCTGTTGTAATGTCACCACTGTTTTCCCCCATTTCAGACCGATTTGTCTGCAATGTCTGTAGAAAATTCTCATCAAATGTTCCCTCATATTATTATTAACATATAGCATCTCGTTCTCTAATAGCTTTAAACTATGGTTCTTACCACTAGTGCAAACGCTGCGTTGACATATGTGCACCCGTCACCACTCATGTGGTTTCATTTGAAATCGTCACTCACTTGAACGTTGTCAATGTCAGTGGAAGCTCTTCTCCCAGTTCAAACCTCTATTTTGCGAGATGATTTTCCAAAACGCTATTTCTAATTTGTTTCCTACATTAATCTAGTCTTTAATCTAGTTTAATCTCCTTAAATCCAATCCAATTTGATCAAATTTTATTAAATTTCTAAATTTATTCAGTTTTTTATTATTCACAAATTCTGTCTTTCTCCAGAAAGATTCTGTTTGACAGTCTCCACCTCCTTATGATTTTCTACACAAAACTTCACTACACACAAACTTGGCAACAGATGATGCATCTCTTCTGTTCAAGTTTTGAAAGTAGTTCAAAGTAAATATTGTCTCTGGTTGGTGTCTAATTGTCTCTTAACCTCCTCCCTTGCACCATGCGCTAAGCCATGTGCTTCATGAATAATTAGAACCAACAGTCTAAAATCAAATCTTTAAAATCTTTAAAATCAAAATCATCTTTAATTTAATATTTTCTTTCAAATTCACCTCATATGTGACTTAAAGAACTTCTCACTGCATTTTCACCGGTCACAAGGTTTGCAGCTTCTTCGGCTGTTCTGTTTACTTTGTGAGACTTTTAGCACTTAATTTATGTAGTACATTTAGCTATTGCTATTTATCTATTTATTATTATTATATTTTCCAATTCTTCTTGCAGTATAGTAACTTCTTCTGAGACTTTGTCTCCCTTTTTCCCAATAGTTTCTGTAACACTTGATAGAGTCTTTATGACACATTTCTTTATTCAGTGAATAATTATCATGTCATCCATGTCTTATATGATCGTCCTTTATAGATTCTTGTTCAATTTCAGCCAAATTTTCTTCCAGAATTTTCTTCAACAATTTTAGACTCCATTTTAGTCCCATGGCCAGTCTTTCATCAATTGTAATCTTCATGAATCCTTGATCTTCCTCTCGGATCTTCAGGGCATCTCTTAAACCCCAGACCCCAGGCCCCTGTAAGGGTTTACCGGGCCTCTCTGTCGTATGGCTGGTCCATTGTATCTTCCTACGAACCCGCTTCTGAAACCTCCTCTGAAGTCTCCTCTGAAGCTTCCTCTTTCTTTCCTGCACTCACGGGCGTAATGACCAAGCCGTCCGCAATTGTAACATTCTGCTGAAGATCTCTTCGGGTTTCCTTTATTGAAATTACCTCTGTTGTAGTTTTCTCGGCCTCTATCTCCCCAGGTTTGTTGCTGGTTAAAGGCTGGTTTGGTGAAGACAATCTGTGGTCCCCATGACCCTGTCTGTGGTCCCCATGACCCTGTCTGTGGTCCCCATGACCCTGTCTGTGGTGGCAGATTCTGAACCTGGTTTGGTTGTGTTTGAGGCAATGGCTGGTTCACTTGAGGATGATTTTGTATCACCATCGCTTGTCTCTTTTCTTTCTTCTTAGTGTCAACCAAATGCACTTGATCTAGCTTTTCCATCACCTCTTGGTCTTGTACCTTTTTCCGATATAGCTCCACGTGATGAGCTATGTGGTCTGAATAAACACTAATTGTCATGCTTCCAAGGCCAACCACTTTTTCCAATTTCCTTCTTACTGGTGCCGGCAAGCCTTTCTGAATTTTAGCTCGCAAAATGGACTGTTCCATTGGGTTCGCCTCTGGGTTGTTGCCAGTAACATTTCCCCACACCTGATGAGCTTTTGATACGTATGCTCTTGGATTCTCCTCCTGTCCAAGCGGTTGAAGAATGATATTGTCTGGATGAACGTTTGTTGGAAACATCTCACACATTGCTCTACAAATGGCTCCCTTACAAGCAACGAACAGCTCTGCGTCGTACACTGCTGTATTCGCATATTGGTTCAGTCCTGCTTTGGTCAACACTTCTTGCATCCCTGCCATGCCAAGAATAGTTGCTAGTAGTCTCTTCATATCTCCCATTGCAGCTTGTGTCCCCACTAACATCTCCTCCAGTTTAGCTATCCAGGGGTGTGCCCCATCTTGAAGTATGGGCAGCTTTTCCATCAAATCCGACATATCGACATTTTGCCATGGTTTGTATTCCAAATTTTGTCCTTTTATTAGTATTGGGCACATCTTCTGGTTTATTCCCTTTGTCACTGTTCTGTCACGCAGTTCATACTGCGCAGGCTCTGAGAACGTAAGTCGATGTTTACTAGATGCTTTCGGTCTGTTCTCCGCATTTCTCCAGGATGTTGAATCAGAATCATCACTCTGATCTTGAGTCTCCTTATTTGAATCTGTTCCATCTTCTGACTCTTCATCGCTGTCCTCTGTTTCAGTGTCATTGTTCTCCTTTTGTGTTTTGCATGTCACCTTTAATGACTTCTTTCCTTTTCTCTCCGCGGCAGCCAAAACTCTCTTCACAGCTGGATCGTATCCATTCGCTGCTCCTTCTTCTTCATCACTTTTGTCATTTTTGGTGGACAATTTTCTGAGTTTTTGTTCAAGGGTTTTCAAGCTTGACTTCATCTTCTTCTTCTTCTTGTTTCTGAGTTTTTGATACATTGTTACAGTTGTTGTAGCTTTACCAGTCTCTATTACTTGTTAATTTTCGTCTTCAATTTTGTATCTTCCATCTTGAGTCATCACTGGAAGCTGTGGATATTCTTTTGCAATATCCTTTAATTTCTCGTAAGGTGGAGGCATCTTCACTGTTGCCTGCGTATATGAGGATGATCTATTGATCTCTTCCCTCACCTTTTCCACTTTTGGCTTATTTATTTTCTCCCTTTTCTCTTTGTTTTCGAGCCACTTGATCCCTTCGTTTTCGAACAACTGCATCACTTCTAATTCAATTCTTCTCTTCTCTTTGCGTTTCCGTCCAATTCTTCCTCTCTTTTGGTTGGCTTTGTATGTTTCGATCAACACCTGTAGTATTTTAATTACGTCCTTCACAAGATGATTGTTTATCTGCACCAAATGCACTGTAGTATTTAGTCTTGATGTCGCCATCATGCTATATTTTCTTTCTTTAGATTTATTTTATTTTATTTTGTTAAATTAATTTACCTCAACGTAGTGTTTTCTCTAACACTTCCCAAGTTATTTAGTCCGTTGGTAACAACTTCAAAGATCGTTTGCCAATCTCAGCGGATGTGAAAGAAATTGGTGTCCAATGTCAACCAAAATTCAAAATTATAACTAAAGAGTAAAAATAAATCCAATGTCTATCAAAAAACAAAGTTATTTTTATCTAACTAAAGAGTAAAAATAAACAAATTCAAAATAATACCTTATCCAATTAATCTTAAGATATGAGAAAATCAAAGCTATATTTGTATTAAATTGAAATAAAATTTCAGCAAAATCTCAGGATTTGCAGTGGACCAACTAAAAATGTAAAATTCTTTATTGTAGAAATATGTCTTATCGTATGGACAACATCAACAATCTGAAATTGGTGACCAATGTAAATCAGGTCAAAGTTATTTTCTATCTGACTTAACAATACACAATTCCAAAATGTACCTTATTCAATTCAAATCAGGATATTGTACCACTGGTTATTCAACTTAGGACATAATAGGACCAACTTAATTTTTATCCGATTAAGTAGCATAAAAACAATTCTCTTAACTCACAATGGACCACACCAATGCAACAGTTCTCGATTGTAAAGATACGCCTTATTTATTATTATTATGTGTACCCCCAACAATCAGTCATTGCCAAGTTTTTGCATAACAGAAGTATGTGATTATAAATGTGTAATTACACAGTCTTTTTTAATGCAAGAGTTTGTGAATAGAAACAAACTGGCCTTTTCCAAGGTCTTCTCCTCCAGTTGACTGCTTGGTTTCGTCAAACTGTTCCACTCCGTTTCCTGTCTCCTTCTGTCACTCCGATCTCGTATGTTGTCGCAATAACAGAAAAGAGAAAACAGTGATTAGTTCACGTTAATCCTTTGCCAATTCAGGTTATTTCAAACAATTATCATAGCATAAGTTTCATCATGAATCATTTTCTTAATCATCCAATAAGGTATCGTGGTCCAGTTGTCCCCCTTGAAACATATCTTAACAGACTCCACAGAACAAAGAAAATGATATAAAAATGACCGACAAAAACGACTCCACACTCCGGATCAGCACTCACACAAAGACAACATCTGCTGCTCAACTTAAAGTAAATTTATTTTTTACTTAAAGTTAAACTTCACGTTTCTTCAAACTTAGAAAGACTATCTGTTTCCTCTCTCAGACCGCACCCTGAAAACACAATTTTACTCTGCAAACAAAGAAACACGCACAACGACAAAATAACCTTCGAGTTCCAGCCTCAAAGATAACTAACCAACGACCAACCAACAAGTTAGCTATATCTTATAACCAAAAAAACGCAAAATCCCACATAAAAACAAACAAACAAACAACAAACTCGAGTAACGTAAAACTTATTTGCATGCTTTTTAATCTCAACTTCAAACTGTAACAGCGCACAAAACTAACTCTTCTCTCTTGAGTTAAGCGGTTTGCTCCCCTCCCTTTCTCCTTCTCTCTCTCCGACACTCACTGACACACCAAAACGCAGCAGCAGAAAGGAAAACGAAAAAGGTGGGGGCTAGCGCCTGGAGCTCTCATACTTTTTAACACTTTAAACTTTAATCTTTAATCTTTAAACTTTAACCCTTAACCTCCGTCTTCTAAATCTAGTTCCAAAATGCTTCTTGGAAACGCATAACATAACCTAACTACCCGTTATACGTCTCCTCAGCATCCTCCTTCAGTTTATTTTTTCAATTTAACTAACAAACTTCATTTCAACTTTAAACTTAAACCTTTATTGTCTAAATCTGGTTCCAAAATACTTCTTGGCAGACGTATCATCACCTAGGTGCCAAAATTGACAACTTAAAACCGAGGCCTCGGACTTTCTTTGTCTATACGTCTCCTCAGTATCCTCCTTCAGTTTATTTATGCCAATTCAACAAATTTGAGACGCGTTCCTTCTTCCCACACAAACACGCCTCACAGAACATCTCCCCCACACAGCTCTTTAACGGAAACAGGCATAGGACACCAGCACTCGCACAGCATCAAACCAAAGGTCGACAGGTAAAACTCACCTAGGCCAATGATTTTCTGCTGTTTAGAGGCTTCAATCCAGTTTGCAATCCGTCCCGATTTTGTGGCGCCATTTGATGTGGCTGAGTGACGTTCCCATGGGGTGGTGTGTGACAAGAAGTTGCGGACACTGTTCTGTACTTTTCGAAGATGTTTAATACAGATAACAGCATCAGATAACAGGACAGCAGAAAACAGCGCCCGGGTCGCCGATGATCAGGAACCCCGTCTCTGGACGCACCTCGCCTTATATACTGAAACCGAACAAAGACCGATAAACAATATCTGACAGGTATGACCCTATCCATGTACCAACGGATTAGCCAATGAGAGAACAAGATGTAAAGGTATCCTTATTTGGGTAGCACCAGGGGAAAGTTACAGGATGAGAACATGCGTGTGTGTGCCGATGTTCAGACCTATATCTCCTTTTTCGGCCTATCGCTTCGCCTGTTGCGTACTCCTAGCAATAAATTACAACAGGCCTCAGTACTCCTAACAACGTGTAGAAGAGTTAAACAAACCGAGGGGGATAGATAGAACAGAATGTACAGTTCAGATACTTCATATTTTTTTTACGTTTATATTTCTGTTCCTAAGTGGCCTGACCATAAGCTATTTCAAAGAAGAACGTTTTAAGCCTGGTCTTAAATGAAGAGACTGTGTCGGCCTCTTTAACATGGACAGGGAGCTGATTCCATAATACAGGAGCTTGGTAGCTAAACGCTCTACTTCCTACCTACTGTGCTTTTAGAGACTCTTGGACCACCAGAAGGCCAGCATTTTGAGAGCGAAGAGCTCTGTTTGGATGATATGGCACTTAACATCTTTGAGGTAGGGTGGGGCCATTTATAGCTTTGTAAGTCGGGAGGAAGATTTTCAATTTGATTCTAAACTCGACAGAAGCCAGTGAAGAGACTCGAGCACCGGCGTAATGTGGTCTCTTTTTTTAGTTACTGTTAGTATAAGATATAATAT
This sequence comes from Eucyclogobius newberryi, assembly GCF_026437365.1. Lineage (NCBI taxonomy): Eukaryota > Metazoa > Chordata > Actinopteri > Gobiiformes > Gobiidae > Eucyclogobius > Eucyclogobius newberryi. The sequence goes on along the minus strand of NW_027315945.1, from coordinate 25,645,606 downwards.
TTTGTCTTAAAATCACTATGGCAACAGTCCTGATTTCTCATCCTTCTGAAATCTATGGATATAGTGCAACAGAAAGAGCTGATTCAAAATAAATAATAATAATGTTGGTGTAGGTGATATTCCTCAACTTTATACAGACATTTCACATTTGTCTGATTATCGATTAATACATTTAAAGACATGTTTTAACACATTTCTGTTGAATTGACCTAATATCAACTGAGTATATATATATTTTTTGGACATATTCTTTGGATTACACAGACATTTTTTTTGGACACTCAAAGCTTTGCATTGTTTCATTATCATCCGGAAATCTTCTAGTGTTGCCACAGCTGCCCTGGGGCAGACTGATGCAATCCAACCACCAATCACTCACACACCAGAGACTTACTAGGAAATGTGGATGAAGTGTCTTGCCTAAGGACACAACCACAGTGAGACCAAGAGCTAGTGCTGCTCCCATCCAAATACCAACCAGGCCCAACCCTCTTTAGCCTTCTGAGGTAAGACGAGCTCGGGGCCGCCAGGGCACATATCTTTATGCCATTTTGCCATAAAACAAGATCTAATTGATTCAAGACAGATCCAGTCATTACACTAATAACTTACTGTGGGATAATGATAATTTAAACATGACTCACTGAGAGGACCATGACTATAATAATATTTCTCAACAGGCTGAAAGCACATCTAGCAGACTGGAAATTTACTTAAGTTGCTTTGTTCAGTTCATTTAAAACGCAAAACAACAAGCTTCTGAGATGCAAATGAGTCGGGATGACCGAAATGTCAGCCCATTAAAAAAGCTCTTCTTCAGCACTATTATCACAAGTAATGAACCCCGGGCCCTATTCAAATGGAAATATTCTTTTTCTGTATGAAAGCCTCATGAAAACCCGTGGAGAAAGGTTTGGCATCAATTATGAGTGGAAAATAGACAATAATCTGTCAGCTGGGCATTCAAGTGTCCGGAATGATAATTAAATCAAACTAACAGAAAGCTTCCTGTGTTATGAAGTATCTGGTGGGCTATCTCTCTGGTCAAGGTAATCATTTCTGAGGCCTTGTGTTTGCAGCACAAATAAGATTTCACAATTAGAGAGACCTGGCATAATAAAAAAGGCTTTCATTTCCCCAAATAGTTTATTTCTATAAGTATAAGGGATCCATTGTCATTATTTACCTAATGTAAAGTTCACCGTTGTCTTTTATTATTATTATTATTATTATTATTATTATTAATAATAATAATCTATTTTTCTGTTGCTGTTGTTTTTTTAATTAAATATTGTCTCCTCGCTGGGCTGGATGCTTGCCTCTACTGGCAACAATGGGAAGCATAATTAATATTTCTAGAACTGATATTAGCAACATGGCGCTAACAGGCAGATAAATAGGTTTTGCAATGATCAGAATGAGTGTGATGATACACAAGAGAGTATAATATAAGCTTTAGAAATACACAGGAGTACATTCTATCTTTAAATGTATTTAATAAGTGCGGAATCCCAAAGTTTTAGCTGTTGAAAATGAAACACCTTCACCATTTCTCACCATTGCAGGCACAAACATAAAATGCTACTGCAGGTGCGCTTTTGATCCGAGCGCAACAGCACAACATAGTTAAAAGCTATAAGATACATTTAAACGACTAAACACATGTCCCTAGTACCATGGACAGCGCCAGGCAGCGTGTGGCTTTTGGCTTGTCGTCTCACAGATGACTAATCCCTGTGCGTAACAGTGATTCCTGGACAACTCTGGCTCTTAATGATGGCTTTGTGTCTTCCATTGAACGCATGTTCTCCAGCATTAGGGCTAAAAGGGAAACAGGAAACACGCACCGCAATTACGCGCTCATTTGGGATAAATCTCTCAGTGGACATATACATTGCATTTCAAGAACTTTATTGGATTCTTGCAAAGTTAGATAAATATTGACAGAGGCTAGACTGTAATTACAATACATAACAACAGTAACATACAAAAACTACAGACAATAGAAGCACAAGTTAAACAGACAAGTGTAATTCACCTTAAACTCTAATGAGAGCTCACTTACTTATTGTCAATTATCATTAAAAATATAAACAACACATTTAACAAAGGAGGAATTAAAGGGGTAAAAAGTACCTCTGTGAACACAATCTGGCATAAATTTGTTTTTGCCAATAAATTCTACTAAATATTATGACACAATAAACAACTCCGAAAAAATAGTAGAAGTAAAAGATTATGAGAGACAACTAATGTTCAAGTAAAAACTACATAACAATCACTCATCCTGCTCCAAATTATGATGATGGTTGGCTGTAGAAAAGCAGTGATCAATATGTCACACAAAGACTGATCCTGTGCATGGCATAAAGATACATTATTAGTATGAAAAGAGCCAACTCTTTTCATTCTGCTCTGAAAAAAGCCAATTGTATGTCACACATTATTCACACTTTCTTGACGAGCTCCATCTTTGGCCGCCGTTTTCCAATACATTTTCCTTCATAAAACTTTCTCTAACTTTGACATTTGCCTTTGCCCTCTCATTATATGTGTGACTTGAGTTTGTTTCCTTTGCTGGTGATATTTATGTGTTAAACGTGCAGTGCAAGTCCCTCTGATGTCACTGAAAGGGCAGCAGTCGGTGACAAAGGTCTTCCTGCGTTTTTTCAACTTCATATGGAGATGCTCCCTCTGTTTCCATGACAACCTGGATATATTGGGTCACATTTATTCAGGTTTGACTCTTGAATTTGTTCTTTTGTCCTGTTAGTTTGCAGGTAATTGTCTTCGTCTCATTCGGCTTGAGAAGTTGTCATTACAAATGCTTTTGCTGCAATGTTCCTCTTAAAGATGAACGATGGGACTTTTTGGAGGGTCTGAAATGTAGATAATAATATTGTGAATATTGTTCGCACTTTTAATATCAAGTGTATTCATTAATTCAAATTAAAATAATTTACAGACATTTCACATTCGTCTGGTAAACCAATACGTTTAAAGACATGTTTTAACACATTTCTGTTAAATTGACATAATATCGTCTGACTATGTTTTGCCAATTGAAAAGCTTATTTTTTTGTAGGACAGCACAGTGATATCGCTGTGGGTTTCAGTCAAGTACCTTTATAGTTTGCTCATAGAGAGACTCTATGAGCGGTTTTAGCAGCGTTGCATTTGCATGGGACCAGATAGTTTTTTACATGTGTAAAATGATCATGTCAAGCACAAAGACTTAAGCTGTTTGAGAGGATAGTTGTGGCCTCATAAAGCAACAATTTGAGAGTTTGACCTTGATTGAGTTGAGATTAGTTTCAGGTGAAACTTAAGATAGTGTAAACCAATAGGACAGGTTATTAACAGGAGGTTCTGCCTGGTGGGCAGGGCTTATGCCGCCCAGAGTAGGATAAATATCTTCTCCTTTGTAGAAAAAGTTTAAAAAGTTGTCATCTGGACATCTATCGTCATTTGGTCATAAAATTAGCCCATTTTAGTCCTGTTGTTGTGGACTTTGTTTGGTCCGATTATTATTACTTTGTTTTGTCTTGATCTAGTCCAGGTTTAGTTTTGGGTTAAATCCTGGTTTATTCCCACTTTCGATGTGTTGAATGTGCAAAATATGAAGTAACATGCACCTATTGTTTCAACAAACCTAAAGTTTCAGCCAAACTCACTCTTTTCACAAAAGTGGTTCATCTGCCCTTCCTGTAGCCACAATGCGTAAAATTAGAATTGTTTTGTAATCTCTTCCCCTCTGCTTGCTTTCTCATTTGTGTGATTGTGTTGAGGGTTCAGTGGATCACGTCTGTGCAGTGACTGTCCTCTCTATTCCTCATCTCCTCTGACACCTTCAGCCTCCCACGACGGAGGCTTCAGCATGTGGTCTCACCTCGGCTGACCTCCCCCACACCACGCACTGGCACAGATATTCACATAACAAGAACCTTAGAAATGTAGAGTCTCATTTTGGTTTGGTTTTAAAAAGGGCTCACAAGAATATCTCAAAAGTTGTCATCTCGTCGTCTCCAACAAAGTTATTGGTGCACTTTTCTGTTGAAGGGTGGGCTGCCCTTTGCCTGGAATTAGGCCTGTCACGATAATTACAACTATATCGACTAATAATTAACTTGACTCAATATCGTGGGTACTTTTTTTTGCTTTTTTTGTACTAGTGGGGGACTTTTAGTTATTTATATGACAAGATTTATCCATGGATCTCCCAGATAGCCAGAGAGTTTCCTGAGATGTGCTGAATGAGCTGATCTGTAAAAGATACTGACAGATACATAATACAATAGCCTATATTCGAACACTCAAAATGTGGTGAAATTGCACACGCCACGCCACAGTTATGGACAGAAAGGATCTGAATGTGAGCTTTGTGGATGTCCCGCTCTTGGTCATGGGTCTGGGCAGCATTTAGCGTTGTGTGGTTACTTTACACACAGTTGCCGTTATTTATTGGCTTTAATGAAGGAAACTTTTAGCATTTAATGTTACAAACGTTGAGATGGGTAGAATTACTAGTTAAAGGTTAATTATGTTTTGACTCCATTATAAATGTTAAATATGCTAATAAAAATACATGCATCTCATTCACTCACTAATGGTTCATTTTTGTGAATTTAGGCTTTTTAAAGACTTGGTTTCTTATTCTACTCTAAAACTCTGGCAACCCTAACAGTATGTGTGATGTAGGTCCTTTAGAAGTTGCCCAATGAATGTTTCAAAAGGAACAAATTCCTTTCAAAAAGAATTACAAGCTTGTGTGGCCTTTTATTCTGTTTTATTCATTTTTCCAGAAGATTACTTAAACACTAAAATTACGAACCTTTAGTGTTGACAGTTTACAGCAAATTACGCAATTGATCAATCACGACTCAAGTGGGGATTCAATGTTATAAAGAAGTGGTGCCATTAGGGTGATGAACGTCCTGCCTCACCTGTTGCTGAGTCTGAGAACACCGCCTCAGTGTGAAGGGGGCGACGCTCACAGGAACACAGCAGGGAGCTCTCCTCTGCACAAACTGTCACATATAAGACATTTAAATTAGAATACACTTAAATGATTTACTTTAAGGGACCATGTACAAATGCATTCATCTTACCAAAGAAAATATGATCTACACCAGATTTAGCAATGGCTATTTTCAACCTGCAGAGTTGTGGGTTAGGACAATGAAAGTACAGTACACACATCATTACAATTATCAACTAAATTAACAAAATTAGCTCTTTGTTAACATTACCTAAACGAATATTGAAAGTAATTCTTTTAATTTGTTTTTACAGCGTGACTGATGTTGACACAGTGGATTGTCTACGGTTGAGAACAGACAATTTCAGACTGGCTCCACTTTCTGATGGTTCAAAATGAGAAATCTGTCGACAATGGACTGGCCGGATCGGGGAGTTTGTTCAGACCACAAGTAAACATTCCCCAACCACTGTGAGTGCAACAGCTACTGACTGTTGCTGCCAGAACCATCAACAGCTTTCATTCACATATTTCAATATCACAACATCATATTGTCTCTTAACTACAATAGATAGATGTACAAAACATTATAATTGTAGGTTTTTGCCTGGTGTGGTTTGTTTCTAAATGCTGCTACTTTCTCCATCGCCGACATTCTTACTATCATTACTAAAACTATCCTTTGCCACATCTAAAAGTGATTAAAATGTATAGTATTTTTCATAAATCTGTTACACACAAATCATTGAGGGAATTATGTAAGCGTAAGTGCACGTTTACTGTCTAAAAGCACTCGGAGTGGATTGTTAATCTACGAGTCGGCAGATAATTGCCATGCCCTGATAACGCTGCCCCCACAATTACACGTTGGGCTCTGGGGGGCTTCTCATTGAGTCAAATTGGACTATGGCGTCATCACTTGCTAAATTACTACTGATGTATCTGCAGCTCAAAAAGAAACATGAAAAAGGGAAAAAAGGGTTAAATGGCACACACTGGACCGCAAAACTGACACGAGCTGGAGCTATTGTCACAGTGACCCAGGAAACCACAGTCTTTGTTTGGACACTCTGGACTCTAGCGGCCACGGTTCGTAAATATACTGTGCAGAGCTGTGAGATTGAGATTCAGTCACTTTTAATCGTCAATGATCATTTTAGGGTCTTTTTAATTAAAATGATAGTTAATCCTCTGTCAGTAAAGTATCTGGTTTGGATCAGAATTCAGGGTTGTTTTTATATGATATATTTTGAGTCCAAATAAGTGCCTGTGTGGATTTTATGATTATACTCTAGGTCTAAATTAGGTACACAAATAGGTTTCACTGGTTTTGCCTCGTTAAGGCTATGTCTTGTACGGCTTGGCTCCTGGCCGTGTTCTATTTAATGATATATACTGAAATTTGGTACTTTCTCTGACCTCGGTGAAGTGAAGCTGTTCAAAGTTTGTGAACAAGACATTGCAATCTGTCCATCCAACCATGTTCTCACATATCTCACTGTGGGGTCAGGGGGTTATGTGAGGAGTGGACAGCTATAAACCAGACTTCTCAACCTACGGATCTCCAACTGCATCATTTCAGTCAACCAAAAAGTACAATAGAATTTGCTTCCTTCACTGGACTGATGAGGGATGCACAGACAGTGTTTGTCCCAATTTTTGCGCTGCCATCGCAAAAATTGATTAGATCCCCAAATAGGCAGGTAAACACAAAATCTATTTCTGCAGAAAATAAAATTGGCAGCTAACCCTTAATTTGACCGAGATTGACAGTTACAATAAGGCCGAACCTTGCCAGAAAGACAAAAGGTTACACAGTGCACATTTAAAATCTAATGTAACATGTTTGTATTTTTTTTTAATTTCCAAATTTTTGTCCCATAGGAGTTGTATTTTCAGCTTCAGACAGAGCCTAATCTATGTGTCGTATCATCGCATCAGCCAGAGGAGGCGACTCATATTCTCATGTTGTGCCACATTGAGGAAATTACACTTGTGCATGTACTTTCCTTTCTAGCCTGCTGTGTAAGTCATTAAACGCTGCAGGGTACAGCTTTCCCACTTGGGCAATGTTTTGGATGTTGCTTTTTGTAATGGTTTGAAGGTGCACACAGATAACAGCTGCTGACAGACCCTCTGGAGGTGATGTGAGAAAAGTACCATGAAAGAACCAATGAGAATAGAAGTGCCTGATAACACCAGTCCTCCCACGGCTCCTTTTCAGCGTCATGTAATGAGCAAATTATGTTTAATTATGTAAATTATGTATGTTCAATTTTGATACTTGCCAGGGCATGACACCATTACAAAATTATGTAAAAGCAAATGCTGCATATCAATCCTTTTGATGGGGTCAAAAGGTGAACCGCAGTGACTGAGTGTCATTAAGCTTGACTGGACATTGTCAAGTGTCAAGGGACAGATTTATAAGCCTCTTGGGGTCCGTCTGAGCACTGATGCTGGTAAAGCCTCTGTTTTAGTCCTGCTGGATCTCAGTGCTGCATTTGACACTGTTGATCACGGGATACTTCTACAGAGATTAGAGGACTGGGTGGACATCACTGGTATGGCCTTAAATTGGTTGAAGTCCCTGAAGTGTATTAAAACTAGGTCCATGCAAAGTTAGGCCTCATTCTGAGACTGGCTTTTAGGAATATGTGTGTTTCTACCAAAATGTCTATTCCACGGAATGTAAGGGGCCCACATCTGATTAACTACCGAATGGGAGATGTCTCCATTGGCTGCAAGGCCTTGAGATGCTCCATATACATCTGTGTAAACGTATGATCTCATCCTGTAACGTTCCCCTGGTGCTACCCAAATAAGGATACCTTTACATCTTGTTCTCTCATTGGCTAATCCGTTGGTACATGGATAGGGTCATACCTGTCAGATATTGTTTATCGGTCTTTGTGCAGTTTCAGTATATAAGGCGAGGTACGCCCAGAGACAGGGTTCGTCTTCCTGATCACCAGCGGACCCAGGGCGCTGTTTTCTGCTGTCCTGTATTTGACACTGCTTTCTCTGTAAATAAACTACCTTGAAAAGTTTGCAGAGCTTTGTCAGCGTGAATCCTTTGTCTACACCCTACGCCCCAAACGAGCATTGATCCAGCCACCACATCCCACCTTGAAAACAGGAAAATACTTTGTTGAGATTGGTGACTGTGTCTCTGAGAGCATAGCATTGACCTGTGGGGTGCCCCAAGGGTCAATCCTTGGACCCTTTCTGTTCAATCTGTACATGCTGCCGTTGGGAAAGCTAATGCGAAACAGTGGTGTGTCCTATCACAATTATGCAGACGACACTCAGCTCTATGTCTCACTGACGACAGGTGAATATGGACCAGTCAATTCACCTTGTCATTGCCTTCAACAGATCAGTTTGTGGATGCAAAACAACTTTCTCCAGCTGAACTCAGACGAGACTGAAATCATCGTCTTTGGCCACAGAAACAAAGAGAAATTGTTAGCGGTCACCTCCAGAGTCTCGCTCTCTAAAATCCGTAAACAAGGTCAAACATTTAGGAGTAAAAATGGACTCAGACCTGAATTTCAACAGCTACATCAACTCAATAACATCAGTTGCTGAGGGACTGGCCTCCTGCTGGTGCCCAGAGCCAAGACCAGACACGGAGAATCTGCGTTACAGCTCTATGGGGCAAAGGTCTGGAATAGCCTCCCCAAAGTTGTGAGACGGGCCCCCGCCCTGGCTAGGTTAAAGTTAAAGACTGTATTGTTTAACCGCGTCTATGACCTTATGTTTTTATTTATTTATTTTAACATACACTATTTTATATTTTATAAACTGTATTGTGTTTTTATTTTTCAAATGTGTTTTAACATTGTAAAGCACTTTGAAGCGCTTCGTATGAATTGTGCTCTATAAAAATAAATGTTATTGATTGATTGATGTGTGTATGTTTCGGGCTGATAAAACAGAAGTATAGTTTCATTCATGATTAATGGTTGTGCTGTACTAAAAGCCATATTTCATTTCAAAATATGGGTCCTGCATGGCCCCAGGTCAAAACGTCAAAACAAAATGCAGTGAAACCTGCTAAGCTTTAAAAATAAGCCTATGTCATCAGTTAATTAGTAAGTTACTTATATAAGCATTAATATTCAAGAAGAATGTGATGATAAACCCCAAAGTAAAAGTAAAACTCATAGATTAAGAATATTAATGTTGTCTTCTTTAGTAGGCTAGAAGTGTTGTTGTTTTGTCCAGGTCATCTCTGAAATAGAAGAAAGAACTAACTTACTGACGCTGCCCCCCGTGGTGATAAAGGTCTAATCGTCCTTCTTGTGCAGGCCAGAAGATCAGGTGACGCTCGGAGCTGCAATAAAACCATTCGCTCAATAAAGATAAGTCTAAATGAGCTATAAAGAAACTCCAAATGACGGATGTTCACTACTTGTTTAAATAGTGACCCACGATTTAAAGACGTCCCACAGTTGAATATAATACAACATCGGATCAGGAGAGAGAGAGAGAGAGAGAGAGAGAGAGAGAGAGAGAGAGACAGAGAGAGAGAGAGAGAGAGAGAGAGACGGACTCCCCCCGGACATTGCATCTCTCTGGCACATTCAGCGCTCCTCACTTTGAGCGCCTTTTCTCTTCTGCGCGTCTCTGGACGTCTCTGTCTTTGATCCGCCTAAACTTGACGGCTTCATGAACCATGATGGCAGCAGTCACTCTGGCCCTGGACACAGTTGGAGACTTGAAAGAGCGCTTCACAACCTCTGAAACTCCGACCAATGCGACACTGGGCGAGGACACGCTGCCCTTCTCAAACAAGAGCGCCGCGGGGGCAGGGGCCCCGGGCAGTCTGGTGCTGGAGGTGGGCATCACGGGCCTGTACTCTGTGATCTGCGTGGTGGGGCTCCTGGGCAACGTGCTCGTCATGTATGGGGTGGTCAGGTAAGAAGCAACACAAATGACTTATACTGCACGCGGCTGTAAAAGCACGCAACAAAGCGCAGCAATATAGTGTGCCTAAGATGTCTAATGTAATACTAATAATAATAATCATCATAATAATAATCATCATAATAATAATGCACAAATAATATCAACAGTTTATATATAAACCCTTTAAAATGCGATGTCATCAGAATGTTCAATATATAATACACTTATTAATTGTCATCAGATCTAAAGCCTGATTGTCTTTGAATTTCCAGTAGAAATGTCAGTTTTATCATTTATAGCCTCAATATTGTATTTAAGCTTCACAAAATGTCGTTTTTTTGTGTGTATGTAATCTGTAGGTAAAATGGAGGAAAAAAACGATTGTGTGATCAACAACACAAACTTTATATTTCCTTCATCCAAATTGCTAAGTGTCTGTCCCAATCTACTATAAAACAATGTGAGCAGTGGTAAGATATCACCCACATGTGTTTGAGTGTTTTTCCTTTGCCAAAACTATCTTCATTTTTCATATTTTTTGATATTCTGAGGTTCATCCCAGTTTCTCCTCCACAGAATAGTTCTATATAGGGTCTATAGAGCTAAATATGAAATGATCCAATATAACATATTGAATTAAGGCCTATTACCCCATATGATTTAATCTATACATACAGTAGGTTACAATGTTGAATCTTGCTGTCGGATGCATTTTACCTTCCTGACATTTTCAGCTTTTGTTGGGATGAAAACAGTCAAACAGCAACGTGACATTATGTCTTGTGCCATTGAAATTGGCTGCAGTTTGTCTGAGGGCCACTTAGAAACTCCCACTCACCCGCCCACTCAAACACACAGAGGTAATGTCCAATAGTTGCAAGGCTTACATGCGTTTGATCATCTATACTCTACAGAGAAATACATACACATGCATCCGCTTGTGCAAATAGTACAACAACAGTGCTTTGAAATGGAAATGGGAGTGCAGTCAAAATGTCAGATGTAAGGTTTTCTCTTTTGCAAGTTTTTGTCCTTTGACTCTTCACATCTGGGATACAAACTCAGTGTGCAGTGATGTGCTGTACATTTTGTTTTGCACCAGAACCTGCTAAAATGCCGGCTTTTGACCCCATTTCGCTGGATGATTATAGAGTGCAGAAACATACTTGTGGTTTTCTCCATTTTGTTGTCGGATCAACGGGGAAACAATCCCAGCAGTCATTTTGAGAAGCTATTCAAACAGACCAACAGTGAATACAAGATTTGCAGGATATTTGCTGATGTAAAGTCGTTATGCAGAAGTGCAGTTTAACCGGGGCCCATAAGCACCATTGCTCAGCCAAGAAGCTTTTAAGCTTTTAATGTTTTGCAGTAAAACCATTTAAAAAGCTTCTCTGTTATAATATTTTACCAGTGAAATGTCATTAGAAGGAAATGGGAAAGTACATCATGCTCATATTAATTAATGTGTGACTGGATCATATTCAAAACAGATACACCAAAATGAAGACGGCCACCAACATTTATATCTTTAATCTGGCTCTGGCCGACGCTCTGGCCACGAGCACGCTCCCGTTCCAAAGTGCTAAATACTTGATGGGAACATGGCCCTTTGGGGAGCTGCTGTGTAAAGCGGTGATAGCCATAGACTACTACAACATGTTCACCAGCATCTTCACTCTGACCATGATGAGTGTGGACCGCTACATCGCCGTGTGTCATCCCGTGAGAGCGCTGGACTTCCGCACGCCCGGCAAGGCCAAGATCATCAACGTGTGCATCTGGATCCTGTCGTCTGCTGTCGGGGTCCCTGTCACCATCATGGCTGTTACCAAGGTGACGAGCAAAGGTATGAGTCTGCACACAATGTCTGAAGCTCTTTGTGCTTCTAACAGATTAATAAGGCTCACTATTTTACTCTGTAGGAAACACTGTGTGTAAGCTCCAGTTCCCTGAGCCGTACTGGGACACAGTGACGAATATCTTCGTGTTCATATTCGCCTTTGTGGTGCCAGTGTTGGTGATCATTGTGTGCTACGGCCTCATGATCCAGCGTCTGAAGAGCGTGCGCCTTCTGTCCGGCTCTAAGGAGAAGGACAGGACCCTGCGCAGGATCACCAGGATGGTGCTGGTTGTGGTGGCTGCTTTTGTGATCTGCTGGACCCCCATCCACGTCTTCATCATCATCAGGATCATTGTGCACATCGACCACAATAACCTGCTGGTGAAGGCGAGCTGGCACCTGTGTATCGCCCTGGGCTACACCAACAGCAGTCTGAACCCTGTGCTGTACGCCTTCCTGGATGAAAACTTCAAGAGGTGTCTGAGGGACATCTGCTTTCCGTATCGCTCCCACATGGAGCAGAGCAGCTTCAGTCGAGTGCGCAACAATACACGAGAGCCTGCATCCATCTGCACCGCCAGCCGGAGGGAGAGGGCTCCACCTGACTAGGCCTGGAGCAGAGGACAGAGAGAAGTGTCCAGGACGACCTTCAGACGGAGGTCACACAGAACAGGCCTGTAGACTCACAAGGCTTTCCACACAGAGTCAAGGAAATGATCTCATGTAATCAGCACGTCCTTGTGGCTTTGAGGGGATCCATCTTCAACATATGCGTCTGTGTTTGTACATACGTATGATAGTACTTTATTTAGAAACATACAGTGGGACTATCGAGCGGAAAGTTAATGGTTTGTATTCCATATCGGATCCACATACAGCGCCATAAATGTTCCTGTACACAGGCACCTTGAAATGGCAATGGAAACACTTCACTACAGTATGTAATTGAATCATTCAATGAGAAAATGTTACAAGCCTTATAGGGAAAACCCCTCAGGACATGCTCTAAACACTTCTTCAACAGTCACAATCAACGATCACAATGAGACAAACACTGGACAGGATGAAGACCAGAGTATCTGAATTCTTAGGCAGTGACTAAAACAAAAAAACAAAGCACATAGTTGGGCAGTGGTGGCTCACGTAGATGAGAGTGACACAGCTGACACGTTAAGCCTGAAGGGATCACAGTTCATTTAACTTTGAATTAACTTTGAATTAACCTGGATTTAAGAAACGAGAACAAAGTAGCCTCAAGCCACGGTTCAAACGTTACCATAGCAATCTCTCCAAGCAGCTAATAGCTATGTTTAATCCTGAGTCTATTTTGTATTTGCGATATCTGAATTATGATATCCGGTTTCATGTTCCAAGCCTGTGACAGTGGGAGAAGAAATAATTGCATGTGAAGCCCACACACAGACTCACGCACACAGTGATAATTACACATGAACCCAGTGAACAGATACTTTAACTAAAAGCATGCAAAGACCATAGTATCTCTCATAACCATCAGCTGACTCACTGATTCCACAAACATTTACCTGAAGGCAACATGAGAAGCTCCTCACAAACTGTCAGCGCTCTTTGGGTTCATAATCATGTGTCATGTGTCAAAGCAGCACGGACGCAGTGACGCAGAAGAAAACACGCTGACTTAAAAAGTGAGTCACATTTGTACATTACATTGCTGTTTGTGCAAAAAACATGTATTGTAAATGATCGTTTTGGCACTCTGTTTAACTTTTCACTACTTATATATTAAGAGTCAAATGGTGACTAAAGTGCTTTAAATGTGCAATGTTTTAGTTTCTGAAAAGCTTTGACAAATCCTCCTCTTTGTTGTTTACATTACAGTACAACGATGATGCGTACCATATTGCCTTATGATGAACGTTATTATGTGACTGTTTTCAACTTTAATCGTAAATTAAATGGCAGATTTTTTGTAGTGTATAGTATTTTAGGGACCACATATTAGTCGCCAACTAAGTGGTAATTATTCAGGTAATGGTAGTAGTATTTATAAAACTCTTATTAATGCTTCTTAAGATGATAACGTATGTACAAAAGCATCTATTGCTCATGAACACAACTTGAATTTAAAAATAAGAATTAATGCGGAATATTATCAGACGTAACAGCATTTCTAGTGCACCTTTGCAGCTGTTAGCTATTAACATGTGGCCCCTAAAAGACGAAAAGAAGTTATGATGTTACATCTGCACATGCGTTAATTAAAGAATATTTAATATTTTACCCATCCACTCGTGCTGAACAAAAAGCTTCTACTTCAACTGCATTGTGATTGCCAAATTAATGTATGTGTTAAGTTTGATTCTGTTCACATTTGCGAGAAGACTGAAATATGAATAAACAAGAAATACAAAAATCACAAGCATTTCAGAAGATTTTCTAAGGTTAAAAAAAAAACATTATACATAAAGATTAGCATTTTGTTGTGGGAAATATATGTCAACCATTCATATTTGAATTTGATTGTGATTTATCTTTCAGCCTCGACTGTACAGCTCAGGTGAGATGATAATAATCAATATATCACACTACAGATTGAACATGAATGACCTCGACCCCCAGTGAGAGAAATGCACTGTCGGGCTTGTGATTTTGTGGCATCAGATCAATAGATGAACAGTTTCTGTTTGGTGTTTCAGCTCTTTTTATGTAGCAGAGCATAACGTTTAGGATCAATTCATTTATTGCCAACATTTTAAATATGTACATGTTTCTTTACTGATTCATGTATTATTGGTTAACAAAAGTCCACTGTCACATTACAAAAACGTTAAACCTAACAAAATAATAAAAAAATAGCAACTAATTAGCTAACAGACATTCCAAAATAAATGAATAAAATAAAACTAAACAAATAAGTGAACAATAAACAATTTGTAAAAATGCAAATGGCTCTTAAATACTTGAATGTGGTTTTTGATGGTATTTGATTTCATGGAGCAGATTTATTTTGCGCATTGAAGCCTATTTGAAACACATTGTCCTCTGTGTATATATATACTGTATACTGTACTGTACATCTGGATAAGCAGGTAATTGCATAAATCACTTCATTCCCAGAGGATACTGCAGACTGACTCTTGAACATTGAAAGTGTCTTCTGTGTTTCTAAAATGGTAACATAAAAACGCTTGAACGCTGAAGTCTGCGCACTCCTTTTGTATAAGCAACGTTACAAATGAATCACAGTCTGTATTAAAGTGGTTAGTTCAACACTGTTTACTTGCACCCTGAGGACATTTTCATCACTCATTTTTGACGAGAGGCTTCTTCTGCATGAATAACTCCTTGTAACTTCAGGATATAACCGCTATTTTAAAAAAAAATGAATGCATTAAAGGCAAGCAACAAAGGTAGTGGACATTTTAAATCCAGTACACTTTGCGTTTTATATTTTTTACATTAAACACCAAGAGGAATCATTAAAGAAGACATATTGTCCAAGGATTGACCTATGACATACGGCGTGAAGAAAACAAAACTACAAATAAAAAAGTCTAAAAATACTAAATGTAGCACATGTAAAACAATATTTAATACCCAAATAAAAATGCACTTTTAGTGTAAACAGATTTAGACTATTAGAGTCAAATGTAGTGGTTTGATAAGGAATTATGCTGTTTTTTCGTCAACAGTAGCGACTGAATGTTATCGAGTTATTGTTTGTAATATTTGTGTTTGCTCAAAGCCAGGACTTACTTAAATACAGTACTTTTACTTTTGTACTTTGTTGTTTTCCACCACTGGACATATGTAGGCCATTATTTTACAACGTTTTCATTGTAAATTGCAATATTAGACACAAAACGATTGACTTCCAGTTTCTAGATTAATCTTGTGTTTTTATTGACATATTTTTAACCCCTCAAATGTAGAACAATACAGGATTACTCATGCATGATTATTCATATTTTTTTTGATTAGTCAATTATTTCTATTGTTCAGACTTAAAAAACAACAACAATAAAGGTTGAAAAATGGCAACTGAAGACTTCTAGATAAGTAATGTTTACAAATAAAGTGTATTATTGATGAATATAGTTGATTATTTTGTGACATTTTGGTTTACTAATGCCACTGTCTATGTTATTTTAAAAAAGTTACATTGCATGCGTGTTTGAGTCTCCAGATTACAATGATCAAAATATGACAATATTTTTAATAGATAATCACAATTAGTCGATTAATCATTGCAGGCCAAATTAAGCCAGTTTCTTTAAGCAATAGATTGTTCTTGCAAGTCGGTTTATGTTTATAATGAAGTGTCAAAATCCGACCACAGTTTTGCCACAAGATGCGCTCCAAAGTGACATAAACCCTGGTGTGGAGCGGGTGCAAACTAGATAATGGTGCGTTTCATTACACCACGTCTCCAACACCTTCAGTCCATGAAAGAGACGTGACCACAGCACCTTACAGAGGGCTGCGTAATGAGCACAGAACCAATAAGGTGGCGCGGTGGTGAGGTTTGAGTCAGATGCCCTGGTGCCGCACGCTGCAGCTGAGGTTGTCATGACAGAGCTGGACATGGAGACACAGGGTCTTGTTAAAAAAGTCCCTGTACAGCTGTCAGGGCAGGAGCTACAGGAGAGGGGAAAGTTCTATTAAGGAGGCACAAAGTCACTGGGACAGGCTCCAGTCTCCCGCGGCCCCTGACGACATGAATGAACGATCTGCAGTAATCACAGGACGGGAGCAGGTCACGTGAAGGAGGAGGAGAGACAGGAAGTTATTGACAGGCAAAACTGACCTAATACAAATCGTGATGGTTGAGTGAGTTTGACTACAGTTTGTTGGACACTGGTTGTGTTCACGTGCACACCAAAAATCTGATCAGTCTCTGATTTCTGGAGAATGTAAAAGCATGAGCTGTAGTAAATACATAGAAGAATGAAACACAGTATCTATAATTAGTCATAGAAGTTACTTATTGAACCAGCTACAGATCAAATATCATTGTACAAAAAAACAACAACAATGTTTCCCACCAATGCAAAGAAAATGTACATGTGATAAAATTGCATCTCAAACTATGTCGTCCCATCTATTATTTACTGTAGGAAAACTTTGTATTTTACTGACCTTGTAAATGTACTATTTCAACCCTTAAGGTGCACTAACTTTTCTGGTGCAGGGTCCATCACCCGCTTGTCTCCATGGTGATGTAATGCTTTGCCAGGAATAGGGACTTCACAATATCAAATTTTAGTGTTACAACTATTGTGAGGGAAACAATATAATTTAAAGTGTATTCACAATTATTGAGACTGTGACAAAACTACAGTGAAATCTTTCATTTTCTTAATTAAATATTCAATTTCTCACGGTCTCACATGTGCTATTCCTCAGGTTTGAGACCAGCTTTCTGAAAGACAAAATAAAGTTAAATGAGACAAAAGCAGCCAGATAAATTGTTAACATTTAGGTATATTTTTGGGCTGTATATTGAACAAAAAATTGCTTCTTAAATTGTCAAGATAATTATTTGTAGTTCTTATGATTATATTATGACCTGAATAATCACGATTATCGATTAACCTAATAATTGTGAAATCCATAGCCAGGAATGTTCAACAATATGGCATTGTTTTCAGGGCTTTTTCAAGTAAAGTGCAGAGAAGTGGGCGGGGATAGGGTGTAGGTGAAAACAGAGCACTTTGGCAATGAAAAAGCAAATCCAAACACCACTGGAGTCATTGTGAGCCTCGTCTTACACATCCTTATTGTGGGTCACACTGTGTGTTCTTAAACCAAGCACACATCAGTTTAGGGTCAATCTCAGTGCTCATGACAAAAGCTTAAGATGTCTTGATTAAGATCCCACTCCAAAAGATTCTCAATTTAATCTCTAATAACATGTCAATTTCTGGCCCAGTGGGGGAGTCTCAAGATCTTTGGCGTGGTTGGTAATCGCTTTAGCTGCGTGAGGCTCATTCACAGATGTGTTACATGCGCCGTGGCTTCTCAAAAGCAGTATTATGGAAAAAAAGATAATTTCCCTCCATGGTTATTTAGTGAATGTGCGCAGCAGGTGCTGACGCCTCCGTTTCCGCCTCTCGTGATGTTTTATAAGTGTAAGGTTAAGGCAGCAGCTGCATTCTGGGACATGCTGTCAACAAATGAAAAGGAAGATGTCAAAGCTGAATTACTGTTATGATCTATTTGTGCTCATGTTTCGAGCATTGAACGTTGAATTATCACAATTTCTCTTAAGTGGATTTTATTTGTGGTTTAAAGGTACATTACCTCATCATCCTCTTCTTCTCCTCCTCCTCTTCCTGCTTCATTTAAATATCACAACCATAAGTCGCCAAGCTTATGAATCATTTTTGAACGTTAATTTTGCATTAGGAATATAAGCGTACACAAAGTTGGTTGTTTTACATACAACTTTGGGAAATACTAACTTCACTTTTTGAACATACAGACAATAAATGGAACTCATCACCCACATGTTTGTCTGTTGTTGTGACTCCAGAACAAACATGAGTCCAGCTTCTCGAGGCACAACAGGTTCCACACGTGCACAACACCAGTCTCAACATAGAGGTAGACACACTCAATGTCCTATCGTATGTGAGACATCCTTGGATCCCCATAAGTGTTCCCTGGATGTTACACACATGTTGACCTTAGCTCTATGGCATCAGGCTACGACATGACATTTCCCCCTCACAATGTGAATATCCTCTTATAACTCAATCATCGACGTGTACGTTTTGTTCTCACTCAACAGATATTTAAATTGCACATGTGCATCACAGGACGTCTTACTCTGACAGTCCTCGTTCGGTCAGTGAGTTTAAACCTATATATTAACATAGGTGATTTCTAAGAAAGTCAGCAGTCATCAAAGATCCGTGTCACCTGCAGTAACCATGGAGATCTATATCCTCCTGTGTGAACAGCTTGTACATGTCTTTGCTGAGATGGCTCTCACTAGATTATAAAAGCCTCCCCAAAATCCAATCATTATTTTCTGGTGCAATTTTTTCAAATAGTTCTTTCAAAACCTCAGACCTCATCTGCGTACAACAGTATTGAGGAAACTAACTTATCAAATAGACCCAAGCAAACATACATTGGTAATTGGTACATTGAAAAAGATCTAAATATCAGAAACATGACCTCAAAGATTTCTCCTTTAAATGTGAAAATATTGTTTTTATTTTTGTACTTTTTTATAAATGTTACTTTTGCCAGCAGTAATCACACATGTCATTCAAAGCAGTCTGTGGCACCCTTTTAGTTGTAGACATGATGGTGGTGTCATCTGCACAATAACAGTAGAAGTTTCATTGATTCGTCTATAATGAGATGACCCATTTCAACAGGCGCACAGCCCTTTTCTCACAGATGTTCTGGTGGAGGATCTGATTCTGCAGCGTCCTTGACTCTTATGGAGATACTTTTGTTTTGCCCAGACATAAAAGCTTCAAACTTAATTTACAGGTGTTATATTGCTAAAAAAGAACCTTTCAAAAATGCTTTCTTACTGTGAGTGGGGTCACTTCTACACAGATCTGACCAGTAACATTACCTCCTTGTCTCCATGGATACAAATGGCAGACAAATCCACCAGAAAGGTTACATACTGCACCTTTAAGCAGTTACATTTACAGCGACAAAACAAATGAACCCTGGAATATTAATAATGGCACACATTTGGTGAGATCATTCATTAAAATGTCTTACAGCTTCTTTTATCACATTTCCTATCAACATTAAGACTACGATCATGAGCTCACGGCAGCAACAAACGAATTAAGAGGAAAGAGAAGTATGCCGTGCAAATGAAATCCAAAATGCATTCTGAAAGGAAGATCCCAGTTACCGTCAAGAAGTTACATTTATGTCGTCACATCATGGATTAGGAGGGTAAACTGCAGAACATGTGAATACTTCAAGCACACTTTTGCGATCAGTCCTCGTTCCTAAAAAGGCAGTTATCACATAGACGTGTGCCTTTGCCCATATTAGTGTTTGTAGTGCCTCGTGACGACGCCTTTGAGTCATAAGAGGGGGGGAAATATTCTCTGTGATCAACCAACTGATCGAGAGATTCTTTAGCATTTCAAAGCGTAATGAGAACCCTTTGCCACAAAGACCAGGCCACTCGCTCAGACAGATGAATGAAAGTGGAGATGAGCAAGGCCACTTTCAACATAAGTGTTTCTAATCAATGTTTCTGGATCATGTTGTTTGCTTCAGTGACGGGCTGAAGCACTAACAGTAATAATAACTACACTTTACAATTCGGTCGGTCCATGAAAAAATATATTTTAAACTTAAACGCTTATTCATTTAAAGACATTTTTATTCGTCCTGTGCTTCAAAGTAAAAAAAAAGAAAAGAGAAGACAGTAAAAATGATCCTGTGTTGCCAAAAAACTAAACGAAAAAGGTTAAAGACTTAAAACTTTATTTTCAGACAGGATAATTGATACTACTCCAGATAGATTTTCATGTTACAAAACGCTCTTCAAAATACAGTTTCTCGTAGTACAGCTCCTGTCTAAACCAAGGCCAACTGGAATTATTGCTTTAAATATCTAAAAGGTTGCAATGAGTTATGATTAAAAGGGCGGCAATAACATCTTCCTGTGCAAGCTCAAGACACAGTCAAACATCTCATTCCATGTCATTTACCAGTTTCCAAAAGGCGCCAGATCTCAAAAAACAGAATTTTTAAAAATAGTCTCTCGTTTGTCATGATCTACAGCCATTTGCCTCAAACAAAGAACCATTTTCATCGGGGTCGAACCAAAATCCCACTGGCTCAACACAAGTAGTCACATTTTATACAAGATTTAAGCAACCTGAACACGGCTACACCCCGTTTCAAAACAAAAGACACCCCCATCACCGAGGAGGGACATCAGCTTTCTTGTTTGTCTCTGACCAATAGCGCTGTATGCTGCCCCCCGCTGGACACCATCAATACTGCACGGTTTTCCAACTGCTTGCCCGTCATCTTCACCGGACTCCACGCGTCGTCTTCCTCCCCTGTGCCAAGTTGCATGTTTGTCCCCATGCCCCACGAATATACGCCGCCTAGAGGAGGAAGAGCCAGGTTTAAAAACGATCACAGCAGCTGAACCACGAATAAAAAGGACAGCGTCTTTACTGTTTGAGTTGTGATTGTGCGACTGGACAAGCTTTGTGTTCATGAAATGTAATAAATACATTTGTTCAAGTCATTTTTAAACAAAAGCAGTGTTGTTTCCTCATTCCTCCTTTCCATCTTAATATTTGTAGGGAAAAATAAGGCCTTGCAACAGAATGATGCAACAGGGTCTGTTTGCTACATCTCATTGTTATACTTGTACTGCATCCTAATCTCAATGGAATCCTTCATTCATTGGATGTAAACGCAACGCAATCGCTATGACATTCACTACGTTTAGGTGCACGCCAGGAAAACTGAATAACTGGCCTAGTCCAATTCAAACAGATTTGTTAAAAATGCAAGTAAACCAGAGAACTCGGACTGAAGTGTCGTGGTTTGAATCTCCAAAGATCCCAAGAACACACCTGAAAACTCTGTGTACCGGTACACCACAGTCTGAGATCTAGTGCCAAAAGTGTGCTTATGATAACAGTTTTTATTACCAATTATATCTACAACGTTTTGATGCTACTGCTAAATTACTAGACATCCCAGAACGTCTCTGACAAGTTTTTGGGGCAAAGATTAAATGAGTTTGGTTGTAAATGCAGTGATTAGCTAAAACAGGCTCTGAAAAGTGATGGAATCACATACTACTATAATGAATTGATAAGCTTGTACTTAAGATCTAAATTTGAGGCATTATTCACTAGTTGTGTCCAACCTTCTTTGGTGACGGCATAGCTGACAGAAGCCCCACATGCCACGCTACACACTGGCTCCATTCCTCTGACCGGTGTGGGCTCACTCTTCTCCTCAGCCCCTTCTCCTAATCCAAGCCGGCCATACTCCGTCCTCCCCAGACTGTATACCTGTCCTGAACAAGCACATCAAGTACATGATAGTTTGTGGGAGGAAGAACGACAGTACGGTTATGTTTCCGCTTACCTTCAGCGTCAAGACAAACGGTGTGATGCTGTCCACCGGCAAATCCAACCCAGGAAGTGGTCGAGTTTTTAAAGCATGTCAGTTTCACCGGAACATAACACATTTTTGTGTTTTTTGTGCCTGAAAATGTAATAAGCGAGTGTTCAAATATCAGCATGTGAAAGTTCTTGTATATTTCAACACTTGGGGCTTACTGACCAAGCTGGTGATAGTTTGAGAGACCAAAACCATACACGTAGCCCTCATTTGAAACGGCAAATGTGAGATAGGCACCGCAGAATACATCAGTGAAGTGAATTTTCTTTTCTTTGAGTTTGACCATCTGGGGCTCCAGCAAACGACCTGGAATGGAAATGATTTCAATAGAAACATTCAAAAACAGAAAGGCTCAAGAACATCCACTTACTCAGGCCTTTCCTGCCTCCTCTGTTTGAAAAGTGCTCAGGTACTCGGCCCAGCTGACCTTGCTCCGCACAGCCTGAGGTGTACAGATTTCCATCCAGTGTCAACATCACAAGGTGGTCATTACCTAAAAGAAGAACATCGTGACATCCAAAAGTATAAATGTAACACACGTGCGCTTCATTTCAAACATGCATCGGCTTTACCAGAAGCTATTTTTATGACCGGTTCCGTCATGAGCAGTTTGGATGGATGTGTGCACGTTTTGAACGGCTCCAGAAGACCAATGACGCCATTGTTGTCCTGCCCAACAAACAGAACATACATCACGTTTCACACCAAATCATTCTTATTGGTTCAAAGAATAAAACAAAACAACTCACTCTGAAAGCGCCCCAAACATAAACGACCCCTTCCTCAGTGAGCGCGGCAGAGTGGCTGTCTCCTGCAGACACCTGGACCACCCTATGCTCCAGCTCCACTTTCCCTGGAACACTTTCAGATCCCTCTTCTGACGAATCTCGACCGAGCGCCCCCTCGTCATTACAGCCGAACGTGTAAACCTTAGTATAAGATTACAAAAAAAATTACATTTGAAATTGAGACCTTGTTGTGTGTCTGTTGTGCGTTTTCACAGGACGTACATGGCCAGAGCGGCTTAGACACACGCTGTGCATTCCACCAGCGACCACTTGCACCATTTGCTCTGGCAGCGTGACCAAGGCCGGTTTCTTCCGCTCCATGATGCCTTCACCCATCCCCAACTGCCCGACATCGCCTTGGCCCAGAACAAGAACTAGACCTGTTACTTTGGCATGGCTCCTGTGAGAAACTGGAAAACAGAAAAACAAAAAAAAACAATATTAGACTATAACAATAAGCACACAATTTGACAAGTGCCCTTCACTTACCTTTGACTTTCTTGGCATCCTGTTCTTCGACGATGGCCTCAGATTTTCTCTTTGAGGCACTCTTTTTGGCAGGCATGACAGCAACACTCTAGGTCTACACACACAAATAAAGCTGATGAAATAAACACATTGGTGCACACTGCAACACAACAGCTGCAGGAGAGTTCAAAACAAACGCAGGCAGCCAACAGTCCAGCCTTGTCCTCCTTCCCTCCACAGCAGATGGTGCAGTGCAGCTGTCACACACATCATCACTGCACTCTCACTTCAGTGGGACCAGAGCACGTCCCGTTCCACGCGTTTCATTCATTTTAACCCAACAACCATTGACTCATTTGTGGCACACGGGACGTTAAACCAACACGACCTGTGACATGGCATGTTAAAAGGACACGAGGTGTAAGTGACTAAAATAACAGGTGAATCAATGCAATATTTTAAGCTACAGCTAAATGTAAATGGATATCTCAGTACGCACCTTTTAAACAATGGATTAACACTCATTGAACGTGACCAACACTCATGCTCTTGATCAACCGTTGCTAAAATGCTAACACTTAGCTTATTTACAATCGAATGGACACGTTTGGATAAAATAAAGACACGTAAAAAATCAAGTATGCTTTTAGCTACAGGCTTTGTTTTACACAGCCCAATAATGCCATTTAAGAGTTCACTAACCTTGAATAAGCGGAAGTTTTAAGTTTGTCAGGAGAGGAACGTGTAAGATCTGTTCCCGGTCTGAAGCACGCACACAACGCCTGACGTCACGGTGACGTCGCACTTAAAGATACAGGAGCCGGAAAATAACAACCCACTATGAAGAGTTTAGTACGGAGCCCCGCAGGTGACAGTAGCAAAATAATTATCACGTGGCCACGTGATAATTATCACGATCCCACGTAAAAAAATCAACAAAAAATCTGTTTTTGTTTAAATATCAGGTCTTTAAAAAAAAAATAAAGGTCAGATATTCGACTTTATTCTTCTTTATTCACTAGATACCTTTAAACCTCGAGATCAAAGATCTGTGTCCCTAATTAAATCAAGGTAAAACAAACTCTGTATCACGTGAACAATGCCATCTCCATCCACCAGAGAGCGCAGTGGAGCATTACTGATTTATCAATATGATTTACAAGCCCAATACAATATACAAAGGAATAACAGACAAAGAAATAGATTTAATCATATTCAAGGCATATATTTACAAAAGAAAAAACTGGTATTTTCTATACATTTCAACATTCAGCGAGAGAAGAGCTTTACAGAAGTTTGATTTAAAGCAGCATAGACTAGCACAAACTAAAAACCTTAGCTTAAAAAATACCAACCTATCAAGTATTTTATTTAAAATCTTGCCTTTAAATAAAATAAAGACAAAATTCACATTTGAGCATCACTTTGGCCTAACTATAGCCGAACCATAAATGACCCTGTCAACTGGCCAGACAACATTGACTGCAGTTTCAAAACTGTCAAGAAAAATGATTCCCTGTTGTCCATTTATGCATTTTTTCGGTAAATCCCTGATCGACACTCACAGCATTTTAAATGTAGTTCTAAGTATATTTATATATGTGACCATATTGTAAAATGGCTAAAGAATCCATTGCATTTTAGACATTTAAAGGGAAGAATACTGTAAAATAATTGAAATTACCCAGCTAAAATGGCACTGGACCCTGTGAAGGCTCATGCAGTAGACTGCAGAAATTAGAGGACCAGCATCCTAAAAACTTGAGGCATCATACAAATTGGCACACACAGACATTAACAGCCACCTGACTGGTACTGACCTAGAGTCAGTAAAATGGCCACCTCACAGCACAGTTTATATAATAAATATAGGCAAGTCAAATAGCAAAGGCTTTAGTAAAATCTATTACTAATAGTATGTCCCAAATATCAATATTAAATTACTTTTGTGCTTTACACAATATTTAAATTAAATCTTTCCAAGTGTCAATGTCAAGTATTAGTCTGTACATTTTTTTATAAAAGACATGAGATGTCTCATCATTTCTGATCGATACAGTCTCTGTATTCCACCTGCCTTCCATTTCAAAGCAGCAGTTTCTATTATTTGTTATTACTACATAATATATTAGAAGTTGTTATTACTAATAGAATGAGCAAGCAATTCCATGTACAAAAAAGGCAACATAGAATGAGGCTGCATCAATGGTGATTCTTGTCCCTGAGAGGTACCACAAAAGGGCAGAGCAAGAGTAAGCCCTGTAGGTCCTCTGCCAGTTATCTTCATTGGCACGTGGCTCCCCCTGCTGGAGGAATACTGCATCTGCTTCACACCCACCAGCTCAAACAAGCAATGTAGTGTAAAGTAAATGGACAGAAGCGAGAAGCATTCTTCATTCAATTCCAGGCCAGTTTGATTATTTTTACAGCAGGCCTATGTGCTCGTCTTCTCCCTCAATAAGGAAACGCTGCCATAGAGTCATTTGTGCACTTTCCACACAGAGATGAGGAATCTAAGGTCGATGAAACCTAGAAAACAAAAATAGTTTGACTGAAAACGCAACCCTGTTAAATATACACACACAAAGTAGAACAGTTTCCTTCTGTATAAAAGGAGGCAAACATTTCTACCTTGTATATATTCGGCTCTCTTCATGAACCTCCATTTCAGTGCTTTTGTAATCGTTGAGCTCTTTCCGAATAGCAGCCTAGAACAACAGTGCAAATGTTACCCATTAAAAAGCTTTTATAGTTTGTTACTTCTTTTTACTCGTATGCAGTAAATCCTCAGCAGAATGTACCTTGTCTGCAGGCGTCAGCTTGGTCCAGGGCTTGTCTGCTCTTCGGTCATAGTCCTGTGCATCTGTCACTTCCACATACTCATGGAATCGCAGGATTTTCCTTGCTTGTAGTTCTGCAACTGTAGGTCTTTCACTCAGCTTTTAATAAACAAAAAACATAAAACGTAAAACATGAGTTCAGCCATTTACAAGTCAACTGTACTTTAAATAAAACGGTGGGCTTACCTTTCTTGTCAGGCGTCGCTTGATCTCTCTGACCTCGGCTTGTCTGTCAGCTTGATCTTTGGCTAAAAATGACGCCGAACAATGTAAAATTAGACAACAAAGCGCAGTAAAGTGGCAGATCTGCTAAGCTAAAAAACAAATTCTAAAATGAGACAATACATAGTAGTCATTCAGACATATTTAAATCTGAACCCTTCTTAAAAGTCAACATTTCAATACTCATAGCAGAGACATGCTAACAAACATCATCACTTTTACTTCAGTGAAAGATTAATACTAACGATGAAGGATGTTTCTTTGCTCCAGTTCTTCCGCAGTTGGTCTCTGGCTAAGTCGTCTGAAGTGAGAAAGAAAGAGCGCTATTTTTAAACAGTTTCATCATGCCGTCATTCAGCCAATAAGTAGGACAAAGACATAGAACCTAGATTCCTTTACGTTTTCTATTATTAGGCATAAATGTGTTCTCGTGTATGTTTGAGCGGTATTTAACCTTGTGAGTGCAGTGCCGATCTGAGCGCGGATGGCCTCCCACTGCTCTCTGCTTTGCCATGTGAGGTTGTTGTGTCTCTCCGGGAGGAACCTGTCCCGGTGTGGGGCGCAGGGTCGACTGCTGAGTTTAAGTGCCAAGGTGTCCTTCCTCTTGACCCTGCTCGCCAATGCGCCTAAACAAATCCAGACAAATTCATCGTTTCGGAATTAACAGAATAAATAACCATAGCAGCATCAGTTCAGTTATTGCACGATTTGGCAAATTTCTAAACATGTTTTTATTGCGTGTTCTGTCTGCTGTAGCCCCAAGTAGTTTTCAAGTGCATGTACCGTATATCAAAGTTTGAGTTATTTTTAGACAGAGAAACAAAAATGACTGTATTTGCCCATGATCATCAAAGTTAGCAGTTTTACGTTTGAAGACAGACTTTACTCGGCTCGGCTCCGTTTTCTCTTTTTCCCAATACATACAGAACACAAAA
Organism: Eucyclogobius newberryi; assembly: GCF_026437365.1. Taxonomy (NCBI): domain Eukaryota; kingdom Metazoa; phylum Chordata; class Actinopteri; order Gobiiformes; family Gobiidae; genus Eucyclogobius; species Eucyclogobius newberryi. The sequence goes on along the minus strand of NW_027315945.1, from coordinate 25,618,490 downwards.
CATTGAACATAAGTAAAGTAAACAGTACATACAAGCATGCGTACAAATTTAGGGCCTTTCATTAATAAAATATGAGAACGTTGCTCTTCTTACAGTAACAAGATGGCTACCGCAATTGCCAGGCCGACAGTAAGCATGGTCCCACTAGTGGTCATCACACATCATTGATCTACTCACTCAAAGGAGGTTCGTCCTCTTCCTCCTCATCGGAGTCTTCCTCTTTATAAAGCACAGGCCCATCAGAGTCACTGTCTCCGTCCATGTCCTGCTGACCGTCCTCCTCCTCGCTGCTGTTTTCCTCTGGCAGCACACACACACCTGCATCTCCCACCAAACACCGCCGACTCCGGGGCTTTAACTCAGGCTGTGGGATCTCTCCATCATACTCTTCCTCCTCCTCATCATCTTCATCCTCCTCCGAATAATCATCCTCAGATCTATCCAAGGACACACAAGCAGACGTTGACACTAAACTGGATAAACACAGGTACATTTTTGACTGGTCCACCTTATGTTCAAATAACTAATTATACACTGTATAATGGGTATATTGTGAAATAATGTCGGTGTAATCCCTCATTCGTCCAGGCGTGTTCCATAGTAGAAAAAGCTTCAGTTGTAGTCATCTGGACTCAGTTTGCAAAAATAGACGTTTCGACTCTCATCCAAGAGTCATTGTCAATAAAAGAATTTAGGTCGAGAACTCCGATATTAATACTGTTCTGTGGTAAGACCCGCCCATTGGGAGGAGACTTCCTGAAGTAGAAAGAGTTGTTTGTTTCAACAGAAACTCCCCCCTTGTATCTACCGAGCTAGCCTATTCAGAATCTTAATGGGCTTTTAGAAACCTCTTTGTCTTTGTGAGACCCTGGCTCAACCACCCTGAGTACCTGATTAGCATCTGAATGTCCTCTACCTTTCCAGGGGTTCAGTAACCCATTATAAATAACAGGAAGATTAAACCTTAGCCCTCCATTTCTGTTTAAAGAAGGTCTTTCTTTTTTAACAAAAATAGCTTCCTTAACTCCTCTTTCAAACCATCTTTTCTCCCTGCTTAAAACCTTCACCTCACCGTCTTCAAACGAGTGATTAGAGGCTTCAAGATGGAGATGCACGGCGCTCTGTGGTCCTGAACTAGTATTTCTTCTGTGCTGATAAAGCCTCTTGTGTAGAGGCTGTTTTGTCTCCCCTATGTAACGTTCTTTACAACTTTCTTCACTGCATTGGATCGAATAAACTACATTGCTCTGTTTTTGAGTCGGCAACTTGTCCTTAGGGTGAACCAGTTTTTGTCTTAAAGTGTTTCCTGGTTTAAAATAAACAGGGACTTCGTGTTGTCTAAAAATTCTCTGCAGTTTTTCCGAGAGGCCAGACACATAAGGGATAGAAACACCCTTCCTTCTCTGTTCAGTTTCCCTTTTCTCCTGCTTCTTGGTTCTCTTCACTCTGTTGAGAGCCCAAGCGGGGTAACCACAGGCTGAGAGGGCATTTCGGACATGTTTTTCCTCTTTCTTCTTGCCCTCTGAGCTGGTGGGCACACCTTGAGCTCTGTGTTGTAAGGTTCTGATCACCCCCAGCTTGTGCTGTAGTGGGTGGTTGGAACCAAAGAGCAGATACTGGTCCGTGTGTGTAGGTTTCCTATATACTTCTATTTGGAGTTTCCCGTCCTCTCCTCTGATCGTGGAACAATCAAGAAAGGCCAAGCGATTCTCCTTAGCGTCTTCTCTTGTAAACCTGATATGTGGGTCCACAGCATTGATGTGATCAGAGAAGGTTTCCAGCTCTTGTTTCTTGATTGTTACAAAAGTATCATCGACATAGCGGAGCCACAGTTTTGGGGCTATGCCTGAGAATGAGGACAGTGCCTTCTTCTCAAAGTGCTCCATGTACAGGTTGGCCACTATGGGAGAGACGGGCGAGCCCATGGCACAGCCATGAATCTGTCTGTAAAATTGTCCCCGGAATTGAAAGTAAGTGGTGTTCAGACAGATGTCCAACAGTTTACATATGTGTTCAGGTGTCAGTTTGGTCCTTTCCTGTAGGGTGGTGTCTTCCTGCAGTCTGATCCTCACTGCTGCTACTGCCTCAGAGGTCGGGATGCAGGTGAACAGGGACACCACATCATATTTACCACAGAACAGTGTTAATATCGGAGTTCTCGACCTAAATTCTGTTATTGACAATGACTCTTGGATGAGAGTCGAAACGTCTATTTTTGCAAACTGAGTCCAGATGACTACAACTGAAGCTTTTTCTACTATTGTGAAATAATGTACAGTTAAAAACAAAACCTTTAGAAAAAGAGACAAATAAACAAATAAATATACATAAAATTAGGTTACAAACAACCCCAGCCACAGCAGGCAGTGAATATGTGTCAAGCCCGACATTGTTGCAGTAAAAAACATGTGTAGTCAAAAGTTTATGAAAATGTATTTTAGATTGAAAACCTACATTTTCAGTGGCTGGATGCTGACTGGTAGAGGGCGACCTCCTTGGTACTCTGGGGTTTCAAAGAGCAAAGTGTGTGCGCGTTGTGCTCCATCCGGATGTGGCTGAGCCGGGCCTGGACTGGACAGAGCTCTCTGAATCATGATGTGCAGCGGGACAGGGGCTGGGCGCTGGGGCGACACCGAGGGCGGACTGGGTGGGTCGAAGAGCAAGGGGATTGGCTGAGGTAATGCATGAGGGTACGAGTGCTGATGATGCAGGTGATGGGAGTTTATGTGCGGCTGCAGAGGAGGAGACAGGGGAGGAGGCAGCTGAAAGCCCAGGGGGAGGCTGTTGTGATCCTCCATGGAAAGTGATGAGGGGTTGATGGGATGTGTTGAAGCTGAGCAGTCGTCTGGGCTGCGTTTGGTGACGGGGGTGGTCCTCTTTGGGGGCATTGGGGGAGAGGGCTTAACAGGCACTAGACTGGTTCCTCCTGTTGCTTGGGAATAGTCACCTGTAGGTAAAAATGAAATAATTAAAAATAATCAAAAACAGTTAAAGCATTCAGCGTTTGACTCAAGTGCAGCAAAAGTGCTTTTGTTTCTGTGACACGTGCAGGTTTATATTAATGCATCTACCAGTGTAGGTATTACAATTACATGATAGACGGAGCGTAAATGAACACAATCAGTGAGTTGTGACTCTGACATGAGAGCACATAAAGGAACATTATGTGTTCATAACATGTGCCCCAGGTCACAGAGATAAAAGAGATGCATGGCCTGCATGCTCAAAAAGCCGAACTGCAAACCAACCTCTTCTGTGAGCAGAAGGGCAAAAGCTGCTGCAAAGCATAAAGTCATCTTCTAGTAAAGTAGTTCTGAAACATTTTATGAAGCTTTGATTCGGTTAAAGACCGATGAGAGAAGCATAGCTACAGACAAAAGACAGAATAATACAAGAAGTAATGCTCGACACCAAGACATAAAACATCCTAAAAAACAAAGATTTTTGTGGTTTCACACAGTTCTTCATTGACACTAATTAACTCACATACAATAATAATAATGATAATAATAATACAGTATATTTTAATAGCGGAGACACTTCACAGAACTAACATCCTTACAGTATTATTTATCAAATGTTTATTGCTGTCCAGAATAGCCCTTAAAATCTGGTGTACTCAACTTGCAGATAGAATTAATGCCAAAGTGAGCCAAAGGCAAAGCTCGCAGCATCAACTCATTGCACATGCGGTTCTTATATGTACCACATCCAAGAAGCAAAGGCCAAACAGTCAGTGAAATGACAACAAGGGAAAGTAGCTGGACATGACGCTGGCATTCCAGACATGGACGCCTTGATGACATGTGCGTTTTACCTGAGCGCAGACCCCCGGCCCGCCGGCACAGATAGACTGGCAGGGACAGGTAGACGTCATAGTCACACTCACGCTTCCAGCACGACCAGTAGAGAGGGAGCTGAGCATTCTCTCCCCCCTGCAGGGCGGAGACTAACAGGGACGACAGGGATTCCTTCAGCTTATTTCAAAAACGCCTTTTCATGCTCTTCTGAACTCACTAGACATGGTGCCTGAAATATATGATCCTTCTTTACTTAAAACAAACATTTGTTTTCTTTGTTTCTGATCCAACCGTTTGCATTGTAGGACATGAAATTCAGTAAGATCCCCTGGAGACAACAGGAACAAATAAACCCTCATAAAAAACCCACAGTTACACACAGTTTTTTGGTGCATCAGTGCAAATAGCTCTAGCCCCGAGAGTCCATCTCAAGTTTAAAAAAATAGAAGAATAGCACTGACTAAGTAATTAACTGGGGAATTAAGCTCAAGCTGTTTAGATCACATCATTAACGGGATGTGTGTTCCCAAACACTGGACTCATGGCTGTCGGTTGAGCAGTGATTCATAAATGTACATTGTGTTTTTGCCACTGGGAAAACAGCTCAAGACAAGAGATAAAATAGTGCAGTTGTGTTCACAAAATGCCCTGAAAAGCCTTTGGTGCAATAATTGTCATATTTTAATAGATTCAAATGACAATAATGTCTTCAAGCTGTTGTCATGTGTCAAGTTCAATTCAATTTATTTTATTTACAGACAAAATCACAACAGCAGTTGCCTCAAAAGGTCAAGGCCTTCATAGATCCTTCCTATTTGCAACAGCATCGTTTACTTCATCTATTATCATTGTGGTTACATTATAGACTGCTCTCACTTTCAGTGCGGGAAAAAAGCAATACATTTTCCACTCACCGAGCATAGCAGTATTGCCCCTATTGGCAGGTTTGGGGGGAGGCACAGGAGGCTGCTTGATGCCCTGGGACGAGGCTGAGGATGAAGGCAGCTGTGTGGAGACGCCTGCAGATGAGACGGAGCGCACAGGTTTGGGGGCTGGAGCAGCGGGTGGAGAGGAGTACTGTCCCGAAGAGTGTCCAGAGAGGCCGTGCTGTGCACTCTCACTGCCGGGCTCAGGCGTGGAGCTTAACAGCCATTTGGGAGGTGACATCACAGAGTGTTTTGGAGGTTCACGTATGGGGTCTCGAGGAGACTCAGGCTCTTGGACAAAAGGGCCGTCTGATTCTATGGAGAAAAAAATATTTAATCCTAAAAAATGTACCATATATGCACATTTATAAAGCTCTAATACACTTTATAGATACCAAAGTATGATGTTTACAACATAATTTTGTTTTAAATTGGATCATCATAACAATAATTACATGAATAATTATATGTTTACAGGCATTCTTAAGTGTTAAGGGTCAGACAGAATATCTTTACTCCACCAACTACTATAAATACTTTTGTTCAGGTTCTTTTCCCCGCATGCTTTTCCCAGGGCTTTCTGTGATAACACTGTTTGATAAGTGCGTTATCTATGGTCGGATCAGCAGTGAAGACAAAGAGGAGTCCAAACGGTTTAACACAGCCTCAGCGCTGATCGTCGAAAGTTTAGACAAAAATGAGAGAAGAATAACGCTTTTGTGTTATGTGATTATCTAGTGTAAATGATTAGCTCTCGTAGTCTTCATCAGAAGAGAGGAAGGCATCTAGTTTAATGTTGCAATTAAAGTATTTAGGTTCATCATAAATGATCACTGAGATGACGGTGTTGGCGTTATGGATATAAACCGTGGTGTTATATTAATTAGGAGAGGAGAGGACGAGCTATTCCCTCATGTTCCTGAATAAGAACTTAGCTGGAACAGGACTCGAGGGAGCTGCAGAGGCTTGGCTAAATCTGTCAGGACAGAGGTAAGAGCAATGACAACTTCACTGAACAAATACTGAGAAAGGCTTGAATTGAGTATCAAAGCACATTTCAGGGACTGCTTCATGTGGGTGGAAACTTGCAGGTGGATCAAGACAAATTATGCAAACAGGCTGTGACTCACCTCTGCGGGTCCTGCCCTCCTCGGCAGATGCATGTCGGGGGAGAGTGGGCTTCCAGTCCACCTCCCGAGTCCTCCTGCCATCCTCAGACGGGGCTTTTTGGAGCCCGGGTCTCTTCTGCTCATTCTCGTGATGCTGTCGCCCCATACGCCGCCCTTCCTCCATCAAACCATGAAATGGGCCCTGCCAGACAACATTTGGCTTCCAGTCGCTCTCTCCATAAGTACGCGCCCCAACTCCACCCCCTCTACGAGTGTCCTCATGTAGTCCAGCGGGCCGAGACCCCAACGCAGAGCTGCGCTCATCCGCCTGAGGTAGCCAGGCAGGGCCACTCCTGAAGTTAGAGTCCAGGGGCAGTTTTCCCTGGCTGGATGGACTTCTACCTCCACGGCTCGGTCCCGTACTGACCCCTGTGCTCACTGACAGAGGATGACCGTTCTTCACATTGGGCTGCTTTACATACACTGCATCTATGAGGGCAGAAACAGAATCAGAATAGTTTTTTCAAATCTAAATATAAAAATCCCAGTGATGTGAGCTTAAAGTAAACTAAGTCAATTTCATACTTGTTATTTTGATAAGTAGTAACATAAGCCAGAAGTTTGGTGTATAGAAACAGCTTGTGCAGCAGCAGGGTCAGTTCACACACAATTCTCTCAAAGCTGTTTAGCTGCAGGGCACAATTTGTTCCACTTTTCTTCAGCTCTGGAGAGCTCTGTGCCATTTTAAACATGACTAATGTGATTCTTGACAAAACAGCCGAGGTAGAGTGAATTAATAAAAACATTTTTCAGACACCTACTGTACAGCGTAGCTGTTCTAATGTGCCAATGACTTCACAGTTGTGTGAAAGCCTCAAGGCGACACTGTTGTGCCGAGTTGTCAGAAGTATCACACAGTTCTCTTACCATTGTCTGGGACTTCCTTCAGCACTCCCTGCTCTATGAGCTCCTGCCTTGTTCGCCTCATTGACATCTTCCTCTCCAACTCTGTCGTCAATAAAAACAATTGAACTGTATATTTTGTTCGCAGTGCAAACAACATTTATGACAATGAAAAATACAAACCCTCAGACGTCTCTTGGAACTTGTCACTACTTTTCTTCTTGCGCCACTTCCAGGGCTTGAAGATCTTGCCGATTGTTGAGAACTTGGTCTTACGTTTTGGAGTACTGTCCCCCGTGTTGCCCCCCTCTCCCACCATAGTGCTGTGGTGCTGCTCAGCATCATCATCTGTAACAGAAGGAGGAACTATAACTTACACAGACCAGAGAGCGCACAAGAGATAAAAAAAAAAAAGAAAAGGTATGAAACAGAAGAAAATGAGGCGTCTGTAGTCCAAAGTGAACATTCCATTTGGTCCATAGTCTGTCAAATTTGTCCATTTTCTATTTCAGTCAGAAAGTATCCTTTTTCCGCTGTGCAAATGTCATAATTACTGTCCAGTCCTTAGTCGGTACAATTTGTATCATCCAGTTTTTGAGAAGGCCTTTTAATTCTGTCATATGTGCAATTGCTGTTGGAATTCATGTGCAACCTATGTGCTGTCGTGACACATATTCATGTGCAATTACTGTCGTGATCACATGCAATGGTATTTATGTATTTATTTGTCTATGGGAGTTTTTATTTATTTATAGGAGATCTTCTACTGAAAGTGTTTTTCAGACTTCCTATAAGTGATCTGTTCTTCTGTATCTACCTGCGTTGCACCAATGAAATTTCCCCATGTGGGACAATAAAGGAATATCTTATCTTATCTTATAACCTGCACCAAAGATCTCTGTTGACTGTGTCCATGGAAGGAGTCTTAAGGCCCAAATACTGAAGGAGGAACATTTCAAAGTAACCTGACATAATGTTTGTTACAATAATAATATCACAACAGTATAGGTTTCTGTTTGAGTCTGGATCATCCTCAGTTGCCTGTGTAAAGGGCAGAACTGCAGTCATTATCTTTAGCTGTAGTTTAGTTTGCAGGGACAGAGTGTGCTTTGGCAGTGGGATGCCCGGAGCTCGTGGACTCCTCCACACATCCACTGTTAATAGAGCTCTAAAGCTGGCGTGCAGCCAGAGCTTTTCTGTCAAGTGCTTGCATTCCTTGGCCTGGTTTTATCAGTTCTCCAGCCTGCACTACTTCTGTGGCAGAGGCAGTGGCAGCCACTAGACAGTGACGCTCACGTCTGGACACAATAAGCAGAGGTGAAACCTAGGGCTGAAATTAACGATGATTTCTCTAATCTATAAGTCTAGCGATTATTATGTTAATTAACCGATTACCGGTAGTTGTTTAGAACAAAAAGGTTGTGTGAAGAAAATATTTTTACTTCATTTGACACTGATTGAGGATCCTGGTGGAGCACATTATGGACAAAGGAGTGTTTTCATTAAATACACTACAGTTACACATTTTCAACATCATTTTCATGGAGTTACGCTCAACTTCAGTCATAAAACATATTTTCTCAGCTAGTGGCATGTTTTGGAACCTATGAATAGACAAGTGAACTATTATTTGCTTATGAAATGAATTTATGATTATTTCAATAATCAATTAGTTGCAATTAATCGATGAACTTGTAGCAGCCCTTGAACCAACTTTTAAGATAGTGTAAGTGGACTTTTGTCTATGATTTGCTGAGAAAAGAAATGTCTCAGACTCTTCCAAGGCTGCACCTGTTCTGTTCAACAGACACAATATTTAGTGAAACGTGAAAAGGCTCAGATTAAAAACACTTCCACACACAGGATTTCCTGACAACAAGAGAGTCCTGTAGTCTCATTCTCACGACTTTCAGACCTCAAGGAACTTACCTTGTAGTTCAATCGGGAAACAAGGCTAGAATAAACAACATTATCAGCCCTAAAAGTGAAGATGTTTTTTTTAATTGAGACAGATCCGTTCAAGCACCAGGGAGCTAGCAACAACACAGTATCCTGCAAAGAGACACTTCAGCATTATGCCCTCCTGCTGACACTAGATATACTGTACGCACAACACATTTCTGCAGGTGAAGGACAAACCTTTTAACAGCTTTTATTTTAGACTATGCTATTGAAAAGTTTCACCTCAAAGCTAGCATGTTTTAAATGAGTCTTACCAAAATTTCCCCATGTGTGGACAATAAAGGCATTTCTTATCTTAAGTTCAGTTTTGTGCATGTGATAATTGAAATGTACCAGCTTTACACCAACACAATAACAATAAGGTTAATACAGTAAGCAAAAAGGCACACTTGCTCTACCTTCAAGAAGAGTGCTCGGAGTCCAGCTTCCACGGTGGTACGACTTGCAACAGCAAGCCATGAAAAAGTAAGAACATTTGACAGATGCAGAACTACTTTTTCTGTTCCCCACACGCTTAGACAGTCACTAAAGGACCAGATGCAAAACATGTCTTCAAACTGCAGCATATAGCCCCGGCGTCCAGATTTGAATGACGACACGGATCCATTTTACACCGTTCAGGATGCAGGACAGAGGTTTCATGCAGCCGCCCGCGCTGTCGGAGAAGCACTGACACCGAGCCTCAGCTGAAGCCGGTGAAGCAAGAGGAGTGCTAACTGTGCCAGGCCTGCTCACTTCACTACTGCAAAGATGATGAACGCACACATCACTACATCCCAGTATTGTTTGGGTACAATCCTTTGCTTTTCTGATGCTGCTGTAAATCCAAAAGTTTTAAAAGTTAGAAACATCCAACTGCAGTATCACAATGTCCAACTGGAACCACTATTTTCCCAGACAACAAAAAAACAAATCCCAGCAAGCCATTGTTTCGTCTGTAGTGAGACGGCCTGTGCGGACACTATGCTATGGCGCTGGACTTGGGGAGAGGAAAGGCTACAAAGAGAAAGAGTAGAGGAGTTATGGGGTGAAACACTGGGAGGAAACAGTACTCCACCCTGTTTCTGTGACCGACAACAAAGACAACCTCTTCCTCTCACACTGGGATTTGCTGCCGGTGGAAATGGCATTGATTTAAGAAAAAACAACATAACTTGGTGGACTAAATGCAAGAGTGAATTCTACTTAATATTTTGTCCTCATTTGCTTGCTCTGGTTAAAAGATACTTCAGTCATTAGACCTGGTTTAGTTCAGATTTTGCACCTGGTTAAGTTCTAATTTACATTTCCCAATTTTAGACTTTCTTTTGAGACCTGATTTAATGTTGTTCAGTCTTGGCCAGGTGGCACTTGGAAAGCTAAATATTTTCAGAGGCGGTTCTTGGTGTGTGAAACTGAGATTAAGAATCAGTGATTTAGAGCAAAGACAGAAGAACTGCCTTTTGCAATCAGGACCCAGGGAAAGATAACAGAGAGCAGAGAGGAAACGGAGAGAGAGCCAATGACGTACCTCTATTCTAAGCCCTGTCCACTGCTCTATCACCTCCCCCGGGAGACCAGACCCCCCCAACCTCATGACTCAGAAACAAATGTCCGGTCGGGTCAGGTGAGCCGGCACTTTTAGGAGACTGATCTGTTACATAAGTGCCCACAGAGCAGCAGCTTGGGAAATACCTTCATCCTTATTATAACAAAACACTAAGCAAAGCCAGGACGGATTAGGAAATATAATCTGCTTCATTTACAGCACAAAGCGGTTATAATCACATTGATTGATTCAGAACAACTATGTGTTTGCTATTATTGTCCCGACACAGAAAACTGTGATTTTTGGTCAAATCCATAACTTTATCTCTTTTTACAGATACTTTACAAGAGAAAATTCTGAACTCATTCCAACATGAAAACAATGTTTATAAAGCCAACAAAAGCATGGAAATAACACACTGACAGTGAATGTAGATGGATTCTATACATACCATAACATTGATGGCAGAACACTTCTTAAAGATAACATTATCGTCTGAGCACTACACAAAGTGTGCTCTGAGCGTTTCTGAAACTCACCCTGATGGTTGTGCTGCTGTGGGTCCTGAGGTGAGGTCTCCACATAAAGACTTTGTCCCATGTTCCAGCCCCAAAGGGGCCTCTAATTCTACCAGGTTCTACCGGCCAGTATCCTGGGGCCAACTCCAGAAGGCAGAACCTGCTCCAGTCCACATCTGTTCTCTCACAACCTTCTCTTGTGCCGTCCACTCCAGCTCTGATCACTCCCTCACGCAATCTTAGAGCAGGACTCCCACTTATTCACCCTCCTTATAGACCCTCCTTCTTGGCTGGAACACGGAGACGTTATTTCAGATGACCTCAAACCTACTCCATAATTTGTGTATTATAACTGGATTGATTAGAGTCTTCAAAGGTTTTGGCAACATCACCTTTGATGCCTGTTAATATAAAGTGCTGCATTGTTTAACTTTTCTTCCCCAAATAGCCCCACTTACAGTTAAAAAGCACTAAACGATCCACTGCCCGTTGGCCAGGCCACTTCAGAAGACTGATGTGCACATATGACAAACATCCTAAATACAGCATACAACACCACCAAACACTGGTAATTAAGCAAAAACTATTACAAAGAGTACAGCAACTTCTAATGAAAAGAACATTAGCACACGTCAATAAATTCAGGGGCAAGAAAAGTAAAATGTAACAATCAAGGAACAAGATTTAACTGATCTTTCAATGAAAATGAGGGAATCTTCACAAATGTGCACAGATATTTAGAGTACGTCTTTAGTAGATTCATACAGACAAAGTAAGATTCTCAGGGTTTTGGTAAGTATGCCATGATGATCCCATTAATATATATAAAACATTACAATCTATCAATGTTTGTAATAACCTAACGAAGTGGCTATATAGCCGCGGCGCCGCCAAAACTGCTTGGCTATTTCGTGCCGCGGCTCCTGAAACTGCTGAGCTATTTGACCGCGCCGCGGCTATATAGCCACGGCCATAACTTAATCCCATATCAGGTTTTCCTTATGTTAATGTATATTTGTAGTAAAGCTTCATTATGTTCGCTTCAAATATTGGTCGTTTATCAGAAAGGAGGCAATGCCAAGTTAACAAATACAGAAATGACACTAAAAGTTCCTGCGATCATATAAGCCAAACAGTGCTGGGATCAAAGATGTCCTCAGAGTCACACACTTTACAAGAAGATTCAGAGAAAAGCTCTAAACCTTCTGAGTGCCGGAGCTGTCAGCTGCTGGGGTTAGAAGACGTATAGCTGTTCCCCAGAGCGGACCATAAAATGCACGCGGGCCTCATAAACAGTCGATGTACAGCTAAATGAGTGGATCCGCTACATTCACACTGCACTTAAGCAACCACAATGAGCCACTCACCACGATTTTCCATTACGGAGTTTGAAGCACACCAATCCAGTCTGGATCCTGAAAGAAAGAAACATACTCTGTGTCACTGCTGCAGTCTGTGTTTTTGCCTAATGTTCCGCAGTATCTATCGCCATGGAGACGAGCAGGTGACACCAGGCCAGGGTGATGTTGCTGCAATAAATATGTATGTAATTAAATACACTGGAGATAGAAAGGTTTAATGCCGTACTGGGGAACAGTTCAGGCAAGGTTTGAGTGCAGGGACTTTAGATGGTTAAATTTGGTTGTCAGATTAAAACAATACCATTTTCAAAGTTGATTTAGTCATTTAGCATATTTTATTTTACACTACTTTTAATACACTGTATCTACCTCATCAAGTCCAATGTAACAACGTGTAATAACATGATTACAAACCCCTTTATCTCTGTCCTGCATAAAGAAGTTAATTTGGATATAGTTCCCTCTGTGTGAATTAAAACATGACATTTTAATTTCAACTGAACAGAAAAAATCAGAATGTTTTATTACTACTACATTTAGTTACCGTACACAGTATGGATCACAGACCTGACCTAACCTGTATATTACACGTGGAAATGTTGATAACGTCACCATTTTGCTCTAATGTGCGCAGACAAAGGTGGTGGTATCTTGAGTGAACTTACGCTGCTGAAGGTCATGGGTCTGTGGACGTCCTGAGCAGCAGAACCGGGACTCAAGTCTTCAACATGGTGCAGATGTTTGCTCCTCCCACCTCTAACCCCTACGGCAAAAGAACACAACAGTATTATACTCATATTAATAGTCTTCAGACAAGTATTTCTTTTATGAGTAAAGGATCATGATGTCCTCACTCTTTTACAGATCCTTGCACTATCTGTCCAATACAATACTGAGATTGTCTGAAGATGATGTGTCTTCCTGCTAAAATCAGGCAAAACAACCAAAAGTAGTACTTTTACTATAAAATTGGGAACAATGTATAATTATAACCTAAATAACAACCATTTTGATATGATACAGACCTAATATTAATGTGGTGAAGGATCTCTCCTTCACTGTGGTTCTCCTTGAGGTTTATACTTTTCCATAGGGTTTTTTTTTTTTTTTAGAAGGAGAGTGTCCAAGGACAGGAGATGATGGGACGTTATTCATTTGCTATTTCTGTGAACATTTAAACTGCTTCCCCATTTCACTGTCGCCCTTCGAGGCAACTGCAAAAATAAATGTAACTTAATTTAAAATAAATCAATGTCAAACCAAATTGAGCAAACCAGCAGAATATTTTGGCAAATCAAAATTATGTATTAAAAAGGGATTTTAGTGGTTTTAAGTGAGGACTTGAATTAAATCAATCAAGTTTAATTTCATTACTAAAAAAGCATACGCAGAAAAAAATGCAAGCATGGGTTTGTAAATACGATAGTATATTCGTTTTTGCCATGTTCTTGGTTCCTCTCTCACCAAATTACCAGCAGGGCCTTCCACTTCCCTACCAAAAGAAGAAGCCAGAAGAATAGAATTATCATAGAAAACAAATCACAGACGCCACATTAAACGGAGGACATATTTCTTCCTAAAATTGGTTTGGCCATTCAGAACCTAACGCCGCCACAGAGGAAATGCATTTGTGGTCGGACAGGATTCTTTTCCCTCTCGCCTTGTCCCACAGCCTCAACCTCACCAGGACTCAAAATAATCACGCATTACTCCATGCGCCGGAGAAAATATCTTTGGTCTCTGGAAGTATGAACAGATATGAGCCAGTGAGGAGGTGGAGACCTGGTGGAGACCTGGTTTAGTCCTGGTTTAGTCCTGGTTTAGTCCTGGTTTAGTCCTGGTTAAGTCCAGTTTGTCAATCCAACAGAAATGTGTACAAACGTGTTTTTAAATGTATAAGTATCCGACAAATGAGAATGAACTGTAAAAATACCCAACAAGTAAAATATATAAAAGCTTTTCAAAACTATAAACGATACAAATTTTGCATCTCTTCAAAAGAACATTCACAATACTATACATGTTTTGATAAATTGCTCACCTCTAACTACTTTCTATTTAAGTTCCGGCTAACCTCAAAGTGCGTCTGCACAAAAAAAGGACGTTGATGGCCTACTTCCTTTTCTCGAACGTTAAGCCCATCTCTGCTCACAGACAAACACACAAATCACAACCAGAGTGACGATGACGCTCTGTGTAACTGCAGATTCTGTCACCAAGTCTGTCGCAAAGCTTTGGGTGCAGAAGAGAAGAGTGTGGAGACCGTTTAAGAGGAAAACATTTGAATATTCTAAACTTAAGTCCTCCCGGCCTCGTCATTCACCACATATACTGTAATCAAGTGAAGGCATGCGCACAATCACCACGAGCTATGAACCCACATCCACTGCCAAATGATAGCTTTAAGATGGAGGTCGTCAGTGAAGATTTGGTGCTTCTATTCTATGCAATCATCAGAAACTAGTACTTCTACTTCTTCCACTACCACTACCACTACCACCACTACTACTAAGAGCAATGTCTATAAACAAGAACGCTCCATCTCCCCGTTTCCCACTGCAGCTGAAAAAATAAACCAGCACTATGATTTCAATACTACAAAACATACTACAATATTAGACAAGATAAACTTATCATACATTTGGTATTTAGGATGTAAATGTTACTATATTTATTCCAGTTTGTCTGATAAAAGTGGACTCTCAAGCTGCTTGATGTGGTTCTTAAAGCTTAAGCTGTGACCCACTCGTTTCTATTCAAATCGATTATTCTCAGGGTCAGATTGTTCTGAAAACCAGGCAATAAAAAATACCCTAAAGCAACATTTTAAATTAATACAACTTTTATATGGATTCCGCCTTGACTTTTTGGCTTTTTTTTACAAGTCCCTAAAACTCATTTTAGTGAGTTCAGCTTTTAAAGAAGAATTGTCAAAACCCAACAAAAGCGCAAACATGTGTCAATCGATGTCGCCGATCGCTCCAGAAACCAGCTTTACTCATTCATACATTTAACAAAGCAAAAAAAAAAAAAAAAAAAAAAATTCAAATCTTATTTTCTCCTTTCTACTTATGATTCGAGTAAATGGGAGTTCAGGGTCCAAACCTACAGAGGGTTAGCTTCACAAAGGCTCCGGCCGATTGTTTGTACTCTAAAGGGTTCAGAACAGCTTCAATTTCAAAAGAGTTAATGTTGCCACGTGGCATCTTCTTCTGATATAGATTCAAATCATTCTGAAACGATTCAGAAAAGATCACAATTTATCTATTCACTCTAGACATGTCAAATGCTTTCAATACGAGTTTGAATGATTTAGTATGATTTAGTATGATTTAGTATCGGGGTGTGTCGGGGACAATGGGGTCTATCAAGTCGGGCTTGGGCAATAAGCCAAACACATAAACATAACTTCATCTTTGTGGCAAACAATCACATTTGAAATTGGAAAGAGCAGAAATTGCTTTTAATTTCAGGAACATAAGCGAGATGACATATTTTGTCAGAGGAATTTAATCCAAGAAAATGAAATTAATTCCTCCAAAGCCTAAACTGTGCTTCTCACACCACAGGCTTTCACTGGGGATTTACTGTGGACTTCTTGATTTAAAGTTACCCAAGCTGATCAAAGAAGATTTCAAACTATTGGATCTTATTTTAAATGATTATTTTAATGTTGTATTATAACCCAACTGGACTTTATATGAACTCTTGCATTACTAGTTTACTTTAGACTAAATTTAGTGTCATGATTATCACAATAGTTATTAAACTTATTTTTTTTTCTGTGTTTATAAGTGAAAACAACTACAATGTAGTAGAGAACATCATGGAAAAGTATTGTTTTTACACAATCTGAAGCTAAAACAGTAATTATCACTGTTGCTGCGTCACGATTATACAAAATGTTCAACAACTGATTATCGTCTCCCTTTTTATTGTGATTGTTTATTGTCCCATCTTTATTTTAGACCTCTACAAACATGCTCAGAAATCCATGCGATTCTTGTGTTCATATTCCAGTCTTTTCTTTTTTGTTTAAAGTTTTGTGAACATCAACTCAACGTCCAAACATAAACCCTCATCGGCCTCATCTTCAGCCTCTTCCCGCTCCACTAAAGCCGATTCCATTACTACAGGAGCGGAAATGGCTGCAGCTGGTACAGTTTGCCATCTTTTAAACTACGCTTCATTTTCACATGGTTGGCACAGGATTTGGGCATGCACTTTTGACTACTGCAAATCATAACTGAATGTACTTACAAAGCTGTGCCTGAACGACGCCGGGCCAGAGAAGACTATGTGCAATGTCTGCTTACTTCAATGCAGCACACGCCACACACTAGATCTGCACCAAGCTGATGGGCGACTATTCCTATCCGGGCGTCATCAGCGGGTCTGTCCCAGAAAAGAACCTCTCACCACTGGGACCGGTGGTGGCCCAATTTTACAGGAGGCCCTAAAAACTGTGCTTCTTTCTCAATGTTCCTTGTTCACAGCACAGCAGGGAAGTGTATCATTAGTCACCACCTCTGAGTAATGCATATTCACACGACAATAAAAGGAAGCTGACCAACAGAGACTCACTGTGGACTGGACCGTGGAGACAGTGAACTCTAGCTAACAGAATCAATCAGGTCCAGATGACAGCTTTACCATCGTGGTCCAGTCTTAATGGACCGTTTAAGAAAGCTGTGGAGGCCAATGATGAAACTCAACCAAAACACCAGCCTTTATGACCAATACTAATGTGAGCAGGTGACAAGAGACAACTATTCAACCATCTGAAACAAAACGAGAGTCAAACACAAGCCAGTTCATACATTTGTCGGACACACTTTGGCACATACTGTAAGTGCAGAGACAAGGCTTCCATCTTATCTTATCTTATGTCCAAATGCAGATGACGCGCTCATTTGTAGACAGACCATCACCGCTTGGATCACCACAAGACAAAATTTAATTTCCTCTGCGGTTGAACTGACGATCAGCTCCAAATGAAGGTGCTGTAAGTCCAAGAGTGCGTCTCGACACGCGGCTGCGTCCCTGAGCGCCTCTGGAGGAGACGCTCTGGAGAACTGGAGCGCACAATCAGACACACAACAAAGCAACATCCGGGACAGGGTTTCAGGCTAAAACTGATGCCCAAATAAATTAAATAGATGAGGCAATATAACATCCACTGCGCCAATAAAAGGCCAATCTCATTATGCCTAATTACTACAGACTGTAAACAATCCAAACCATGTTTGTTATTAGAGACTAGAGACCAAGTCATGGCTTCACATCTACACGTGTTTACTAGCTTTAGTAAGTGCAAAGTACCATGCAGTTTGTGCTTTAACTACCATAGGGAGTTAGTTGAATGAAATGGCTACATTTCAAGCAACTGTATTTTACTTTGAAAATATAGTTTATTTTGATCCCTTTCCTCCTTTAGCAGGAGAAAGAGATGCAACAGTCACATCACGGAGGCTAATTAAATGTAGACCAGTGATATAACCCCATTTCTATTATAGAAGGGTGTTTAGAGCACGTGCACATGCTAATATGGGTCATTTGGCGCGATGCTGTTCAGAGAGAGCACAAACATCTGCTCTGTTCACACTGTCATTCCTGATGGGACTGCACAGGTCCATGATGGGACTGCACAGGTCCATGATGGGACTGCACAGGTCCATGATGGGACTGCACAGGTCCATGACGGGACTGCACAGATCCATGATATGGAACTGCACAGATCCATGACATGGGACTGCATGACGGGACTGCACAGGTCCATGATGGGACTGCACAGGTCCATGATGGGACTGCACAGGTCCATGATGGGACTGCACAGGTCCATGATGGGACTGCACAGGTCCATGACGGGACTGCACAGGTCCATGACGGGACTGCACAGGTCCATGACGGGACTGCACAGATCCATGATATGGAACTGCACAGATCCATGATATGGAACTGCACAGATCCATGATATGGAACTGCACAGGTCCATGATATGGAACTGCACAGATCCATGATATGGAACTGCACAGGTCCATGATATGGAACTGCACAGGTCCATGATATGGAACTGCACAGATCCATGACGGGACTGCACAGATCCATGATGCAGACCTTGAAGGTTGCAGCACAAACATTTGATACTCCGCATCTCCATCCAGAGCCTGCTCCATTGTGCTCCAGGGCATCCGTGGTTAAAAACAGAGGCCATTTAAGTAATGAGCCAATCAGGCATTAGACTGTGGCTACAGATCAAACCACAGCATAATAACTGTCGAGTGTCGCTCGCACTATGTTATTGTGTCGCGGAATCCTCCCAGAGTGTAATCTGAGGCTCACATTACCGCTGCCATGACTCAGCCTCCTCCTCGTCCTCAGCGGGATTCACTTGGATCTATGAATGAAACGATGTCAGTCAGGTCATTTTCCTCTTCTTTCCTCGCTCTCCGCACTTTTCCTCCAAAGCTCCGGGTCCAAACATTTCACGCATTGACCGGAAAACGTCCGGAGTTTGGCATCTTGGTACCGGTAGTTTTTGGAGAGGCCGTGGTCCCTCTGGGGGCGTTGCACAAACGCCTTTGTCTCCACAGCAAAGACTCAATTACCCACCAGGCTTTGCGGGGTCCACAATGGCGTTGGGGAGGGGAGCGGGAGAATGATGGAGATGGTCAGAGAAGCAGGGTCCAAACAGGGTCCAAATAAGCGTTATAGTGTATATATATATATATATATATATATATATATATATATATATATATATATATATATATATATATATATATAATATATATTATATTTCCTTCACCCTGACAGTCACACTAATCACAATACATCTATTTGTGATGATTCACCACCTCAATGCATGACAAATGTAATGCTAACTTGTTAGTAGTAGGCTAATTATGTGAGTAATAATACTAACTAACTGTATTTACAACTGGACATAGATGATTGTGGATGACTCAGGCCATCTGGTGGACACATGTGCACATTACACCAGTCCACAAAGAGCAGAGTTTGGAACATTGAGGCTGTGTCCATGCGTTCCTAATTACAAGAAAAGGGTTAAACTTGTGAGGATAAGACACAATTCTTAGATTAAAGGCAAGCAGTGGAAACTAACTGTCAAAGATAAAGCACAACAGAAAGATACAGTTATAATGAAGTCCCGCCCTCTTCCCTCAATGCAATGCAACCTTTAACTGTGGTGACCTGGAATACTTAGATCTGCACTGACCAGATAAGATGGCTGTAATCTGCTTTCAATATTTGTGTAATCATCATTTATCATAAGTTCAACCACTGGACTTTGTTACATTTCTATAACAAATTGAATTGTTATCTGCGTATGCAATGCCAACTCGTACAACATAGAGTTTGAAAATGGCATATATTTAAAGGGAGCGCAGCTTTTACTGTTTAAAAAAATGAACTACAATCACAACTGAACCTGTGTTGCCAGTGCTTTAACCTGCAGACAGAAGAAGACACATAGTTTATCCCAGATCGTGTTTAGTTCATGCCTCATGTTCAGCTCAGATCCTCCAGAATCCCAGGCTCACTGAGCTGCAGAGGCCGCACTAGCACGGACTCATGATTAATGCAGGTGCTGTGCTTTAGGTAGTGACTATTCAGATCAGAGAGGACACATAGGTTTGAACACACTGGACTTCAGCTTTGAATCTGGCAACACAAATGATCATATGAGGCTCATTCTGCTTTCTGATTGGCTATTCGTCCCAAACACCAAATTATTAAATCAAACACTTGTCCAATGTTTTTGTAAAATCAAAATAAGCAAAATGCATATTAGATTTGAACATCTGGGGACACAGAATGGTCATCGTTATGAAATTTAAGATCAACATTTTACACTCTGTTTCTTCTGACTTTTTTCTGTCCAAAAAGAAAAAGAATGATCCAAAACCTTGGACAACATTATGTATTCAATTAAATGTATTAAAGGTGCTCTAACTATGCTCACTTTTAATGTGGGGGGTTTGTTGCCTGCTCGTCTCCATGAATGTTCCACAGTATGGCATTAAACTTAATTTTAAACTGTCTTGCATTAATTGTAGATTTTATTCCAAAAATGAAAAGGATACTCTCCAGAAGTTGACTGGTGAAGCAAATGTTCAATAGAGACATTACTTTAAAGTGTCATATGCACTTTAACATGCATATGACAGGTTTTCATGTTTTATTACATTATTACTTTGTTCGGTGGGATAAAACATGTGGTGAACATTTATCATAGTCTTATATCATGAGGGGAACAAAGAAAAAGCACTGATTTCTGAAAAGTTATTCCTAAACATCATCAACGACATTCCACAACAAATGTAGACACACAAAAATGACAATTTACATATAACTGACATAACTTTCTGACAGTTTAAACAACATTGAACAAACATTTAATAAAAGTGTCACTGGATATTATAATTTGTCAAATCATAGCTATTGTGTAATTAAACAGACTTTGGCCATGGGTTCCGCTGTGGTTCCTAGGTAACAGTTGTGTCATTAGCTCTGCATATGTGCTGCTCATCAGGACTTTTATAAACGTTAGGGAGGAAAAGGTAAAAATAAATACATATAACTCCTAAATATAATCATGTCCACTAGGTTTAAGGGACTTTAAGTAGAAGTAGGTTTATTTGAACAAGTCTTTGAATAATAGTGGTCACTGGCAGGGACAAACAGGTGACCCGCGGTGCCGCTCAGTGGGGCCGTTTGCGTGGGGCCAAAGTGGGCTGGATGTTGACGTGAGGAGCAGGCAGCTGTTAAAGCTATGTTAAGTTACAATGTGCACCGCTGCTAAAGAATCGCTGCAATGCACAGCGGAGGGTAAAGTCCATGGGCTCTGCTTTAACTTGATGTTTTTAGAGCAGAACCAGTTTGCTTTACATAATACTGGATACAGGCTGCTAGTTAATCCGCAGCTGCTGTTTTGTGTGTGTTGGGCGCTGAGCTATTGCTACACTGCACATTCTTGGTGAACTATTGTGTATTTGATTGCCAGCTGCATCGGGACCCACAGATTCCAGTGATTGGTTCATTGACTTTTGTAAAGGCGTGGGAATTTTGGATTTTTTAAAATACGGAGTCAAATTAGGTCATTGATAAAATATGGAGTTATTTGCTATTAACGGTGGACAGAACAATTATGCTTGGCTCTACCTGAATAAAGTGTTATGGTTTCATACTTCAATCTGTATTATATTTCTTGGACCTTTTCGATTGATGCATTAATTTGCTCTTTGTCAAACCTAAAATCCTCAATTTCAACCTAAAATTAAAAGCCGCGGTAGCGGCAATGATGGCTCTCACCACCCGCGTGACCGCCTTTCCGCGCAACCAGCTTCCCGCGCGACCGTGTTTTGATCGCGATTGCCCCGACACTGCATTCTCTTAGACTTTATTCTTTAGACTTTATTCTTTAAGACTTTTATTCTTTAGACTTTTTTCTTCAGACTTTATTCTTTAGACTTTATTCTTTAGACTTTATTCTTTATTCTGTAGACTTCATTCTTTATTCTTTATTCTTTATTCTTTAGACTTTATTCTTTATTCTTTATTCTTTAGACTTTAGACTTTATTCTTCAGACTTTGTTCTTTAAACCCCATCCTCCCCGTACCTCCGTCACCTAGCAACAGAGACCCACCGCTAACGCTGATGCTAACGCTGATGCTAACGCTGATGCTAACGCTAATGCTAAGACCACGGCACGAAAGGAAATGTTCCATCAAAATAAAAGAGGAAGAGGAAGTGAAGGCATTCATTGCGCCTCTGCTGGCCAATTAAGAAAATACACAATATCTGCAAAGCACTTTTTTCATGGCGTCTCGAGGAGAATATAAACCATGAGTTTCAAACGAATCAGACAATGTTGAGTTTTTCACACAATGGGTAGGGGGAGCTGTAGAGTAAATTTGTTACATGGGTATTTATTTCCAATCGGACCATAAAAACGCATTAGTGAGTGAAATATGAGCTCCGTAGATCAATTCCAACAGGCGTGACTTGTCCTTGAAAACACTGAAAATTAAGTCTTTTTTGAGGGCGTGTTACGCAGAGACCGTGAGGAATAGTAACATTTTTTAAAGTATTTCTTAAATTTGAATGTCTTTAGATGCAAAAGGTGTTGTTTTGAGCTCGATCGGACAAAAAACCTAGGACAAGTGCGATTTTGAAAAAAAAGGTCAAACGTGGCGTTGCCACTTTGATTCGACATGCCTGACTTCCTGTTTATCATAGAACGATGCTGCCAGGTGCGTTTTACTCGTCAAAGGTCAGAGGTCAAAGGTAGCTCTATCACTCTCCCAAGTTTCATGTGCCTAGGCCAAAGATTAAGCGTTTCATGTTTTTTCTTTTTTGAAATCCATGTGGTTTCAATTTTAGACTACAGAGCTTTATTTAGCTTTAAGAACAACAAAAACATCAGAATCAGCACCAGATGTTGCTTCTCCTACACATTCTTCCTCTGACACAATTACGGGTCGAAAACACTGACTCACGGTTCCCACAGTTTGCAAACAATTAGGCACATCATAGGTCTGCTTTCCCACATCCCATAATTATTATTATTTTTATTTTGAAAATAATTATTAATTAAATTAATGTATCTACAATTGTAGATGCTTCCTCTCGTCAGTGGTCTTTTAAATATAGATAAATGCAATTATTTATTTATTCTGGTCAAAGTTGCTGCATAATATTGTTTTAAGCAATTATTTAAGTTAGCTCAAATATTGTTATAATCCTTTAGTTTTTGAATTATCTTGGCTTGTCGAGTGTGGGGTTGTATGTATTTTCCTTCCTCTGTCTGTGAAACAAATGCCGGGAATTTAATAAAGTGTTGAAGCTGAAGATACACAGCATAGATGTTAGAGGCCTGATATCATAACGGCCTAAGTCATCATTAGAAAGATGTTTACAGCTAAAAAAACCTTCCCGTCTGTAAGTCCACTCTACAGTGAAAGTACGCATTTTTTCAAATTTTCCCGAAAATTGGGTAATATTTGAGGGTATGAAATGAGGGTAATATTTGTAATTTTCTGACAATTTGTAATTTACAGTTTGGAAAAATACCCCTAGTATTTGCAGTAATAGTCATTTCCGTAGTAACCTTCATTTAACCAGGTGGAAAACCATTGAGATCCAGACCTGGGCCACAGCCATGACAAAAGGCACAAGATGACTCGGGCCATGTGGAGTTCCAGCACCATGGACAGAGCCTGTTACAGCCGTCGTGAAGTTAAATACCTCTCATTGGTTAAACATTAGCCATCATTTCTGTGAATATTATAAAGCCTTATGCAAGTGTGGTTTATTTCAACAGTGTATCATAGCTTTTGGTACCACTTGGCAACATGTCAAAGGAGTTGACTCAGCACCACAATAAAATGGTGCCTCTTTTCACATGTTCTAGTTTAAATAATAAACTAAAACATGTTGGTTATTTAAAAAAAAAACTGAGTACACTCAAAATAATATATTAATACTGACTAGTTGTATAATATCTTTGTTTTCTCCTAAAAAAAAAATAAGTCAATTGTATTTATACATTTGACCTTTTTGATTTACTTATTTTTAGCCTTGTTCAGATGCTGGGGTTGTTCTCATGTTTTGATGAGGTAATCGCCGTCTGTTCTATTACACAGAACAATAACCATTTGACATGTTCATTTGGGTTTGAGTGCCAGATTTGCTCAGACCTGTTATAAAGTCTAGCCTGCAGGTACAGTAAATGTAAATGCGATGGGGGTTTAGAAGGTTAAAAGTGAATTTTTGGAATGCTTTCTTTGTCCACATGAGGTGTCCTACTTATTGCCAAATGCGGACGGTATGTTCTGAGCTGACACTCATATTGTGCATGGGGTGTCGGGGCAGTGCGCACCTCTCTTTCAACTGCGGCCCAGAGCAAAGTTACAAAACAGTGCATTCCTTCCCCTGAGGACAGATCCTTATCACAACACAAGCTGCGTGGCCTCTGAATAGCAGGTGAGCCTATTATTGAATTGAGCCTTGAATTCCAGGACCATTCATCCATCTCAGGCCTCCTTTTGAACCGGCTAATGTTTGTCCTTGTCAAATCACACACGCACCTCACAAGAGCGCCGGTTTTAACTGTGACTCAACACTTTTGAAAGCAAACAGTAAAAGACATTAATTACCAAAAAGAGCTTAAAAAACAAAATGACGGGCACTTCACATGATAATGTACAGGGAGTGGTACTGCCTTTCAGCAACAAAGTTGTGGGTTCAATTCTCAACTACAGTCGGCTTAAATCATTTTCATTGTTTCTCTCCAGCATTGTCTAAAAATATTACATTATTTCACAATATAACCTGGTGTATTACCACAAGCTCCAGTGATGGGCTTCTGATTGGGAATAAGCAAGAGACAAACAAAAACAGCAGCAAAGGCAAAGCAGCATGACTGACATTTATTTATATGCAACAGAAGAATGGTAATATGTAAACATAATTCAATATAAATATATAAATATTGTAACATTCAAAATGTTGGGAATATCAAACATATAACAAGTTAAATATTGTGTTGTTCAGTTTTGGATTGTGGCGTGCAATCCAGCAAGTCCTTTTTGTCTTCTCTGGAGTTCAACCGTGACCCGCACAGCAGCCCATCCCACGACGTCGCTGGTCACATTTCCCATGATGCATCTGTGACTCTGTCACACAATCCTGGGTTCACACAGACATCCTCACGCCGCTTTGGCCATTTTCCTCTGGACATAGCCTTTGATTTTGCTCCGTCACAAAGGACTGGCCCTTGTTGAAACGCTCTCACTGCCTCATCCAAACTGCCACTGAGCTGCAGGTCCTAAGTCCTGTCCTCCTGGTGCATTCTGAGAACTTGGGGAGATCTTTATTGCAGTTTTTAAAAAGTGGAGCTTGTCCCAAACAGTCTTCTTTGGTGTTGTTGTTTGGCTTGGCACGAAACTGTAAAACACATGGATACAATCGTTCAGTTTATCTATATGGAACAATATGCATTTAACTTCACTGACTGAATTATGAGTCATATTTTAGATAAAAGTTAAGAGTTCACTCCTCTTTGCACGCCAATTTAATATATCAATAGTCAGTCAGTCTTTCCACTGTATCTAGGTGGGTACATTATTTGCTTGTTCTAATTGATGTTTGGTTGCCCAGATAAAACAACACTGCTTCTCATAATGAAAGGAGATGCACCACTCCTACTGATGAACAAAGGACCAGTACGCCTTTGCAAACACGACTAGAATAGTGTGTGGAAAAGCATTAGTGGATGACGGCTGAAACTCACCGGTGCTGGCAGAAGTTGGAGCAGATGTGATCATCGGAGTTGGCACAGGAGCAGCGAGTGGTGGACCTTCGGCGACGGGAGGGTCCAACGCCCAGGCCATAAACGCTGGTCTTACTATTCAAACACACCAAGAGATAGACAGACAGTCAGACTTTGCTCTTTGATATGGCACATTTTATTTACAGCAATAAAACTACAAAGCAAACGATGCCACAATGGTCTTATGCAATATATTTATGTCTGACACAGAGTCAGACATAAATATATTGCATAAGACCAAGTATGTGGAAGCAGGGATGCAACAAAGACTTAAGTTGTATTATGTGATTAATACAACTGGCCACTAATAATTGTACTATTTTAAGACCCGTACTGACGCTGTAACTAGTCTGTGCCACTTTACCACATGGGTGCATCACACTTGTCATTTTTTAGTGCCAAATTGAATACATTTTATTCCTAATGCGGATTTGGTGTAGTCTTGTTCTAGTCCTTGTTGAGTGAAGTTTAGTTTTGGTTTAGTCCCAGTCTAGTCCCAATCTTGATGTGATGTACAAGTGTGAAAACAAAGAAACAAAAACCAATATTTTTTCCATTACATCTTTGGTCCAAAATAAAAACAATTTAAAACTTTCTTCCTATATTAGTGTGTAAGTTTACCTTGGTGTGTTGATCCAGATGATGTCTAAATGGCAGAAGTAGTGGCACTCTGAGTCCAGGAAGCTGCTGCAGGCGCAACGTTTGCTCCTCACTCCAGGAGAAGACGGGACACTGCCTGTGTCCTCTGTCCACTCCTTCATCACAGGAAGACCAAGACCTGAGACCAAGCGTATGTTTTAATACAGTATGACTGTGGAGTGCAGTCTTTATAACAACAACAACAACTTTATAACAATTATTTTCAAAATAATATATACACCAGACAGATATAATTATGAAATATAGAAATATCAAATTGAACTCACCCTCCTGCACTGAGGCCCACAGACTGAAGAGCAGCAGAACGTTGCCGTGTGGAGACATATTGGGGCAGATAATATCCATTCACTGTTATTATTGAACTGCTGCTGTGTTGTTGTTGTTGTTGTTGTTGTTTTATGGCGGTTGGCATCCAAGTGTTGCATTACCGCCAGACTTTATTCCTCAGACTTTGTCGTAGTCCTCAGACTCGTGTGAGCTCTGACACTTAAAGCTCCCTCTTATGACGCCACAGTACAAGCCCCGCCCATTGCCTCAGAACCACATGATACAGTGACCCCCCACTGGGACATCCCACCTGCGACACATTCCAGTCATGTCGGAGGCTCCTGTGACGTGTCGTCACCTGCAGACAGACGCTCAGGCTGGAAGTGATTTAGATGAGACAGATAATGGGGCAGAACAATAAACAGAACTGGAAACATGCCACAGATTATAATTTAGGAACTTACTAAATGAACTGTTTATTAGTTCAATAAAATGAGATGAAATTATTTGTTGACAGCCATATACTGTATAAGATGAACAATAAACATGCTCCAGCAGTTAATATGAATTTGGATTAGATAGTTTTGCTGACCTTTTTTATTTTTATTTTTTTTTAAATAATTTGAATGTGTAGCTACTAGACCAAAAATAAAAGGGTGGAGTACAAAAATGCAATGTTTGAATCCCAGTTTGAAGCATTATTACGGTTTTGTATCAAATTAAAGATATATTGTGTGGTATTTCACAGTAAAATTCTTTAATTGTACTTTTACTTTTGTCTTTGGCTGTTTCTTGCAATAATGACATGATTTATTCAATTTACATTTCTGTGCAACACAACTTGACAGAGATCCGCAAGACAAGCAGCTGTGTAAAATTCAAAATGCCAATAAATACATAGACAGTTATTACTCGTTAGTGCTTTTGTTGACGAGCTGTACAACTCAATTTAATGTCATGAAAATAAATCAAACATACAGACGTGAGTAATGTTGATCTGTCTGATGCACCACTTCAGTCCGTCTCCCCAGGTTTTCCCAGGATTGGACTTCTGCCCCTGCACGAGTCCAATCCAGTCTGCGACTTTATGAATGCAATGAAGGCCGGAAACAATTTTAGGAAAAAGTTGTTTGATTTATGTTTTTAGACCAAGATTCTGGTTAGATTCCACATTTAAAAACGTCAGTTGATTGTAACCGTAGCAATGTTTTGGCTTTACTTGAAATGTTCCACAGTATAGCATAAACTTAACTACTGTATAGCCATGGATCCAAGCAGGTCAGATGTCATCAGACCACGTTACAGGTCAGATCTGTGGAGAGGCATCCGGCACAGTAAGAATGTTTTTCAATGAGGTTTTGAGCAACAAAACACTTTTAATTTAATAAATGCAAGATATGTACGGTTAATACCATACTGTGAAACATTTCAGGCAAAGAAATAACATTTCCATAGAGACAAGCAAGACCATTAGCAGAAAAGTGACATAGTTCACCTTTACACTCTTCAAACGGTGAAAATGATCTGCTGTCTAAAAATAGATCATTTTGCGACATTATTATTTTTGCCAAGTAATGCTGTCACTTATGTAATCCACATTTCTAAGAGCAGTTATATGATAGTTTAACTTCATATAAACTGCTAGAATGGAGAACCACAAAGATGAACAGATAAGATGGCTTGACCTGAATTCACAGGACAAATTAAGCTCATCACTGTCACCTAATAAAGTACACATCTGACCTCAAAATGAACCTTTGGATATATTTTACTATGAATGAAAATTGGGCACACTTTATTTCACACTAGACTTATGTAATTAATGATACTGATTTGTTGTAGTTCGGCTCATTATTAGTTATTACAGGTGCAGGTGCTCTGTAGTGCAAAAATGATGTGTATATGCCACATTAAACAGTGAAGTAAAAAAATAAAATAATAATTTAACAATGAAATTATAATATATGTCTTTTATGTAAAGCAGTGACAAATTTGACAAATCATGCTCTTAATGTTAAAACAAGCTGTTCATTCAAACCTTTCAAAAGTTAATCTTTTGGTTTATCTATTCTGTGGATTGTCTTTAAAGGAACCATATGTAAGACTGCACAGTCAGATTTAATCTGTGTCCACTGGACATGATGTCCACATTGTTGTAATTTGGTATTTGATTCTTAAAATGATTAAGATGATTCTCCAATCAGAAAGCAGAATGAGCCTCACACGAGTCTCTCATTTGTAAGTTCCCAAAACTAAATCCAGTTGATTCAAACCACCTGAGGACAATTCTGAATCAGTGCTAGTGCAGCTTCTGTCTGCAGGTTAATGCTTTGACTACACATTTTCAATTGTGATAGTTTCCTTTTTAAACAAGCAAGAGTGCAGGTTACAGTTCCTTTGATTAGGAAAACAAATCAAACTAAGGTCGTTTTCACACGTTAGTTCGCTCTGGAGCGACCACAGTGCGCTCTAGATTTAGTTCTGTTGCACTGCACCTCATTCTCCCCAAACACCGCACCACGAGCCACGTGAGACACGATCAGCTGACCACCGCACTTCTTTCCATAAGTGCCATGTGGATGCGCTCACACACGTTCACTCCCCCCAGTGCTGTACGTGGTGGTCTTTTGGAAAATGCACCGTGAGAGTGAGGCTTCACCTGCTTCACAGAGGCTTCACCTACTGCGCAGAGGCTTCACCCGCTGCGCAGAGACTTCACCTGCTTCACCTGCTGTGCAGAGGCTTCACCTGCTTCACCTGCTGCGCAGAGGCTTCACCTGCTTCACCTGCTGCGCAGAGGCTTCACCTGCTTCACCTGCTGCGCAGAGGCTTCACCTGCTTCACCTGCTGCGCAGAGGCTTCACCTGCTTCCCCTGCTGCGCAGAGGCTTCACCTGCTTCACCTGCTGCGCAGAGGCTTCACCTGCTTCACCTGCTGCGCAGAGGCTTCACCTGCTTCACCTGATGTAAAATTGTATCCAGTTTGCACGTCAGACACAGGTAGAAAAGGCCAGCCCTACAGTTTCATTCATACAAAGACGTGGTCCCGTGGTCATCTGCCTTCACATTACACACTCAGAATGTGGGAGACCTTTTTAGTGCCAGTGTGAAAACGACCTAATTAAGAAAAAAATGCTGGGACTATTAAGCATGACAGAAAGTTCTGTTGCACTATTTTCACCATATAATTTAGCCAGTTTTTGGTTCATGAATGGTTCCAGTAATTATAGCTAATTAACCATAAAGCAGGTAACAATATGGCCCACACTCACTTTAATAATTTTATAGGCTTTAAAATATTATGACATCACGTCCATGTACCTGAATGGTGTAAAGCAAAATAAGGTCAGAGCCTTGTTTACTGTGTAGTGCAGTTTATTCTTAGAATGTAATTATAAATTCTGCTGTGTGTGAAATTAGCAGGGCACTTGTTCCCTCTGTACCTTCCCTCATTTTTGTAACCAGTTAAAGTCACAATCACATGATGAAAAACACACAGAGATGTAACAAAAAATATTTCGTCAAAAACTAAAAGTAAAAAAGTTGAAATAATGCACATTTTATCTTCAAACATCAATAAATAAGAAGCATTCAAGGCTGTACAAAGATATTTTCTAAAATGTCTTAATAAAAAAATAACTTCAGTGCATTTCCTTTTACATGTTTCTGCTGCTCCATGTAGATACCCTGGCATTTAAGCATTGGCAAGAAACGCAATTATAACCCTCACAAAAATAAAAACGTGATATAAAATTTCACAGCCTCCTTTTTGTCATCTGTACTGACATGTCAATACATAAATCTGGACAGAAAAGGCACAAGAAACTACAACTGGAATAATACTGCAATAACCAAACAAATGGAATTATTTTGAATAAAGTTTTTGGTCATTTACAAACAATACAGTCAATTTTTAAAACATATTTTAACAGAACAGTATTCATACAGGAGGAATATATTTATATATAATTTATAAGAATATGTATTTCACACAAAAAAGGTGCTATTTGACCACAAACCTGAACATTGCCAAAAGAAACATAAAATAAAGAGCATTTAAATTGTATAAAAACAAAGCAAAACAAAAAACAAAAAACAGTGGAGCAATCAATAAAGCTAATGTAAGTGACACATGGAAGTGGTGACACTTAAGTGCTCTGGTCTGGGTGCTCTGCTCCCTCCCCCACATTGCCCCCTGGTGGTGGCTCCTCTCTCTGCCCTCTGGAACGTTCTGCTACAGGCATGGCTGGGCTGAGGGCTGATACCGGGCCAGTGTCCCTCACAGGGGTCCCATCAGAGCCCCTGGGGGTTTGGACAGAGCTCTGCAAGCTGCTATATTGCTTTGAGTCTGTCTCGGTTTTGTGTTTATGTAGATCTGTCCTGTTTCCACAGGGCTGGTTAAATCCTGTTTGCTCCGACACTAAAGAGTGGTCCAGAGGAGTTCTGAGCCCTTGAGTCCTGGTGGTCCCGCCTGAGTCAAAGCTGAGCCGAGAGGATCCTTCAATGGGGGGGGAGGTCGGGGAAGAAGGGGTGGTCGGATGGGATCTTGGTCGAGCCTGCACCATCTGTATTCCTCCTATAGGGATCATAACACAGGGCAGCCGGGCTTGCTGCGAGTGCAGAGGAAGATGGCTGAAAATGTTGTCCACAGGTTGTGGACCAGGATAACTCTCACATGTAGAAAGACGGAATGCAGCTGGAAATAAACCGCTTTCTGGAAACGCCTGTCCTTCCCATGTTGTACCACTTTTTTCCTGTAGATAGTGCAAAAATATAATTTTAGAGACAGACCATATTGGAGGTTCACTACCAATTCATGGTATTAACAATATGCAGAGAAAAAACTGTTTCATTGATTAGTGGTCATCTTCCTCACCTCTTTGCCATGAGCCCCTCTGGGACTTTCCCAGGGCAATAATCCAGGAGCCCTTCGGTGCAGACCCAGTGGTGAGGGCGGGGCTCGAGTTTGGGGTGACCGATAGCAGCTCGGTGAGATGGGCCGCAGAGGAAAGAGGTGCTTGATGGGAGATGGTCCCCTCTCAGGGGACGGGGACACATGTCGACTGAGGGAGGACAGCTCTGTTTTAGGAGACAGACTGAGGACTGCGGGGGAAAGCTCGAGTCGAGGAGAGAGGCTCCGACTTGGGGAACAGCTTTCACTGCTCGGGGAGAATGCACATGCTGCTCTTATGCCCCGGCGGGAGAACAGGGCCCTCCTGCTGCAGGGAGAGGCCGCACGCCCACTCCCAGACCACAAGCTCCGAGGAGACTCCTGACTCAAACTGGGGCCAGGGAGCTCGTGGTCTGGGGTGCCCTGGTGGGAGTGCCCACTGCCTGTTGAAAGCCCCCCAGTTGAGGGATGTGTGTCAGACGAACAGGAGGAAGGCGCCTCATCGTGTGTGGTGGACTCCTCGTCTTCCTCTTCATCGTCGTTGTCTTCGGACTCGTCCACGTCAGAAAACTGGTGGTCTTCCTGCTCCTCTGGGACAGGCTCCTCACTACCGCCTGAAACAAAAGACACATTGACAACTTTATAATGGGCCTAAATTGGCTAAAATAATAATAATAATGGGACAATATCAGATACTTAAACAGCAAGTGCAACTTAACACTTCTCTTGGCCAGAGACTAGAGTCCTCTCAAAAAATTATTTCTGCCAACCCTCATCCTCACTCTTCAGATGTTATAAATAATGCTTACATAAAAAGACTGGAAACGTATTGAATTGTGTTGGGCTCTATTCATAATCTGTATCCATCTGTAGCTTTGTGAATGGCAAGTCGATGGTGAGTCCTTGGCAGTAATGACTACAGTCCATCAGCAGCAGACAGAATAAGGTGTGTGGCTGTGGCACACATTCAGGTTTAAAAATGTCCTAGCAAAAAAACATATTTTATAAACATATTCTCTGCAGGAGCATTGTGACTGTTGAATTCTCTGTTTTCTTCATTCATTACTGTATTTCTATCTATACTCAAGCAAGGCCAAAGGGAGGAGAATAAAACATGGTGTTGCATAAGCTGTCAGAACTGAAAAACTGCAGTTTTTAACAGGCACACGTTCAGCCATCCGTAGCAGTGTTTCTCCACAATAGAATCTGTGAGCTTTAGTACCTGTTTCCTCGCTCTCAGGCTCGTCCAGTGATGACTCAGACACTCCCACAGACTGGCACTTTTTCCCATGAGCTTTTGACTTCAAGTGTTTGGTGAGGTTCCCTAGGAAGGAACAAGGAAAGCACATTAACATCTCCTCAGCCCAGAGAAGCTTACAGCAACTTGACATGGACTCTGGGAAAACATTAGATAAATGCAGGAAAACACGGCTACCTTTTGTTTTGAAGGCAAAGTTGCAGTGTTTGCAAACGTATGGACGTACATCCGTGTGCGTGCGGATGTGCTTCTTCAGCATGCTGGGTTTCTTACAGCGGATCCCACACTCTCCACAAATGTACTTCCCCCGGCCACGTCCGCGCACATACACATACTCCTCACTTGACTTGTACCTGAGACACAGGTGAGTCATTGAATAATACATTGCACTGATAATAAAACCTCTGAGTTTGTATGAGTTTGACTACGAAGCACATTATAATCATTGATTGTTAATTCACGCTGATGTCACTGTTTTTATCTTTACATACGTTTTAGAGAATGCATTTTTTATTCGTCCTGTAAAATGATAATTATGAATTATGATATGGTGGTGCGGATGCACCACCATAGTAAAACAAACACGCACACACACACACACACATACACACGGACGCACGCACGCACGCAGAAGATAAACTGAGGAACAAGGCCTTCTTTATGCATGCAGCCGGGGAAGCCCCAGCAAAACCACAGCAGGAGAATAACATCCATTCTGCTACAGCCGGCAATGCTGCCAACAGAAGCAGCCACTAAGAGGGGACGGCCGGGAAGGGAAGCCTGCATGGCCAACAACCCAAAATAGACACTATATATAAAATAAAGCAACACATTTAGCCCTGGTCTATAAAATCCTTGTTGATATGCAATATTGATGTTTATCCATGGCCTATTCACAGACGGAGTAAACCACAGACAATTTATATTTGAATGAGAAAGTGCATGTGAGAAGATGTATTATGCGATTGCAAATATCAGTGTAAACATGGTATTTAGACTGAAAAGTCAAGAGCTGAAAACTATGAATGCACTGTTGTACAACACAAGCCACCAGAGCAAATCAGAACAAATTGTTACATGAGGGTAAAACAGTCTCAGCTGCAGCATTATGAAGTGCTTAAGAACTGGTGTCTGTCGCACTCAGCTTGTCACGGCTAAAAATATTCCCCGTCATCTCAGAAAAACACACTGATTGTTTCCCCCACATCAGGCATTAAATCAGCAGCACAGTGCTGAGTAAACTCTGTTAGGCTGGCGAGCTTTACGGCCACCGGAGCATATTGTTGGAGACAATCGCACTTCAAAGCAGACAGTGACCAGCTGATAGCGGCACTGAGATTCACAAAAGAGACTGAGCAAGACTGAAGAGCTGCCCCTGGGGAAAAGTCATCATTGTTATCCATCACCTTGAGTTGAAACAGTAAACACTGAATATACTGAAGGCCTGCTCTGAACTGTTACCTCACATGCAGAGACAATACAACCTAGAGATGCCCCATCTTGACATGAAATTGCCCCATCTTGACATGAAATTTCCCCATGTGGGACAATAAAGGAATATCTTATCTCCTTAGAGCTTGGAAGCGAAGGGCCTTGGATGAGAGACAGTTGGAAACACCAGGTGCCGCAGTCGGGCGGCAGTGGCTGTGGTGCATACTGTTGTTGTGTCCTTACTGATTGCAAGAGAGTTCCCCCACCTTGCCTTTAGTGTCCATGTATACTGGTGTATGTGTGTGAAGGTGTGTGTGAGCGTGAATGTGGCACAACGGATAGAAAATATCCCATGGCTGCACTCTGCCGTGTTTAGAACATGTGTACAGTGTGTTCATCAACATGCACTGTCCTGACCAAAGAAAGAAAATATCATAATTAAGTGGGTGTGTCAACAGTGTAGAAATACCAGGCAAAAACTAAGTCTTAACCCTGCTAAATTCACATTTAGTCAATTAAGCTTAAAGTGCTGCCTTCTCTCTCAGACAATAGCTTGTCACCAGTAGCAGTAGGCACATGTAGTTCCCCAGTTCCTTCAATCTATTGCAGTATTTATATTTGATTGATTCAATACATGTGTAGGTACATTTAAAGAAATTAAAACTTAAGAAAAATACATTCGTTCTCACCCGCCTTCAAAAATGCGAACACATGAAGACTCTCTGGATTTGGAGGTGGAAGCTTCTTCGTCCCTTTTTGGTTTAGACTTGTTCTTTTCATGTTGCGGTTGTGCCTTTATCGGAACAGTAACTCCAGGGCTGACTGGGGTTGGATTTGTCTGCAACTACACGGAGAATTGTTTCAAGTTTTACCCTTAAATTCAGTGGCCATTACAAAAACATATTGACATGTTTTATATATTTGTATATGCATGTTGTTACCTCTGTTTCCTGAGGCTCCATGCCTCCATCTTTAGCCTGGCTGGCTGTGGCCATGGTGTAGGTCTCTGCACTGTGCCTCTGCTTGGAGCACAGCAGGGACAGGGCCGTGTTGGTGCTGAGGCCGGGAAGGTTGGGGTTGTATGCGCTCACGCTCCAGGAGGAGTACACTGAGGTCTGGGAGCCCTGCTGTGCGGACGGGTTGGGCTTGATGTAGTTTAGGTAGCACCAGTTGACTGAAGTGGAGGTGTGGAGACTGGGGTAAGAAGAAGAGACTGGTCTTGTGCCTTCCTTTTTATTGATAACCTCTGTGTTTTGAGAACTAGCTTGGTTTTCTTCCAGCTTTTTTTCCTCCTTTACAGATTTGTCTTCTGCTTTTCGAGTTTGTTTGTTCTTTTCTTCTTCCACTTTAGTCCCAGCGACCTCACCTTCCCTGGTCCTCTCTCCTGGGCTTCCCTGCTCACCCTCGCCTTCCTCTTTCACTCTTTTCTGGTGTCTCTGAGCCTCTGTGCTCAGCTCTAGACTGGCTGCAGGTGAAAGCATGCGTTTACTTCCTCCAGCTCCAAGTGGACCATAAGCCTCCTCATCTAGTGAAGCTAAAGATGGTGTCAGAGAAATGGGAGATTTCATTTCAAGAGCTGGTACTGTAAGGTAAGACCTCTGAAGCTTGCTTTGGTCCAGCTGGCTCATAACAACCATAGTGGTACATATAGGTTCAGTTGAGCATGTTGAGGCCAGGATTTGGGATAGAGTTGTATACATGGCACTAGCATATGTTGGCATATGAGTCTGCAATCGAACTGGGACAACTAAAGAAACAACTGGTGTCAATTGAGCCAGACATGTGGCAATAATGGGCTGCGTGTCATGATATGGAGTGCTTACAATAGAGGGAGAGAGTGTTATGGATCTGTTTGTAGTAGCTGGGGCCAAGGGAGCATAAGGCAAAGGCCTGGGGGAAAAGGGGAAATATAAAGCTTGACTGTGGCTGGAGAACTGCAGAGGAAGTAAATGGTGAAGCGGTGTCCCGAGCCGTGCACTGTGCGAATCATAGAAGGTTCTGTGAAGAACTTCTGGGAACACATGACTGAAAGATCGAGCTGATGTTTGCTGATCTCTGGGAACCAAAGATTGCACATCTGAAGATGGCAAATCTCCTGGCTCTTCATTAAAAAAACATTCTTCAGTAGAGAAAAGAGGCTGGTGGCTTACATGTGAGGGCCCAGGCCGGGGACTGTCTGCTCTAGAATGCTCCTCCTCTGGATCTCCCAATGTGGCATGTTTCACCAGAAGACATTTCCTCCGCTCCTTCCAGGAGGTTGTGGGCTGCTGAGAGGACAAAGAGCCATAGTCAAAAGATTTACTCCTGTTTTCAGGTGTCTGCTGAGGTTGTTGGTGAGTAGCGGGCGTCTGCTCAGATGCGGAGCGTCTCATCTCCTTGTGGCTCTGGTGGTACTGATGTGAGGCTGATGGCACCATTAACATTTGGGAGCTTTGGCTGCTGGCGGCCCAGAGCACAGCTTCCGATCTGACCGGATCCTCCAGTGACACAGAGATGCTCGAGGTGAGGGAGACGTTGCTCTCCTGACTGGGACTTCGAGGCATAGACACAGACTCAAAGCTGGACTCCCCTGAGGATTGAGCTGCTTCGGCCAAACGAAGCCTCTTCTTTTTGGGCGGGAGCTTCTCTGCAGGGAGCTGAGCTAAGGACTGGCTTCGCTGAGGCCACTGGAACTCCTCCACTCTCTCTGCTCCCTAGGACACAAAGCAACAAATCCAATGTTTACAACTGATTACATATTATATTCAGTGGCTGTTAATCTGCTTAATCCCAAATGACTTTTTCATTCTTTGAGTTTCTAACTTTCTATTGGTAAAAAAATAAACATTTTTGTGAAGCCCAGCAATATGACTGCTGCTGTGATATTGGGCTCTGCTAAATTAAACTGAATGGAATTTAACATTTGGTATTAGTTGAAAAAAAAGAAAGAGTATTTCTAGGTACGAGGCAAACCTTAGGTAAGGGCACTGTCACTGGAGGAGACACTGGTGGCATGTCCGTGTCGGGCTCAAGAGTTACGAGGATCTCTGGCACTTGGATGTTGGGCTGGCGAATGAGGCGACTGGTAGAGGGGGCCGGTTTGAGCTCGGGCTGCGACTGTGTCTCTCTGATGTCTGACTCCTGACTCTCCATCGACACACTTTCCTGCTTCTCAAAGGAGCTGGTGTGTTGAATGACGGACACACCTTTTCTGTCCTGCAGTTTTGGTTCTGAATGAACACCTAGGAACAAATCAAGAGATCAGAAAGTAGGACAGTACCTTTGACAGTTGTTTTCAAGCATATCATATTTTTTTGTGTATTACTATGGATATCTTTCAATAAAGAGTGAGCAGTTGACTAGACAATTATTCAAAAAGCAATCACGTTATAAATAGTAATGTTTGAAATGAACAATACATTTTCTATTTTTCACTTTTGGAAATGCATTTGGAAAGAGTTTTATATTTACCTGATTGGGAATGGCTGCGCTCCTCTCCAGATGACACAGTAGTACGAGCTGTGGGGCTGGGGGGATCTTCCTCTAGACTCTCCTCTTTTCTCCTCTTCCTCACTGCCACTGCCAGAGCTGGTATTTTGTACTGCATCATTACCTGGGAGTGGTCTTCCCTGCCAGATTTAACCCTGTCCTCAGCCTCTACTTCATGTTGTTGGTGATGTCCGGGACAGGTGCCCATGTGGGACTCATAACCCTCACTGTGTTGGAACAAGGAGCCACAGGCATCACACTCAAACAAGCAGGGACTCTTGTGCAGCTGTTGCTTTGGTTGTCTTTTTCTGTCTGTACCTTTTCCTGAAGAGGACTGAGCTGTATCTTCTAACATTTGTTCAGCTCCCAGAGGAACCTCAATGGCTGGTTGGCGTCTTAACATGCGCTGAACGTGACCCACTCTCATTTCTGCAGCGGCAGCCTGCTGCTCATCGAATGACTGGCAAAGACGGAAAGTTCCAGGAGACATTGGTCTGGGGGAGGAGGAGGTGTGCTCCTGGCTGGTGGAGGATGGCAGTGAGTGACTTCTGAGCAGAGGCACAGAGGAAAGAGCTTCAGGAGTACCAGCATCAGGCCTCACTCCACTAGGACCAGGGCTTTCAGCTTTGGGGTCAAATGCATAGGGATCTTTAAGAGCGCAAGTTTTGGGTGACTCCGTGCTGCTTTTACGGGAAAGAGATGAGCGTCGTGGTTTGACACTGTCGATTTCACTGGTATCGACCACTGCTTCATTAATAGTGATGAGTTTGGTGATGTGTTCAATGACCTGTGTTTTGGGTACTGTGAAAGAAATGCTCTTCTCCTCAGTTCCAGAAGAAGAGTGAGGTTGTTGCTGATGACCTCCTCGCTGCTGGCCTCCAAGCCTTCCATATTTCCCTAAAATGATTTCGGCATATGTTTTGGCACTAGCACTTGGGGGGCTGATTTGTGAGAGGTCGGTGCTCCCTGACCCAGAGTAGTAGCCAGATTCTGTGCTGCCTTTGCTGCCGGGGCCTAGAGATGATGAGGATGTGGAGAGAGATGAAGAGGGAGGGTCATCTGGGGAAGCTTTTGGACCTCGTTTGCGCTCACTTAGTCTTAGAGCCAGCCTCTGTTTGACAGCCTGTGAGTCCTCAGGTCTATGGGTCTCCTCTTTCCTCTGAAGACGTGATGGGTTTTTATTTTTTCTGTACTGGCCAGTCTCCTCCTCGGACTCAGTACTTTCTCCTTCAGAAGGCTCCTCATGTTCCTCTCCCACATTAGCGCCCTCTAGTGTGGTAAGACTCAGCTCTTCCCGACAGGACATCAGGCCTGCTTTGATGCGGTGGGCATGGGACTTGCGGTGCTTGTATAAGTTGCTCTTGGTCTTAAAGGAGAATCCACAGGGTTCACAGGGGTAGGGCCGCTCTCCCGTGTGGGAGCGGATGTGTTTCTGAAGGACGCTGGGTTTGGCACACGGTCGACCACAATAGGAGCATACGTACTTGCCAGGTTTCTGGGGCTTCTTCTCTCCACGTTTGGGAGAACTCAGCTTCTCTGCAGGCTCCTGGCTGGTCTGAGGTTGTACCCTGTGTCCCTGATCCCCACGTGCTGAGGAGGTAGAGGGTAGAAAAGATGAGGGAGAGGAAGGAGAGAGGAAACTGCTTCCAGAGGGGCCGGCTGAGTCCGAGGGCTGCCATGCTAATGCCTGCTGTTGCTGGAAGCGCAGAAGGAGACCTGCAGATCTGGGCGAGCGGTGTTGCAGCCTCCCCCGGGATCTGTGGGCAGGACGTGGGGCAGAGGACTGACTGGCATCAGAGGGAAGAGAGGATTCTGTCACATGCTGCTCCTGTCTCTCAGAGCACTCGCCCTCAGGACGTCCAGGCTCCGCCTCCATAGAGTGAGAGGAGCCTCACACGCACTATGACGACCCCTTTAGCCTCATGGGGCTAACCGCATGGCAGAGAGTTCTGAGGCAGAAGTCAACATGTAGCACTGCACATCAGAACCAAGGACTTTTTCCACCAGTCTGAGCCCATGTTATTGGAAAGGAGCAAAGGAGGCATCGTTAGGCTTCCCCAATAGCTGCCATGAGTCAGGTAAACAAGGATCATTTTGTACAGTGCACCTCAGGCCATGCTCAGAGCCCTTCCCTGATCTGAGCTCTTTCACTTGCTGTGTGCTGTAGTTCTTCTGGAGGCATCTGAAAAATAGACAAAAACAAAAAACATATTTTAGTAATTGAAAAAGATGGCGTTCAATCGATACATTTAGGTAAAATATCAGATAATTGACCAGATGTACATAATATTAATAATGTAAGCAGCATCATTATCTGACCTAGTGTTTGACTTTTCTGCAAGTTAGTTATCTAGAGGCAATGAGTAGCAGCCTCGATCCATGCTCCAACAGTGAAGACCCCATTGGCAGGGCAAGAAGTTAATTTTTTTTTTAAAAGAATCGTTTATCTGACGGGCAGCTCTGATCTGATCTAAAATAGAGCCAAGTGAGGTAGGGTGCTCTGAGTATCTCTGATATTCTGCATTGGTTTTAGATGCCTGTAGTTTGTGTAGTGTCTTGAGATCCATTCAGACACATTTCTCCACCACAACAAAGACTTTTATAAAGATACATTGTCATATCTTCCACTTAGACACGTCGGCTGGCTTTATGAGGCCTCACTCTTTGGTGGATTTGGAAACTTGAAGCTGACATTGTGAGGAAATTTCCCCCTTTTATCAAGACAGATGTAGTGTAATATCTCCCACTTACTACGAATCCTGCACTCGCTCTCAGATCCAAATTCCTGTAGTGCAGACAATCTAAACATTTTCTGGCAATGCATGGCGCCAATCATAACAGTTTTGTGCGAGCATCCACGTCCACACCTTTGACAACCCTGCACCGAGACATTCAGATTAGCGATCATTCAAGAACCATATCAATCCTGCTAGCATGTCAGCAACCGGAGACAATTTGTGGATTCTCTTATGCCTCATGCTCCATGTGATCACACCGATATTGATACCACAGCGGAGAAAGGGGTAACTAAAGTGCTTACAGACTTGCACAAAAAGCAATGAGAGGGTGTAGGGAACGGGAGGAAGTGTGACTTGAATAAACAGCACTAGACTGGAGCGTTCGGTGGTAGCAGCAGCGGCAGTGGCACTGACAGGTTTTTAATGAGCCACACTTTTGCTCTCTCCATATGTCTATAAAACACTGCACAGTCAGCCTTCATTAGAGCCGGTTTACAGCAGGAGGGGGAAAAGAAAGAACCCAGAAAGAACTCGACAGACTTAAGGCGACTTCTCTCATATCTGGCAAGGGCTAATCATTGTTGTTTGCCCGCGGTGTTCACCATTTTTCAAACAATGAGCTGTGTTCTGATGCTGCTCTCCGAGAATTCATTTAACCAGTCTTTGATGTGTTGAGTTGCAGTATCATTTTGTTCAGAAAAACTGATCTATACTTGGAGACGTGATTCATTTGCACCAATGCGGAAGCCATTTTTTAAGATGGTGGGCTACAAATCTTACAACAAATCGTTTGTCATTATCATTATTATTACTACAGTGTATGTATATAGCACTTTTCCACCCTCAAGCCACTAAAAGCGCTTTAAAGGTAGGTAGGTAGGTATGTGGGTGTCTTGCCTAAGAACGCAAAACACCATTTCCTCTAGCGCCCCACAGTGTCACCTGGTGTTCCAGCCGCCTCCCATTCAAGTACTAACCAGGCCCTGTCCTGCTTAGTTTTCGAAAGATCGGCATTGGAAAACAGGCCTTTTTGCGTCTGTAAATTTTCAGATGATATCACAACATTGTGTAAAGGGCCAAAAAAATGACTGGTGTTTATTGTTAATATTTTATTTATTTATTGTAATATACTTAGATCAAGGACTTTTTGTTTTGGAGATCCGAAAAATAATAACAAATACTGGCTCTTGATCTCCTCTTGAACAATAACTTCAAGAACATTCAAGACTCTGAAAGCAATCAACTGTAGTCACAAGCACAGATAACTGCTTTTCTAATGGATATGTTATTGCAGAAGGGCATTCAATTCCTCTGCATCTATTTATGTTTATTTAATGTGTTTTATTGCTAAAAAATACCTAGTCATTTCTGAAAACATCTTTCTTATTGTGAGAGTAGACACCTCTCCACAGATCTGACGTGTAACTTGCAGTGATGTTTCAGTTTAATGCTACACTGTGGACTATTCTAGGTAAAACATTAACATCTCCATAAATACCCTACACCAAAAAAGTTACATAGTGCACCTTTAATTATACGGTATCAACATAACATAAATGCTATGTTTATTTAGTCGTGTTCTCAACTTTTATAGCTTCATTCAACTGATCTTCAAGGTTTCTCTCTCCACATATGAATGACAACATGCACATTGGGCTTTAGTATGACACAGGGGCTTTGCTAATTGGAGAATTTAGGAAGCGTGATGTTGCACAAACTGCCAGGAGCGGACAAGAGTGAAGGCAGACAGAGCATGACAAATGGTCCTGCTCGACACCTCTCAAACTAATGTCTTTGTTTGTGTCGGTGGCGATCACAGAGTGAGTTTAATTATCTCCGGTGTCACTACTGAATTCACCTAAAAAAGGACAATTGGCTGCGTTCTAAGAACAGCAGGAAGGTGCCTCCATTATTCATGACAGTCTAGACACTCAACTCTGGCAGGGTCCACACCTACATCCAGGGTCCACACATGGTGTTACTAGGGCTGCAACAACTAATTGACAAATTCTGATTAGTGAACTATAAGAAATAATCAAAGTTGTTATTTTTTGATAATTGCAATTGTTAACTGGACAATCATTATTATTGCATTATTCGATCAAAATATCAGAAAGAATAAACAATTTTATTAATAATAAAATTTATTTGGTTAAAAATGTCCTACGAAAAGTGTTCATGAATCACAATCTAGAAAATGGTGAAGCAATGAAATCTAACCAAGTCAAAACTACTTATTCAAATCAAGTATTTTTAACCTATGCCCAGACCAGTGTGTATATTAAAGACACATGCATTATGCCCGGTTCATGCACAGACAAGAGTCAGACAGGTCTAACCAATCAGCTCCAGTGACCTGAGGTGACCCGGCATAAACCAATCCTCGTCTGATTCGCTCGGGGTTTTCCTTGTGTCTCGCTCGATGGAAACAACCGGGTTATAAATAGCAACATTCCCCACACACAGCAGAAAAAGGATATATATTGATAACAGGGATATTAAGACAGGAGTTATGTAAATATGTATGCCCTGCTTAATAAGGGCTGACCAGGGCGTTCCTCTCTCCCGGCTATTTTTAGACGTGTGAGGTGTGAGCAGGAAGCTACGGAGGCAGTTGTTAGACGGTGCACAATTCTTCGATTGGAGGTGTCACGGGAAGTTAATTTTAGCAACAGCAGAAGCTGACGATCTTGAGGTTTAGAACAATAAAAATCACAGCTGCAAGACTGACTGCGGTGTACCGAAATGTTAGTAATGACTGGTCCATAGAGACTGAATGAATGAAGGATGAGTGGAAGAAGATGAAGATTTGCCACAGGAGAATACGATACACGTTTCTGAGCAGCAGAGAATGTTCAATTAAAAGGAAACAGCTGAATTACGAGTCACAAACCGGTGAATTCTTCATGGCCTTTCCAAGGAAATCACGGGTGTCATAAAATCAATAAGCAGAATGCTACATACTATAGCACAATCATTGCCAATTGTTGTTGAGTGTTTTTACTCTGGACTATGAGTCTGTAATAAAAGTTTGATGATGATGATTTTCAGTAGCCACATCAAAGGAGACGTGCCAAATAAGAAGGAATTGATAAAAAAAAAAAAGAGTCTTGTGTTTAAACTTGCAAAAGGAAGATGAGCGGACATGTTTTTTAATTAGATTTGATCATACAGATGTTTTATTGCAGCTAATACAGATGTGAAAAGGTGCCACATGTTAAAATGATTACACCAACAAGAATAACTACATTCATAATTTCCTAAAAGATCCCCATAAAGAAATGTCCTCCTCTCCTCGTTCTTTTACTGGTGCATGTTCCCATGGAAACCACCAGCCTACTCTGTGCAACGGCAGATGGAGAGGGAGCTGGAGGTCTAAATTTATCTCCCAGCATCCTCTATGACTACAGACACACACTGGCAGCAGGAAGTGAGGAGGGAAAAGGCTTCGAGTCGGCGCGCATTGACAAGTTGGCATCACCGCTGACAACCCGAGTGCTTCGACCGACCAACTCATGCGGGCAATTCACGCCGAGGGTCTCCACAAGAAAACCTCTTCTTTTTACAATAGTCCAATTGTATTGCGTGAATGGGAAGTTAAAAGATGGCGCTTGTCAATCAAAATATGAATAGAAGAGTTCATAGAAGAGTAGTCTGGGGTTAAAATGACTGGACAAAGACATGACCAAACTGTATCACATGTTAAACAAGTCTTTTACTTCACTCTGCAGTAATGGACACAGGAGGGCTTTACCTGGACCACATGCAACATACGGCGGTTCACAGCGTGGTAAGACTTGCTTTGATTACAGAAAAGCCAATGAAGCGCGAGTCAATAGCGAGGGCTTAAAGCGGACTGGAGATGGATAATGAACAGCGGAGTTTGAATGCTCCACCTGGATAAAGTAGAAATACAATTGCAAGCTTTAAGCAATGTTTGTGCTGAGATAAACAAAGAACCATCCTTCCTGGTGCTACACTTTGCATTTATCCTGGCTTTGGACTGGCACAACTAGCATACTGTATTGTGATGAATTGTGATTATAGCATGAAAGAGCAATACAAATGTGACCCAAGAAGTAAAAAAGGAATCATAATTATGCTACAAAACGTCAGATCATATACACAATCTGTTGTTTGTTCAAAATAAACAAAGAAATGGTTCAAAGAAATGAGTGATAAAAATGTTTTGAGAATTTATGAGAAACAATCGAAGCAATGACCAAATGGCCAAATGTATAACAACTTTGAGAATCTAACCAGATATTTGCCACAATAACTTATTCAAGACAATTGATGAATGAAGTGACTCAAAAAAGCTGCAAAATGAGTGTTCCATATGGGCCGAGAAGGCAGCGGATTCCATTCAAAGCGCAAGCGGAGATGACACAGAAATTGGAATGAGGGAGGGGTGCGTTACCTGACAGTGCAGCCCTGGTCTTCCCCCTCTGAGGAGCTCCCGACAGACAGAGGCCGGAGAGCTCCGAGTCACAGCGGATATGACTGTTGGAGTGGGTGTGCTGCGAGAGAGACGAGCCCAGTGAGGAGGGAAGGGGGTGAGGCGAAAACTGCGATGAAGGAACAGCCACACAGGAATGTTTCC
The DNA here is from genome assembly GCF_026437365.1 of Eucyclogobius newberryi. NCBI lineage: Eukaryota > Metazoa > Chordata > Actinopteri > Gobiiformes > Gobiidae > Eucyclogobius > Eucyclogobius newberryi. The sequence continues at coordinate 25,573,710 of NW_027315945.1, read as the reverse complement.
AGAGAAAGGGATGCGAGGAGGAGGTGGTATTTTCCAAAGAGGAACTTGGCACTTGACAAAGTGTAATTGGTGTGTGGCTGCAACAAGTACTAATACCTACGGTTAGAATGATGATAGTAATTGTGTGGCTTCTGCTCTTCTCAGACTCTTAATTACACCTTGAAAAAGTAATTAGAAAGTCTAAATCTTGACTTAACCAGGAGCTCATATAAGAAAGGAAAGGATTAAGACTAAACCAAGTCATACAAGGACTAATCCAGGACAAAACTTGGAAAAGACTGGATCAGAATTAGGACTACATAAGTAAATACAGTAATTAGGCCTGTCACAATAACACACTTAAAAGTACGATATATTGCTAAAGAAATTATAAAAGATAATATTTAAACTGTTTATTTTACTGAAACAACATAACTTAAAGCAGGATAACACTTATAAACCATGTTCTAAATCAAGAATGTTGTTAAAAACATAAACTGCAGAGCTCATGTATGATATAATATCCATAATGAGTCTCATATGTTACTTATTAAAACATCTACTGCGCAAATATTATTGTATGACAAATCAAAATTTTATCGCAAACAATTTTAAAATAAATATTGCACCCCAAGAAATATTGTCGATATAGTAATTATTGTGACAGGCCTAAGAGTAAGAATAAATCAAAAGACTGACTAAACCTGGACTTAACCAGGTCTAAACTAGGTCTAAAAAACTCCACATACTGTACTATCGCCACAGTTTGAGAACCACTGTATATTTAACTAAATGGTGCATTGCCAGTGTAGTGAAACCGTACACTTTGCCCGTTGGAGGAGGTGGCACGCCGCTGACAGATAGACTTACAAACAGGTCTTACATGGGGCTTTCCCTGCATCACCAAGTCCTTAAGGCAATCCCTTCTAATCATCGCCTCTTTAACAGCAAAGCCGCACTATTCTAATGGCCTCAACACCACGTTTGAATAGATTCTCAAGTCCTTTCTCATTCCTAACATGACTAAATAAATTGCATCCATTCACAGTGCCCCCACAATACACAGAAGTTGGCCAATCAGCGGCGCTACACATGAGAGACGGCGAGAGAAGAGAAAGTGAAAGAGTTGAGAATGAGCGGAGGTCCTGTTGTTTCACAGAAGCGTAGCACAGGAAGCGTGAGTCACACTGTCGAAAATAAACAAGCGCACACAGAGACGACCGTCCAGGGCAAAAGGGCACAAGGGCAACAAGGCACACGCGCACAGGGGTAAAAGGGCACAGGTGCACAGGAGCACAGGCACACTGGGGGAAAAGGGCACAGGTGCACAGGAGCACAGGCACACTGGGGGAAAAGGGCACAGGGGCAAAAGAGAACAGGCACACAGAGGCAAAAGGAGCACAGGGTCAAAAGAGAACAGAGGCAAAGGGGCACGGAGCAGTGGCACAGGGGCAGGTACAGTTGCAGGACAGGGGCACAGGGACACAGGGGCACAGGAGCACAGTAATACAGGGGCATGGGCACAGGGGCACATAAACATAGGTGCAGGGTGCAGGCTCAGGGGCACAGGTGCAGGGGTGCAGGCACAAAGGCAAAGGGCCACAGGTGCAGGACAGGGGGACAGGAGCACAGTAGTACAGGGGCATGGGCACAGGGGCACATAGACATAGGTGAAAGGTGCAAGCACAGGGGCACCAGTGCAGGGGTGCAGGCAGAGGGGCACAGGGGAAGGGGCACAGACAGGGGTGGCCTGTAAGACACACAGAGGCCCCCTGCTGCTGATGAAGGCCTGTGTTCAAATGTTTGCATGTTATTTTCTACAGAACTCCACAAGGAATAAAAATAATTGTATCTGTGATTGTGAAATCAATAATAATTAACACTGTGTAAGATATAATATATATTTTTCCTTAAATATACATTTGGATTAAAGAAAAGGATTGAAATGTTGTCATCAAAATGGCACGGTATTCTTTAGTGGCCAGTGGCAGAAATTACATTCTACTCTGCATCAGCTCTGAGTTTCCCCTTATTTCATGTCAATAGTCTTGTTGTTCACACTGTAGTTTCCCCTGGCCTTGTGCTGGAGTCGCCTACAGGAGACGGTGCTGGCCTGGCGCTTGGACATTTCGGAGATTGGCTGTCCTGGGGCTTCACTCTGCTCTATTGTGTTGTACAGTGGGTGTGAATGAGCTCATTGTCTGCACTGACAGGGCACACCTTCCTTGTACTTCCTTGTGAGGGACCTCCGGCTATCCGTCATGCCTTTGTCTTGTGTTTCTACAGTGGGCTGAAGCTGAGAGAGCGAGAGGGCAGAGGGCAGGATATAAAAGTGCCACAGTGGATTTGATTGACAGGAACGTTGCTCTACAGAGGCGTAAGGATTAGAGAGGCAGAAAGCAGACACACAGCAGTCTAAGACAATGGAAACTTAAGACGAGACTAAGTGTTTAAACTAAAGCCAAAGCGATGACAGCCGAGATAATCATTGTGAGAGTGGTTTTGAATTGGAATTTCAAACATTGTCGAGGTGTGGAAACTGACAGCTCTGAACTCTGCACAGGAAGCTGGACAATTTTGGAAAATAAATGTGTGTTTTATGTAACATTTGGGAGCAGTAACATTTGAGTGAAGTAGAGTTCTAAATTACAGGGTTAGAAAGTTGTTTTTGTTTGTTTTCATAATTTGTTGGTTACTGAAATTAACCTAGCCTAAATGACATGAGTATGTAGACCCTCGGCTATTTAATTTGTTACACTTAAAATAACAATTTTGTTATGATTGCAACTGTAATTGAATTCCCATTTTTTTTTAAATACTACAAAAACATAGTAAAAATAATTAAAGCCGCAAGCGGCAATGATCGGCCCTCGCCAAGCCGCCGCCGCCACGCCGCAAGAGGTCCTTTTATTACGCCTACTGCTGAATCTGTGACGCTGTCACATCTTCTCCCCTTTGTTTTACCATCAAAAAGCAATTCTAATTCTTAGCAAAATTCTTGGCAAAATGTGCGGCTTTGCCGCACAGAGACCGTGACTTTTTGAATAAAAATGTGGATAACTTTTACCCCTGAAGATGAGTCTCACCAAATTTCAGGTTAATAGGGCTAACGCCCTGGGAGGAGTTTGTGAAAGTATAAAGTGTAAACATGTTCTGGCGATTTCCCCATTGGAATAACGTGGGAGGTTTTGGTCATCGCTACGGCAAAGCCATAACAATTATGACATGGGTCTCATTGACTTTTTTGATGGGGATGCTAAAATTGAGTTGTGTGTCAAATTTCATATAATTTCGCAAAACTAAACATTTAACCTCCATATAAAATCTGTAGGGGGCGCTGTGGCGCCAAATTAATTTATTTCACTTCAAGTAGGTTTAGGGCAAAGAGTTTAACAACTGATTCTAATTTGACGCAATTCGGACTTTATCTGCGCAAACGGCAGAAATTTTAAATTTGGGAGATTTCTGAAATTCTAGCTAAAGTTTGCGGCTTCGCCGCACAGAGACCGTGACAGGTATCAATGTAATTTGAATAACTTTTGATGTCCCACTCCTCAGTAGCATTTTTACCAAATTTCAGCTTTTTAGAGCCAATGCCCAGGGAGGAGTACGACATTTGGAAAAACTCCCGAGTCATGCTTAGCCATTTTTGAACCAATATGGGCGACATTTGGTTGGGCGGACGGCGTTGCCGTAATAATATTTTTTACTTCTCTTGTTACCTCTGCGCCAAATTTCATGATTCTACAATCAGATTTTTTTTGGGTCATTTCCTATCTCTCAATGCATTTTTGGTACATTTGGGGGCGCTGACGCGCCAATTTTTTTTATTTTAAAAAAGGGAAATATCCAGAATGTAGAGAGGCACGATTTTTAGAGGTGTGCAAATTTTTGTGACTTTTCGTCAATGTTCACTGGGTGAAAAATAGGGGGGTTGGTCCCGAGAAGGAGGAAGAGGAAGAAGAGGAAGAAGAAGAAGAAGAAGAAGAAGAAGAAGAGGAAGAAGAAGAGGAAGAAGAAGAGGAAGAGGAAGAGGAAGAGGAAGAAGAAGAAGAAGAAGAAGAAGAAGAAGAAGAAGAAGAAGAAGAAGAAGAAGAAGAAGAAGAAGAAGAAGAAGAAGAAGAAGAAGAAGAAGAAGAAGAAGAAGAAGAAGAAGAAGAAGAAGAAGAAGAAGAAGAAGAAGAAGAAGAAGAAGAAGAAGAAGAAGAAGAAGAAGAAGAAGGAATAATATTCCGATGCGAAAACAATGTTTCCCATTTTTCAAATATCATAAACTATACATTTTCGGAAAGCGCTCGCGCTTTCCTACCTCATGGTGTGGGTCCCTGGTCACTGACGGGTACTTTCGTTAATTTTGAGTGGGCTCCGCCCACTTTGTGTTTTTGGCCCTCTATACAGTAATAATGTTCAATTTTTGCATAACATGCTTATATGCATGGAACATGCAAGAGATGGGGAACGTATTTGTGACCTACTTGGCGCAAATGAGTGCTTTATATGGGGATGAATGTAAAGTGCTCGTTTAGTGCGCACTTTTGCACGGGCTTCGCCCGTTAACAACGGTAATGTTCCATTTTCCTACTACTAATTAGTATGCACGGGGCGTGCATGAGTGAAGGAGTGCGTACTACCTGCACACTTTCGCAGCCGTGCTTCGCACGGCCTTACAAGATTAATAGGCCTCTCGCCAGCTTGTGGTGCTCAGGCCTAATTATGTCTTATGTATTTTTTTAAAAATGGCTTTAAAAAGTCAGCAAGTCATTCTAGATTTGTATGATACTACTGCAATACTATTGATAAAATATGACAGATATGGCTTTGTTGATGATGTTCACACTGTATTATGCAGCCACAGTGTGAATGTAACTGCTCATAATGTTAAATAAAGAACACATGTTTCAGACAGCACAGGCAGCACTCACATTGTGCAAAGCTGTGTCATTTACAGTAAGTGGAAACAAGGGCTCCCCTGTGTATACGCTCACATGAGACATCTCCCACACACACTTACGGCAGAATGCACAGACCAGCAGCACCTAAAACGCATACATCATGCTTTGTAAAAAACTCCATGTTGTTCTGAGGTCGCCGCAGACTATAATTGGAACTAAATGAGGCGGTTGTGGATAAACAGACAACCGTACCAATGACATATTTTTGGACTTTTTGAGTTTAAAGTGCAGACACAGGCAGTAAAGCAGCCAAAGAGCAGTGGCTTGTCTCAGATTATTTTGGACATGTGGTCTTTCAGTAAACTGGACCCTCTCTGTCCCAACCACTGTGGTGTTTTGATAGAAACTAAAGCCATTTAAGAGGGAGCCCACCTTGTGGATTTGTGTGACTACAAACCAGAGGTAAACAGAGCTGTGCCTCCTCAATCACTGTTACTTTTTATATATATATATATAATTTTGAACCTGTAGGTTGCATCATGAAGATAGTAAAAGTCTGACTTCAAAACATAAGAAGAAGCAGCACCTTCTAAGATGGTGCTTATTGATAAGATATTGATTCATTCATTGATTCTTGATGTAAATTGCTGGTTTTGAGTTTGCGAATTGGCCACATTCAAATAGAATACAAAAAAACTGATTCAGGGTTAACCGCAATTACACAAAAAGCAGCAAGACCAGAATATTAACTGTGGAAAAACACTGACTTGATGCCAGCGAGAGCCAGGATTCTGCACACATTTAACTAGCTCAGACTGAAGCAGAAGTCTTTTACAATTGTCCTTGTGATTCCACTTTATTAGCTCTATTAGGATAAAAGAAAGAAGTGAAGCAAACTGTTCGCTAATGGACTGCAACATGCTAGTCTTTTGTTAATGCCAATCAATACGAATCCTCAGCAGAAATGATATTTGATCCTGCTCAGCTCTGAGGCACCGATCACGCATGAGGTTACAACCATTTCTTTGTCCTTTTATACTGAATACTGGAGCATTATTGGGAATAGAATATCTCAAGGACCTAAGCTATGGACAAGTGAGCATCACACAATGAACAAAAGTATCTTAATCTTTTACTGTTATGTGAGTAAAAGCACAAAAGCAGTGATTTGGCACTTTGAACACTTTGAATATGAACTAAAGTTGTGATATCTCTGAAAATAGACTTGACTAACAGACCACGACTATGACAAGAGGACACTGTAAGCTTGGTTTAAATATGTAACTTTTTTAAATGGAGTCCGAACAAGATTTTGCTACACTGTGGAACAATTGTAAAACAGTTAAAAACATTATTTAGCTTGAATTAAATACATGTTTTTTGTAAAACAGCAATAATGACCCATATTTAATTCCCTGAGAAGTTGAAAATCTGACAAAAACAAACAAAAAAATGATTTCTACCACAACCCACCGGACCATAAACACTGATTTCATAATTGTTGTTTTGGGAATGTACAAAAAGACAGAAAAAACACAAACTTGATATATGATATATTTCAGCACTTTTGTGGTTCATTTTACTGTTCATTCAAATGTGATACTAGAACCTCATGACAGATGAGCACACTTTGGATAGAGTTCCATAATGTAATCATTATAATCTCAAATATACCTCCCATTCTACAGTCCACTTGATAATTGCATTGGGGGATATGTTATTTAAGCAGATAATATCACAATCTGGAGACATGCAAAATTATAATATTGACTATATTGACATAAATAAAACTATTAAATATGATTTCTAATGGGATAGTAATATGCTGACAAATAATTTCATTCAGTATCACCCGACTGCCCAAAGCTCCTTGGACAAGAGCTGGCGCCGAGCCTTATCTAGGATCTCCACAAACTGAGACTATGTTCATTTAAGGCCATTAGCTGTGATCTTCCACTGCTTTTAGCTGGACTTGCACAAACACAAGCGTCCACAGGTGAAACGGTGGCACAGTGTATCTAAACAGAGCAGCACCGACACACACCTTCCTCCGAGGGGCTCCCTTCTGATTGGGAAGATTACTACAGGCCAGGTCAGAGTGTTGCAACACACAGTGACAAACAGCCTGCTTCAGCCAAGAGTCGGTTTAAAGAGGACGCACACTTGTTCCCTCTGCGTGGCTGCCAATCTGCTCCACGCCAGGCTGCATTAGCACCGTGTCAACAGAGGGTCCCAACATGTCAACGCCCAATCATCTCAGCACTTAAGAGCTGCACTGTAAAAAAAATGACTGAGTTTCGCTTATTTAGATTACTTGAAAACATTCAAAAATACAAAGTTGTCTCCTTTGAACCCAGAAAGGCTCCACTGACTTTAAACTTAGACTCACTTTTCTGGTGTCCGCCCTCTGCTTGTCTCTATAGAGATGAAACTTTGTGGCATGTGGAATGTTCCACAGTAGGGCATTAAATGGAACAAAGTAAAAGTTGTTTAGCCCAAGTATACAGTATATTGTGTAAAAGTAGCTCTATCTGTGCTGTTTGCATTCAATTCAATTACGGTACATTTTCTTGCTGTTGCTTTTTATTTTGTACGACCATGAATGAAATACAGTATTCTTTTTTTTTTTTGATAGAAATGATTTGGGACCTGGATACGGTCATGTGCGTCTTCACATGCTCTCCCTGGGGCAGGCATTTAGGGACAAACCATCACAAAGACATACAAATGCTATAGTTCCTGGCAAAAGCATATTATCTCCATGGTGTTGGACCTTAGTGCACCTTTAAGGTTAAGGTGTACATGATTGTCTTTAAAGAGAAATCTGTCCTCTGCATCTAAACCATCCTTCAACGCATCTGTTCTGGGGAGACTAGTCAGGAGCAGTGGACGGTCACGCCCAGGATCTCGTCTCCAAATCTTGAGTTAGGTTTGCTCAGAACTACAGTAGCTGGAGAACGAGGTTTGGAGTGATGGGGGAAACAAAGTAGCCAAAAGAAACCCGCCAAGATACACAGAGAACATGCAAACTCCCAATAGGAAAGACCCTCTTTGGCAGCTTTACTTTGAGGAAAGAGTGCTAGCCAGCCATAACACTGATTTTGTGGCTAAGTAGAGGTAAATAATAAATAGCTTCAACAGAACTATATACTGTATATATTTAAAAAAAAAACCTTCTATACTGTTGAGTAAAATAAATTTTGGCGAGTAAAACATTCTTCCCTTTTATTGACCCTGTCCTAATGGTTGCCATTGACAGCGCTGACACTATCCTCCATCTATGACAATCCTATAAAAGCCTATCAAATGTGTGCACAGCGGGCAGCCTCTGTATCTGGAGACTGCAGCTTTAGGACTCAATGAGACAGCTCATCAATCACAGCCACAATCAAGAGCGCGCCTGACAGACGAGTGCACGTGGACCCGGGCTGCTGAGTGAGCAAAAAGACAATGAAGCTTGTTTTCAGTTTATGTTGTTTGGTGGGTTAGTCCCTGTGTTAAACAACATATTTTTTCATCAGTCAAGTTACAGTTTGTGAAGAAAACTTGATAAATATATGTGGGAAATTACAGGAAGTTGTGCTGAGTTCTACAACAAAATACCTCCAACTCACGATGCAACTTACAAATTTTTTGACAGTTTAAACAGCCATTTAACAAAATAAACTTTCTCAGGCATAATTATTCAAAATCATAACAACATAATTGTGTCCCTTGTTTATAATCTGGTGTCGAGGTAGCAGTTATGGAATTACCTCTACCTATGTCACATTTGCTGGCCATGTCCAAACAGGAAGTGGCATTATAAATGTCACAGAAATTGCCAGATTGGAGAAAAACCGACTAAATGTTTGGTCAAATCTTAAATATGATCATATTCCTTTTGTTTTATTGAAAAGCCTTGTCTAATGTGTCATGTGGACTTCAAGTAGATCATATTTTAGGGGTGTTGTCCCTAACATTGTGTATAGAAAAAAATTATATATACTAACTTTTGAAGTTGAAAGACATATTATTTTTTCTAAAATATTCATCAAAAATTGTGAGATGCTATACCTCCATTTTGTACTTTTATAAGTCATCTAAAATGCTGTGCGGAGAGAAAACTATAGTAAACATTTTAAATAAAGTCAAAAATATGTGATGCCTAAAAACTAACTAGTTCAGTCATGAGTCAAGGTCTTGTGCAAACCTTTGTCCCACTTTGTGACGCAGACACAGCTAGTCTGGTCTGAACACAGCTCAGGGGAAATGCAACTTACATAAATATATACATACAGCACTCTACATAGGCCAAGTGGGATCATGCTGCGGGAAATATTGAGATAAATGACACTGATATAATCTAGTATAACCAGACCTAGAATGTAAAATATCTTCACAATTTACAGTAAAATAGAGAATATTTATAATGGGTAGAGATGTCACAATCAAATGTCCATGTTGTGATTATTGTGAAGAAATGCCACATTTTACACCATGACCTACCAACAGTAAGATCTTTTATTTTCTTTCTGTCAAATAGACTCTCATTCCTCTAGTTAATGTGACATAAACAGCCAGATAATAAGAACTTTTTTAGGATCTTTTTTAGGACTAGGTTTAGGATTTATAGGTTGACATGGACTTTAAATCAGTTCATTTTGACGTTCAAACACAGTGACCTGAATCAACTCAGCGATCATATTAACCGAATAATCATCCCATCCCTCTCTCAAATATAAACTGATGATGAAAAATGATGAAGTTAAAAAAGAGCACTGCTGCACAGTGACACATACTCAAACTAAACGACGGCAGCGAGTCAAATGAGCAAGTGAAAGCGAGACACTGTATTGATGTAACATAGGTGGCTGGATACATTGATTTTCTGTTCTGTTCTCTTGCACGGTGACATGCTCGGGGCCGGTTATCCAATACCGGCTCGAGCGCAGTCTGCGAGCGTGCCCTATAGCCCTGTTTGGACACACTCTTTAAATCACTGCGCCTCGAAGAAGTGCTCCCAGCAGAGACGCAGAGCTCTGTTAGCGCCATCCGTCAGAGCGCACGCCGTACGGAACTGCAACTCATGAACAGCGAGGGGGGATCTCCGACTAAAGTCATACATTAGTACAGGTGAATCAATGGAAATTTTGCATTTGATATAGTTTCAATGCGCCTCCACACCTTTTAATAAGACTTGGAACATTAGAATATTAGGTTGGTATAAAATGCAAACACCAATTTTACAGTAAAAAGTACTGTTCGGACCAACTTAGCAGGAAGCCGGAGGGCCAACAAAAAATGGTCTGAGGGCCGCATTTGGCCCCCGGGCCGTAGTTTGGACATGCCTGCATTAGTACATTGAGATCATTGTAAATTGGTTATAAGTTAACTTCGAAGACCTATTTATTTCCAGATGAAGCGTAAAAAGGTATTATCAATTAACAATGTCTTACTAATGACACGTTGGCTTTGAGTATGGACAGATTCACTTTATGTTTAATTTAAGCATTAGAGCTGATAATAAGTCATATTTGTCTCAGTTGGAAGTAGTGTAAGTATAAATAATTATCACAAACACCTAACTTGTTGTATACCGGGAGTTCATTTTTAGACACTTTTTTCCTCCTCCTATTTTTGGTCTGGCAAGAAATAACAGGCCTATCAGAGCCAAAATCAGGGAGTGGATACCGACTTGCAAAGTGCATTGTGGAATCCAAACTCCCCTTCACCAAATAGTTTGAAAGCTCCATTGCTGAAGGCTTCGCTCTCCACACACTCTGCTACACACTCTGCTACACACTCTGCTACACACTCTGCTACACACTCTGCTACACACTCTGCTACACACTCTGCTACATACTGACACTGCTGCGGCGTTTGTAATCCTCGGCCACCTTCTCGTCTCACAGCAAGAAGGTTCTGGGTTTGACTGGCGGACGAGCCTTTCTGCGTGAAGTTTGCATGTTCTCCCTGTTCCCGTGTGTCAAGACCTGACCTGAAAATAAGACTCCAAATCTCAGTGGGACACAATACAAAATAATATGTCCACTTCAATCCGATACAACTATTACAAAGTTAACTGAGATACTACAAGAACACACTGTGAAGAACAACCTACACATCAAATATAAATCCTCAATTATAATGGACATACGGAAAATGGAAAAAAATCACATATGGGCTGAACTTGGAAATGGAAAATGGACAAATTTGACATAAACTGGACGAAATGGGACATTATGGATCAGGTGTGAGCTAACCTTGTATTTTATTTTCATTTGGAGGCATTATTCTAAAAACGGTACTCACAAACTTTTTTTTCTTTTCTTTTTTTAATCTCTTCCTTTTTATTTATTTATTTTATTTTTGTCTCTTCTTCTTTCTCTTTTGTTTCTTTTTCGACAATGTTACTGGACTGTATCTTTATTTACACGCAAGTTTTGATTGGTCTGTGTTTACTCTTTCAATTAAAAAATGTTTAAAAAAAAAATAAAAATAAAAAATAATATATCTATATATATATATATATATATATATATATAAATCCTCAGTATGCTGGTTTGTTAATGCAGAGGGCACGTATCTGTTCTTCTGTATCTACCTCTGTATCTACCTGCGTTGCACCAATGAAATTTCCCCATGTGGGACAATAAAGGGATATCTTATCTTATCTTATCTTTATCTCCCCAGTGTATTTCTATGCCACGCCCTTTCACTGACACCGACTCCTCATCCTTCTCTCTCTGCACTAAAATCACTGTAATTTTCACTGTAATTTCTCACTGTAAACTTCAAGGAGGAAGCAAGTGGGAAAGTTGTCCAGCATGTTTTTTCCCCCTGGCAAACAGTCAGAGGACGAGACTAAACAAAAGGGAACAACTTGGTGCGGTTAAAAGCATTAGAAAGGTGTTGATGAAAGTGGCGCTGACGGTGCAGAGCGAGGGAGGACGTGGGGGACTACCTGGACCCGCCACAGACTGCTGACTGTTTAACATCATTAAGGACAAATAAATTACATCATACAAAGACAAAGTTAACACCGCATCTTCCTCCTCCCTGCCCATGCGCCTGCCACATCCGGAACGTAGATTTAGCTCTTTGAATGGAGTTTGAATGCGTCGGATTTGAAAATAGTGCAATAGATTTGCGTTGATTTTCCAAAATGCATTGCTTTTGATTAGACGGTTGTTCTTACTGCTCAGTGGGGCTGTGCGATAGTGACAAAAATGAATATTTTGATATTTTCGAGTATCCCGATAATGATATTTAGACAACATTATGTAAATCCAACAAAAATGTGTTAAAAAACATTTATCAAAAGTGTATTTGTTGAGGTTTAATTATCAGACAACTGTGAAATGTCTGTAAAATTAATCAGCAAAGGGCAAAAATACCCTTATTTGAAAGTTTAGAAATTAAAACTTAAAAAAAGAAAGAAAAATCTGCAATATTTGTAACATTTTTTGCAATATATGATATACTCAATTTTAAAATTTTACATATCTTCAAAACATACATAAATCTACATTTCGATATAATTGTCTGTCTCTACTGCTCAGAAATTTCTCGATGAGGTGTTTTTGAATCTTTGTCCGAGTTTTGAGCTGTAAAAACTATTTCTAAGTGAATAATACATGCTCCTCTGCACAGTTTAATAGCATGGTCCTATTAAATGTTAAAGCAGTGCAGCAGCAGACGATGACCCTGTGGTTTGTGAGTGTACAGTGGAGGTCTGTGTGTCTAGACCAGGCAGGAGAGTTGTCTGTTGGAATGCTCATACAAATATTGACCTTCAATTAGGTGAAAGCGACGCCCTCGCTTAAGGCCTGCAATATGGACATATCAGCAAAAAAACAGTATACATAAACAACCAGTGAATTCATACATATAAAAACGTAGACAGGGCCACAGCACCAGAACACGTCTTTGGAATAGGGATGTGAAAACGATTCGGTTCATCGACAATCGTGAACAAATAATAATGAGAATTGTAGGCAGCAAGAATGAGTAATTTCAGTTCAGTATACTCCAAAGTAAAACTACATGTAAAGTAAGTAAGTCAAGTTTTGTTTATAAAGCACATTTAAAAACACCACAATCTGGCCGTTTATGTGATAATACCATTACTTTTTCATTCAGAAAGTTTGATTTTGTAAAGCTAGACTTGTGAATGAAAGCAAATTAAGGATTTCACTGTTGTTTGGTCACAGTGCGAACAATAGTGAATAATCATAAAATCTTGATATCTCTTCTCACAGTTATCGAAACATTTGATATCGTGACATCCTTTCATTGGTAAATACAACTCAGTGACACATTAAACTAAAACATGGGAATTATATTTAGAGATTGGAGTTACATTGTCACCAAGAGTAATAGTAATAGTGTTATAATCGTAATAGTATAAGTAATAATAATTGGCAATAATGTAATTTCCCCATGTGTGGACAATAAAGGAATATCTTATCTTATCTTAATATGAAAAAAAGATTGGAATCTTCCAAACAAGGTAATATTTATGCAGATTTGTGTTGAATTTGAAAGTTTATTTTAATTATGTGGCAAACTTAAACCTCAACCAAGACATTTAGAAATTTTAGTCAATTTCTGACTAATTGCATAAAATCTAATATGATTATTGTTATTAATCCCAAAATATACCAAAACCGCCCCTCCCCAACTCAGAAGTCAAACAAAATGTGATCAAAAGCCTAATGTTTTAACACAGTGCAAAGCTGTTCTTGACCTTCCATAGGACAAGTAGCAAATAACCTTCCCATGGCGACCACACACTGCATAATTAACAGCAACTAAAACGAGCCGTTCTCAGTCTGACCTTACCTGACAATGTGGCGCACACATTTCCCACGGGGCCCGAGAAGAGCAAGAGTCAAACACAGTCACCTCACACCATGTCTTTTAAAGTTCACCCTTCATCATTACACAGGCATATGGTTAGTCAAAGATTCTCAAAGTTTGTCATAGACAAAACCAGAGAAAAAAAGAAGGAGACGATTAATGTACCATCTTAAATTCATTGAATCCAAACGGGACATCCTGATTGAATTAAGTTAGAAAAAATATAGTAAACATTTAAAAATTAACCAAACAAGTGCAGAAACATAGAGGAAGATTATACTGCAAGCCTTATATAATGTTCATTTTCAAGCCGTTTTCCTAGTTCTTATTAAAGATAATACACACTATATTCAAACTTTGCATACCTCATAAACAATAATTGCGATATCGTCCATTTTATTATATATTATACATATCTCCCACCTCTAATAATATCAAACCAAGGGTCAAATCAGAACACAACCAGGACTAATCTTGGAGAAAATGTGTCAAAACAAGGTAGACTACATCATTAATTAGGCCCGAGCCCCAGCAGGGGGAGGGCCTATTGCTCCCGCAACGCTGCCGAAGGCAGCGTTGCAACTGTCTGACCAAACATGCGGGCGCAGCCCGCATGTTTGGTACCCCGTCGCCCCTGGCAAGTACAGTGAACTAGCCCATGCCGAAGGCATGGATCATGCATACTTACTCCTGCTATGACAGAAATAGTCAACAATTAGTGAATGGGCGTAGCCCATTCACTAATTGTTGACAACAGCAGCGCGAAGCGCTGCATTCCTCCAAAAACCCTCCTGGCATCGTCCCGTACGCGAGAATCCATGCCGCAGGCATGGGCCATGCTTGTATCTGCTCAAATCAATGGAAGTCTATGGGGAGTGGGCGGGGCATCCCGACGGAATAGGGAGTGACGAGCGCGTAAGCGCTCGTAATGATGATTCCACCCCATGGCGGCATGGGGAAGGCTTAGAGCTTTCAAACGATGTATAATTTGTTGTTATAGAAAAAACGGCTATATTGTTTTTGCTAAAAATATTATTATTATTATTATTATTATTATTTTTCTTGTTCTTCTTCAGCGCTTTGATCTCTAATTTGACCCCCTGAACATGCTCAAAAACTCACCAAACTTTGCCCAAAATTCAGAATCGGCGAAAAATTTTGTTTTTTCTGGGCCATTTTTTTTTGCGTTAAAAAATGGCGCGACAGCGCCACCGACAAAAGTCAAAATACATTGCGCCTATGGGAGACGCCCCGAGGTCAACTTTGGCGTAAAGCTACGAAATTCGGGACACGCATTCCTCTCGTGAGGACGAACAAAAAAAATCATTGTGGCCACGCCCCCAGACTTACCCTATGGCCGCCATCTTCCTTTGAAAGTGAAAATACGCTGTGTTAGTCATTTTGTTCACGTCAAACTTTGACGAACTCCTCCTAGGGCGTTTTGCCCACCGACTTCAAAATCGGCGTACGTCCTCTGGGCAAGTGGGGCATCTAAAGTTATTCAATTTTTTGAGATACCTTTTACGGTCTGTGTGCGGCGCAGCCGCAAAGTTGGACAACTTATTTTGGAATATTGCAGATCTAAAAATTGCTCCCATTTGATCAAAACCAGTCCGATTAGGACCAAATTTGAATCAGTTGTTAAACTTTCTAGTTTGGACCAGTTTAGGCTGACAAAATTGAAATGGCCGCGATAGCGCCCCCTACAGAGTGACCTTTAAATTAACATTGAAGGTCAAAAATTAGTTTTACCAAAATTGTCTAAACTTTACCCAAAATTCTATTTTGCCGTCCCGATCACAAAAGCCAATCACAAAAATGCCTAAATATTTACGGCGTAGTCGTAGCGATGACAGAAACTTCCCATGTTATCCCTATGGGAAAACCGCAAAATCTCTCAAATTACCACATTTTTATGTTTTACACTTCAACGAACTCCTCCTAGTGCGTTTTGCCCACCAACCTCAAAATCGGTGTACGTCCTCTAGACAAGTGGGGCATCTAAAGTTATCCAAATTTTAAGGATAGCTTTTACGGTCTCTGTGCGACGGAGCCGCAAACGTTTCCCAGAATTCTGACTATTTGGCCTTCAGAGTGGCCTATAAACAATAGAGTTTTTCCAAATGACATGACATTTTGCACTAAATTCTAATTTGCCATCCTGATCATACAAGTATGAGAGCCAAAGTCATATTTTGTACGGCGTAACCGTAGCGATGACAGAAACATCCCATGTTATCCTTATGGGAAAATCGCAACATCGCTCAAATCACCACATTTTTACGCTTCACACTTTAACAAACTCCTCCCAGGGCGATTGCCCGATCAAGCTCATATTTGGGGAAATCATCTACACAAATGGGGCATCAAAAGTTATCCATATTTTGATTTTAAGTGCTACGGTCTCTGTGCCGTGGAGCTGCAAATATACTGTCACAAATGGGAAAAACGCCAAATCCTTGAAATGTTCACATTTATGCTTCACACTTTAATGAACTCCTCTGTGGGCAATAGCTCGATCAAGCTCATATTTGGGGAAAATAATCTACACAAGCGGAGCATCAAAAGTTATCCATATTTTTATTCCAAGTGTCACGGTCTCTGTGCGCTGGAGCTGCACATTTGACCGACATTTGTGTTCATTTGCACTGGTTAAGCACAGCATTGTACATGTCCAATGTGTCACTGTCTTAGTTCTTAGACAATTGCGTTAGCGCCAACTCTGTAAAATGCAGAGAGCAGAGTCGGAAGACCGGCGGCCCGCGAGGGCCGTTGGATGCCGCTTGCGGCTTTAATTCATTTTGCATTTCAACTGTACAAGTCCCAAACCAGCGCACAAACACAGCAAACAAGTCTAAATGATGACAAAGGACTTCTGACAGAATATTGCATAACACCGCTGGTACCTGCACCACAGCTTAAGCATCACAACTGTAATCAAGAAACTACTCAATACAACTAACCACAGGATAACGGCAAGCGAAGACACTTCAGTAGAAACATCAGTAAATCACATGACTTTCTGGATTCAAACTGCACTGCAAATTCGACAGCGTCACCAA
Organism: Eucyclogobius newberryi; assembly: GCF_026437365.1. NCBI lineage: Eukaryota > Metazoa > Chordata > Actinopteri > Gobiiformes > Gobiidae > Eucyclogobius > Eucyclogobius newberryi. Next base: position 25,556,933 of record NW_027315945.1, on the reverse strand, counting down.
AGAGACAAAGCATTTACAGTGAATCGCTCCCGTTCAGCTGATGCCGAGAGGTGCAACTGAAACTGTGCGTTAGAGACAGTGCCGCTGATGCTGAGGATCCTTCTCCAGCGTCGCCTGCCTCTTTGATTTGCTCGGCAGATTTGCGGCAGACGGGACGGATTTTCCCCAAAGCCCTCTTACCCTCCTACTGAGCAGAAATCCCTTCCAATCCTCGCGCACAGCAACCACCGCCGGGATGCCCTAAAGCTGAGACAAGGGACTCCAGCAGAGGAGGAGAGCTGACTCTGCTGCTTAAAAAACGAGGGAATGAGCTCAATGATCTCAGGTATTATAGACAATTATTTAATACGAAACATCAGGGCAGGCATGGGTGTAGAGGAGGAGGGGTGTGGTCAAAAGAAGCAACGAGGTCCAGTTGTGAAATATAATACCATTCATCAATCGATACATGTGCACAAGACCAGCCGCTCCAGACAAGACTAAAGACATGCTAAGAACAGCGCTGTACAAATCCACATAGTAGACAATGATATGAATGAACGAATCACCATCTGATGTACATGTTTACACCTAATACATGTGGTTGCTATCAAGAGACAATTATTACTATTGAACGTAGCTTGATTTCAGCAGCTTTATCTGGTTTTCTACGGGTTTAGTCCGTTTTGGGCTGGAATAAATTGGATTTAAATTCTCATTACTAGGACTTTGACAGGTTTCCTTGCCTGACATTGACATTTGTGTGTGGTTGCCAACTGGATCAGGGTCAAACATACCTGTGGTGAACCCAGAAGCTTACAAAAACTCTATTACAACGCATAAACATGGGTGAAATATTGCTTCACTGTTGATACAAAGACGTGATTATAACATATACACAGGACTAACAATGGGGAGCTTGGGCAGGACAACATTATGCAATCAAAACGGGGGCTTTTGAGACAGTCATTCCTGTTGGCTTTCAGCTGCGCCATAAAGAGTAATGATTAACAATGTCTGAATGGGTAACTTCTGCACAGTGTTCACGTATTGGGCCATTGTCTGCATACGTCATTGCATAAGCACTCAAAGAAGACCAGACCAGGCAGTTCCACGGCCGCTCACTCAAACAATGTTTCCTGGCAAACACAAGGAAACTCGATCTGCGTTTGAGGGAGCAGCCAACACCCTGGACACTGCAAAGAAACATCAGCTTTATTAACTATCTATGGCATTCAATGATACTCTTTTTTCATGGACAAATAGGTGCCGTTTGACCAATTTCACTAATGCTCATGTCTCCAAGGTCATGCCAATAGTCTGCTCAGACGCAGCACAAGAACGTGGCTATTTTTATCTGGAGAAAGTCTTATAAACCAGTAAAAAAACAACAAGCAGCTACTTTCAGTCTAGTGATGGTATCTGTTCAGAGAAAACCTGCATGCACACGCCATTTATTGTACGGTGCAAGGCTTAGACTCATCCATGACAATCAACTGACTGCCAAGTCAAATAAAGCCTTGTCCAACATGTGTTTTCACTTTTAAGAGACATAAGACAAATATGGCAACGGCTGTGTTAAGGTTTAGGTGGTTGGTAACAGCTCAGCGGTCCCTTTAAAGGTGCACTATGTAACTTTTCTGTTGGAGGGTCTGCCACCTGCTCGTCTCAATGGATGTTGTTCCTGAAATGTTCCAGTGTGGCATTATAGTTGTCGACATTGCAGTTGTGTTTTCATGGCTAAAGAAATAATGAAAGACATGTGGGCGGACACGTCTCTCCACAGATCTGACCTGTAACTTGGCCTGGTGCTGTCACATGCTTGTCTCCAGCGATAAACCAATAAACCAATTTCCTCCACCAGAAAAACTAGTACAACTAAAATATATATATATACATTGATATCCAGTGTATAGTCTGTAACCAAAACTAGGACTAGGAAAACTAGGACTAGTTGGTCGATGGTGTCTCTGGGACTCCCAAACTTTTTATTAGTCGACTAATTATTTGGGGGCGTTATAAGACTTCTATTCACAACAGGCATGCACTGTCATGTCTTTGTAATTTGAATGCATTTTTTTCCTGTTGTGTGAAGCACTTTGAAATGCCTTGTGTACGAATGGTGCTCTACAAATAAACTCGAGTTATCTCGAGATTTGGGTGAGAATTGTGAGTTTAATTTGCCTTTTTACATATAGCTAAACTGTACACCAGTGATTTTCTGTATTTGTAATTGTGTGATCTCCTGTGATCTCCTGTGATCTCCTGTGATCTTGTCAGTACAGTTTTGGCACAGATTTATGGTCAAATCAGAGATACTAAATAAGTCTGTTTTAGAGCTTTTCCCAGCTTCTCTCTTAATCACCTTGATGAACATGTTTTTAGTTGACTAAGAAATTCTTAATCAATGAAAACTATTAGAATTACCTTAAAAAGACACAGAAACTTCTAGATACATGAACCTTAATCAATAAATGTACAGGCACATTTAAGCAGAATGCCGATGAAGTGCATCTTTTAGTATTTTACAAGTATTTTACATTTGCCAAAGCACTGGGCAAGTTACAATTCAAAGACCCAAACAACATGAAGAAAACACTTGACGAAAACATCCTCTGAATTCCATGATGTATTTCAACACATGGCCATGCGTTTCCCAGTGTGAAACACCAAGGTGAGGACCAGGGCCAGGTGAACGAGGGCAGCAGGGACACTCTTCATTGGCACAACACTGTCCTTTGCCATCTGGACGGAGCAAGTGCCAAGAGGAAAATTTAGAACCGATGCACAACGTGATAGTCGATGTCTGGCCTCAGTCGTAATCAGTTTGTTGAGCTTGTACCAGAAAAGCGTGCGACACCGGAGACCAAAGCTTTATTATGTAATGAACTCGTAGTGCCAAGGCAACGACGGGTGATATGCACTTGTTCTCCAGCTTTTAACATAACTCATTCACCTCAAGCTTCAAATATGTCGTAATTACATTCGCTGTAAAACCTCTGGCAGTTTATGATGGAGGCACAGCTTTGATCCACCTGACAACCATAAACGGCCATATTACTAACAGTCCAGTGATTACATTCTCTCCATATTTATGCCATGTGATTTCTGATCCAGACTCCGAGCGCAGGACACAGGGGCTTCCTCCTCGGCACATGGCAGCACCGTTTACTGTACTTTGGCACATTGCAGAGTCCAGACACAGACACACTGGGTCTTCACACCGGCCGTGGCTGCATATGCTTACCCAAAATCTGATCGTTATCTGATTTCCAGAGTTAGTCAGTTAGGAATTAGTGAAACGGCATGGTAAAACAGCCAAATCTAAGTTATCTAATTTCTTTCATAGTACTGTTCATGTTGTTCATACATCATCAAAAATAAAAAAAAGTCTAATTAACTTCGCAAAGAGACCAATATTGAAGGCAAATATAAAAGATGCATTACGTGCCACGATGTGTAACGATTGAAAGTAATGAATTGACGGGTGTCACGATGTGTTTTGCAGATACGATTGCTTTTGTGCTTGTACAGTCAATTAATTGGATTATCAGATTAGTCCGCCAGGTGATCTAAATGTACAGGCACCGACCGTCACCAAACAAACAAAGCAGCTTCAACAATGACAACTATTGACGCGTGACCCAAGTTAAAGGGCAGCCATAAGTCAGGAAGAACATCTTTGCATAGTTAAAAGCAACAGTCACTCTTGTTTAGCCTATGCAAATATCTTCCAGTTATGTAGCTGTTCTTTCACTGCAAACTACACCACAGCGAGTCTATCATAAAAAGAGAGATTACAACACTATGAAAGCTCACAGTGGATGTTTGTCACTGCCCAGTGAGGCTGTAGTTGACTAATATAGTTCTTGGTCAACGAAAGACATGTCACAAACACTCTCAAAACTAGTAAATCTCTCTATGATCTGACAATGTATCTGACCCAGACAGCAGTCACAAGGACACACCACTGCACAGCAGAATCACATACAGATAAGTACTAGGAAACTGTGTATTTATTTATAAAACGGTAGATTTAACTCATGATTCACTCTCTAATCCTCAGTTAACTCAAACAACACCTTCTCCTTTCTACTGCCTAATACCAGTAAATTGAATAATCAGTCGACTCTTCCCAATTTTGGTCGACTAAAACACCATGTAATCGACCGATTATGAAACAATACGACTATGCTTTACAGCCCTAGTGCCCACGATGTGCCATGGGCACCGTTGTGCCATTGATATTGCAAACATAATGAATCAAAGCAGCACAAAAGCATGATGTCATCTCCTAAAATATGTCAGGTGTCGGTGCAGCTCGTTGAATAACAAAGTTCGGTCCCGGTGGTGCGGACGAGAGCGCCGCAGACCCAGTACATGATGGAGCATGTGCCCGGCCGGAGGAGCAGCTGCCCCCCGCTCCTGCCCGCGGGCACGGCCGGACTTTGAGCCGGGCAGCGTCTCCAGTGCCACCGCGGTCACATCTGCGCCTCGCAAAGACTTTTTATTCATTAATCCGACAGTGTCACGTCCTAAAGTTTGCACCAAGTCAACAGCGCGTCACGACAGAACGACCCCGCACCCACTGACTCCACTGTCACGCATTTACACCGACATGAGTGTAATATTTACCAGCTCTTTACGGTGCGTGTGCTGCCGCAGCCATCTATCCCGTGGCGAAGCGGGTACGAGTCCGCATTTCCTGGCACGCGTCGCGCTGGATGCACGGGCTGCTGCTGCCGCTGGTGCTGCTGCGGACCGGGGGGCTTCGCCGGGGAGGGGGCGTCCCGGTGCGTTGTCGGAGCGGACCGCGGTGCCACGTTCAGCTGATCGGCACAACAAAACAACATCTCGCCCCGTACGCCAGGAACGCACGCGCCGCACGCACGCGATGCAACAGCCCGAGCGTAGACCCCGCCGGCCCCGCCCCCCTCGGAGAGCCGTGGACCAATGGCAGCGCGCGGCTCATGCATAGTCATCACGCGGAGGAGGAAGTCATCGGCGGCGCGGCCAGTTCCTGGTTAATGCTTTTAGGGCTAATTCACGGGGCTATTCCGGGTGCGACTGCAGCGTGTGAGGGAGCAGATGCCAAAGAGAAGCGACTGTATCAGGGGGAAGTTGTTGAAATGTGGTGGGACGCGGAGACTATGGAAATTCAAGAAAAACTCAAAACTACGTGGTGTTATTGTAATTGAGAGTGGGACATCATACCGGTGCAGCCCACACTGAGTGCAACTAGGCTACACCCAAAAGGTCTTGTTGACTTTGCAAGAAATCCTTTGTAAATCACACTTTTTATATAACTCACGTGACATCAAATGAAAAAGTGGGACGTTCTTTTATGTGTCTGGTGGTCTACAACTTCCATAACAAGTTCAAGAGATAAGGATTTCTTTTATTCAGGCATACTGTGGAACACTCCAGGCAAAGCAACAGCATCTCTATGGAAACAAGTAGGTGGCAAAACCCCCACCGAAAAATTCCATGTGCACCTTTATTAGGCTAATAAATATACCATTTAACACGACTTTGTCTTGTACGACAAACAAGACAGTTGAATTTTAAATGTCGACCCACATTGTGGTGTTTTTGTTCTTTTACTAAGCGGAAATGAGCTCTAAAACAATATTCTTCCTCCAAGGCCAACTGTAGTGTTAAATGGTGTACCATCCGCTTATGTCAAGGTAAAACACACAAGAACAAGCGAGGCCGTGAACACTTCTTATAGAATAGTACTTTTTCTTCTTCAGATCAGCATTCAGTTCAAATCGATATTGTGCACAAACCTATAAAACCATCCTGGAACACTTGTGACCCCAGCGTGCGTGACCCTCCATGTGTCAGATACAGTAAAGGTCAGTGAGAGATGCGGCTGCCTGTTGGGTCCTCTCTCCAAAGGCCAGTGGACATCAGAGTTGACAGAGTCCTGTGAGTGGCAGTGCATCTAATCTCCTCACCTGGCTCACCCCACATCACCATCCACGACACAGGTGGATAAGAATAGAGTCTGGCATGTCCTCCTTGAGGCATCCACCACCACCACCACCACCACCACCACCACAGCTCTTTACTGGAGGTACTGCTGTAGTGTTTTGTTTTCTCTAAATGACTGCACACAACTGACTTTCTTTTGTGTCTGATATTTTCAGAGCTGTCGACACATCCGCAAGCTTTGTTCCTGGTGTTGAGTGGAAAGAGGAGTGCGAGTGGGCGAGATGGAGGAGAACAGCAGCAGCAGCAGCAACAGCAGTGGAAGACACGGGGAGGAAGTGCCAGACCAAGCCGAGGAGACACTCAAAAGGAGGGGACATCGACGTATGAGCGCTCCCGGTCTTACTATGCGACTCTGACAGACTTATGTAAGCAGACTGGCCCTGCATTTGGCTCACAGCAGACGCCAACTGCGCTGCCTGTTATATAACTGCATTAGCTGCTCCTCTGAGTTTAGCGGAGCATGCGCACAGCTGAGCCAGCACGCTCGCTCACCAACACACGCCGTCAGACTTGCAGACTTTTTGTCTTGCAGCTCAGGGCAGGGGCGACTGCAACACACTGCAATTGAGGAACAGTGCTGATAAACCCACTTTAAGCTTAAATGACATGTTTATTCATATTTATATACAAGGCTACAGAAGGGGAAATTAATCAACCCTACTTTTTATCATCCAGCAACAGGTCTCCCATCATGAAATGCCTAATTAGGATTGGGTAAATGTTGCAAGTGCGCACGCAGAATGCCAGCAGGACTTTAAATCAATTAACTCCCCAGCATAGCACACGATTTAATGAGCCTGGATCCTTCACTTAAAACCCAATTACACTTTTTCCAACCGTCTGTCAAAGAGTTAAAATTGGGATTTGCCATAATAACTTGTTTATTTATTAAACAAATACCCATATTTCAAGACATGATCAATTTGAGCTCCATAGTAAACCAAATTAACAACAAGCTATCGAGCTAAGTAGAGAAGTCATAATGATTGCCGTGCAGATCATACGAATTGCTCGAGTCAATTTCCCATTAAAAAAAATCCAAAGATGCCTAACCGGGCACATTAGCACATTAGAGCCTTTGATCTTTTTCTACAGCGAGAAATTGCATCAGCTGATAACAGAGGAAATGAAGGTGGGGATTTATGAGACCGGCCAAAGACTGAGAGAGTGCCTGGAATATGTCCCCCGGGAAAAACTGCATTCATATTTATTCATTTGATCGCAATGGAATTAAAGACAATAGCTGATGTTCTTGTGTAATGGGGTTTTAATATTTCAGATGCCACTCCTCTAATGTGTGTGAATATGCCATGGTAAAACTCTGACTTGTGTTTTCAAAGTGTAATCAGGGTAGGTAATATGGACCCCAAAAAAGGTTTTCTCAATATTCTTTTCTTTTGATTATCCAAGTTTAACAATATTTGACAATATTATGGCAATCCAAGATGTGCCTGTAATTACTGTGATGGCAGAGTCAAATGCACCACCAAAGTACATAAATATCACTTCATTTTCCCTTGTTTGGATTAAATTCCTCTTTTTATTGTTAGTCAGCTCTACATGAAGCCTTTTTGGTTTGTTATTTTATTGTTGATACACTTTATAATCTAATTTTGCATATTTCCGAAACAATATATGGATTGTATAATTAGTTTGATATATTTACCACCTTTATTACACCTTTATTACACTTTTTAGGCTGTAATAAGTTTGTCTGACTTCCTGCCAGGACAGACTAATTCTGAACTTCTGCATACATACTGTCCAGACAGTGAAAGTGACAGCTTGCAATGAACCAGTGTAGTGTTTTGTAGTGTAGCTGAGACAAGGGATGTCAAGATTATTTAGTTTGTCGATAATAATGAGCAGAATAAAAATGTTGTCATTTTTATTTAATCTAAGAAAATGTAATCCTAATTTGACCGTGCTTGTATTGCTGTTTATGTCACTTTAACTGTATCATTCAGACTTGAGGAATGGTAACGTATTAGACAATGGGAATGGCTGTTATTGTGACGTTTCTCCTACTGTAGTGTGTGTATGTCACTGTTAAACCCAAGTCCTTATAACTCCTATTTATTCTTTGCCTCCTTTTGGCCGGTGTTGTAATTGGATGTTTCTCTAATTCCTCAGGTGAGCGCTGATAGTGATAGGTTGAGCGAGGGGTGGTGTTGTGGTCGGGTGGGGGCCGACAGGAGGTTGTGTGTCCTGAACAGTCCCAGACGCTGCCAACTTCACCGAGTGACTGAAGCTGCCAAAACCAACACGCTCTGTCTGTAAGCCTCACGGGGAAATAACAACACAGGCTTTAGGCGCGTGCAGGTCAAAACAGCACTTTGGCCGCTTACATTAGAAAGTGGTGGAGGTGAAAACAAGTTGCACTAAGTGAACTATGAAAGAGGCCCTTTAAAATGTGTGTAATCTCACTGAGTCAGAGCAAAAAGCAAGTGTCAAAGCAAAAGTCAACATTCCTGTGCAGGAGCATGTGGCAGATTACCAAACAAACAAATTGCCTTTTGTGGACCTCTTGACCAAATGCAGAGGAGCCAGGTCAGGTCACACTACAATAACAGCATCCTTTAACAGTGTAAGGATGTCAAGAGGATTAGGTTACTCGATAAGTGTGATTATTCAGGTCAAACTATAAGAAGCAAATGATTATAGTTTATATAATACTCATACTTAAATATAAAGTACTATATTATTTGTGTTTTTGTTACAATAACTGGACAATAGGAATAAATGAAAATTAAAGCCGCAAGCGGCAATGATCGGCCCTCGCCACGCCTCCGCTGCCACGCCGCAAGAGGAGGGGGCGCTAACGCGCCCCAATGGTCCTTTTATTACGCCTACTGCTGAATCTGTGACGCTGTCACATCTTCTCCCCTTTGTTTTACCATCAAAAAGCAATTCTATTTTGAATTCTTGGCAAAATGTGCGGCTTTGCCGCACGGAGACTGTGACTTTTTGAATAAAAATGTGGATACCTTTTGATGGTCCACCCCTGAAGATGAGTCTCACCAAATTTCAGGTTAATAGGGCTGACGCCCTGGGAGGAGTTTGTGAAAGTATAAAGTGTAAACATGTTCTGGCGATTTCCCCATTGGAATAACATGGGAAGTTTTGGTCATCGCTACGGCAAAACCATAACAATTATGACATGGGTCTCATTGACTTTTTTGATGGGGATGCTAAAATTTAGTTGTGTGTCAAATTTCATATAATTTCGCAAAACTAAACATTTAACCTCCATATAAAATCTGTAGGGGGCGCTGTGGCGCCAAATTAATTAATTTCACTTTAAGTAGGTTTAGGGCAAAGAGTTTAACAACTGATTCTAATTTGACGCAATTCGGATTTTATCTGCGCAAATGGCAGAAATGTTAAATTTGGGAGATTTCTGAAATTCTAGCTACAGTTTGCGGCTTCGCCGCACAGAGACCGTGAGATGTATCAATGTAATTTGAATAACTTTTGATGTCCCACTCCTCAGTAGCATTTTCACCAAATTTCAGCTTTTTAGGGCCAACACCCTGGGAGGAGTTCGTAAAAGTACGACGTTTGGAAAAACTCCCGAGTCATGTTTAGCCATTTTTGAAGCAATATGGCCGACATTTGGTTGGGCGGACGGCGTTGCCGTAATAATATTTTTTACTTCTCTTGTCACCATCTACCTCTGCGCCAAATTTCATGATTCTACGATCAGATTTTTTTTGGGTCATTTCCCATCTCTCAATGCATTTTTGGTACATTTGGGGGCGCTGACGCGCCAATTTTTTTTTATTTTAGAAAAGGGAAATAGCCAGAATGTAGAGAGGCACGATTTTTAGAGGTGTGCAAATTTTTGTGACTTTTCGTCAATGTTCACTGGGTGAAAAATAGGGGGGTTGGTCCCGAGAAGGAGGAAGAGGAAGAGGAAGAAGAAGAAGAAGAAGAAGAAGAAGAAGAAGAAGAAGAAGAAGAAGAAGAAGAAGAAGAAGAAGAAGAAGAAGAAGTATCAGAAATATCATAAACTATACATTTTCGGAAAGCGCTCGCGCTTTCCTACCTCATGGTGTGGGTCCCTGGTCACTGACGGGTACTTTCGTTAATTTTGAGTGGGCTCCGCCCACTTTGTGTTTTTGGCCCTCTATACAGTAATAATGTTCAATTTTTGCATTACATGCTTATATGCACGGAACATGCAAGAGATGGGGAACGTATTCGTGAGCTACTTAGCGCAAATGAGTGCTTTACATTGGGATGACGACCGCGTGCTTTTTTGCACGGGCTTCGCCCGTTTACAACGGTAATGTTCCATTTTCCTACTACTAATTAGTATGCACGGGGCGTGCGTGAGTGAAGTAGTGCGTTAGTGAGTGTTTGGAAGTGGGCGAGCGCTTCGCGCTCGATTTCGTGAGCACTACGTGCGCACTTTCGCAGCCGTGCTTCGCACGGCCTTACGAGATTAATAGGCCTCTCGCCAGCTTGTGGCGCTCGGGCCTAATGAAAGATTTGACTGTTGTTTGGTAAGTGAATAATTGTTAAATTGTGATGTTTTTTTCTCTTAATGATTGTGATCCTTTGTTCAGAGTAAATTATGTTTCACCAACAACACCACAGAAACAAGACATAACATTGCATCCTTCTTTTTTTATTATCATAAATGTTTGTAGTAAATGAATGCAAGTCCATTCAATCCAGCAAATTAATGTTACATGCACAATTTACCAGCTGATATATACCAGTAATGATATAAAAGCAATTGTGACAATTCACAAGATATAACAGCACTCAAAAGGCACTTTCTTAGTGTTCACAAATATAGTGTTGGTAGAAATGATCAATCCCTGTCAGACTTGAAATAATGTTTTAAAACAATCACAAATTGATTAAAAAGACTGAAAATAACTGGGACTTGAACGTTTTCAGGACAGCATATTGATTGAATTTACATTGAACTTGAGGTAATTATCATACATTATAATACAATTATACCAGCAATTGGCAATGCCTTCCCTTTTTGAAATAAGAACACAACCACAACCCCATGCAGACACAGGGTTTACTATTTTACAATTAGTGTGGGTTCTAAATAAAGTATAAAACTGCAGGTAGGACTTTGCCGTTGGTCCAAAGCTGACATTCATTAAGGTTGTTGGATTTTAATATTTCCTACTGTGGTGATGAAACCCTGGTCTTGGGCGGGTCTTGGGTCTTATCTTGCTTCCACACTTGTGCCTGAGGGGCACTGCAAAAGGCTGCCCCTCTACTGCGTGTACACAAATAGCTGTTTTGGGAATTCCAGACTTGACCAATCAGAATACTAGTCTTCCTCATGTACCATTTCATATGTACCACCATATTAGTGCTTAAGCCAAAAAACAAAACATCACTAACCCTCATTGGCAAATCAAGGCCATGTGACAACTTCTAATGCAAACAAACACATTGAAAAACACAGTAACTATCATTCTAATACATTGAAATGGATTATTTCCATAAGAAACCAAGATTAATTAAACATATTCTTCATCATTCAATTTACCAACATCCTTAATTTTACCAAGTGCATTAAATAAAGGGTCACATCAGTTGAAATCTCTGTCTGGAAAAATGAGAGGGGCAATAAGGGTCCAGAGGTAGATAATAAGGCCCAGCCAACTAGAGCAGATCTTCACCCACACCGCAGGCATATAGCCCTGCATCGCCTGGGCCGTAGTGTCGGGCCTGAGGACACACACAGGACAAGAATTACATATTACATACTGGACAAAGTTACAGCCATTTCAGGAGTCATTTTTATCTGGTTACGTTGTCGATTTTATGCATTTATTGAACCTTTTTAGGTTGATGGAGAACCCACATGGTCAAGATTGTCCAATAATACTAATATAATGGTAACTATACTTAACTATACTGTATTACTAATATTAATTAAACATTTTTCAGAAACTCTGACTCATTACAGTTAAAAATAACTGCTTAAAATCCACCAGTTGAAACTAGTCTTTCCTTAATACTGTTCATGACTGTCTTTTCTCTGCATGTAAAGTATCCAAAAAAGATATATAAATCTGATGAATTATTATAATTATTTATTCTTTTGACTACTATATGTATAATCATGATTGAATAACAATGGTCAGACTGTTCAAAAGTGAATGAAATGAACAATGTTTATTACATGGAGGTGTGACTCAAGGTGGACAGAGAACAGAGGAAAAGAGGAAGTAGCCTGCCCTCTGATGGCCATATTTGGCCACTCACTTTTTCATTGGAATGATATGGAAAGCTGACAGCTTCATGACTAGTGATGTCACAAAATCACATTTTACTGTTACAATTATTGTAAGAAGAAACATCACAATATAAAAATTATCTTTGATTACGGACACAAAAGTGAAATCTGTAATTTTCTTTCATTCTAATACGTCACTGTTCCAATAGTAAGTGACCAGCTTTCTGTAATCAAACATTCTGAAGGAAAAAGTGAAGTTATTGTCATATAAAGTCCAGAGTCCAGACAATAAAACTGAATTTTACAATGGAACACCGACCTGGCCTTTATACTGACGATTATTGATAAAATAGTCACTTTCTACAGTTTACCTGGTCATGTAAATGAGTTACTTTCTTAGGCTTGAGTTTGAAAGCACAAAGGTAAATGCACATGTACTCACTGGTACCAGTTGGTGAGGGTCATCATGATGTAGAGCGAGGCCAGACAGAGGTGGAAGTGGAAAAAGCTGTAGCTGTAGGTGACTCCGTCCTCCTCGTTGTCCACAGCTCTGAGCACTCCGTCCTCACCCACCACACCCTCACCCCCCGACCCCCCAGTCTCCTCTGTCTGCATCAGTTTGTTTACCTGGGTGTTACTGGACGAACGGATACTGCGCAGGGTGAAATAAATACACTTTAGCATCTTAAATACAAAAGTGCAGGGAATAGATTGTTGAAGAATGTTACCTGGCATAGAGAGTGCAGAGAACGAAAATGATTAATCCAACAATGCCCTGAGCGTCCCACCATTGGATATGTCCAGGATTGTCACCAGACGACTCTGTAGTGCTGACATTTGACATTAGGCTCAAGAGGCTTGGGTTACACTTCCGATCTAAGAATTCAAATACGTAAAAAATTCAAAAGCTGCAGATTTTTACAATTAGTTTTTATATTAGGACCCAAATGCGCTCTCAAGCATTGTAAATTATAACACTTGGATTTTTATGATCCAGACCTGTTCAAAATGAATAAAGCTGATGAAAATAAACCAGTTGTGGGTCAAGTATTAGAATATACTAACAAAAACACTTCTGCAATAAGAATAAAAAGAGAAAATCGGAGCAAGAAAAACTCACTTGGGTTGTTGGTCATTGCCGACCAGGTGACGTACATGGTGTAGAGAGAGATGATTGAAGCTTGAAGCAAACCAGAGTGTGGCTGGGCCTCCTGCAACAGACGTGTTCAAGTTAATCTGTTTGTGAAGTGAGAGGGGTTTTGAGGTCCAATAGTAAGAGTTATAACAGAACTACTTTGGTCAATATAGCCTTTGTATTTCATGTAGTAGAACAATGAAACTTTAATTTAAACTAAGATGAGGGAATAGGGCTGCTTGATTATGGAATACTATATATTTTCTTTTTTTATAAGAGTTTTATAAGAGCTTTTCTATAAGAGTGTTTTTTATAAGTTATCTCTTTTTTATTACTTACTTACTTCTGTGCCTACTTTGTGTTGCAACATTTGAATTTCCCCATTGTGGGACAAATAAAGGCTCATCTCATCTTATCTTAAACGCATTATCGTAAGTATTGAATGTCAAAAGTTGACCTGTAGGTGATTGAAGACTTTATTAACATTTACTATTACTGGATTATTGTTATTTATGTTTTAAAAGCCACTGTAGCTTCAATGAGAGGCTTTGCTCCTGGTTTTGTATACAACAAAGAATCAATTAGACCATTCTTGTAATTGATCTGGGAAATAATTGCAATTGTGTGGTCTGTAATTGTAATTTCAGCATGGCCTGATGGAGAAATCTGTGAAAAGTCAGCCTGTAGGATTTCTGATAGTATATTCACAAACACGTGCGGTTCCTGTACCTGAACCTTGGGCAGGATGGACACGACGGAAATGATGACGCTGAAGATGAGATTAAGGCTGATGAAGACCTTGTGCTCTGTGCAGTCATCGGGCAGAGTGTAGTAAACATAGAACAGCACCACCGCAGTGATGGCCAGGGCATAGTTAAGCACGGTAAAAAACATCAGGGCTGCAAAAGAAAAGGATACATATAATTCTTAGCAATAAATCCAGGCAAAAAGCAGAGTAAAGAATATGTTAAGAGGTTTACCTGCATACCAGCCTTTGTTATCACCGTCCTCTGCATTTTCAACCCAAATTTTGTTCCAAGAATGAGCAAAATCAATGAGGAGAATCAGCTGAATCAGGATGAAAATGAATGACCCCACGGCTCCAAAGTAAAACCAAACTGGAAACACACGTTATCATGAGCATATTAACGGTTGCTGAAAGGAGTACTCACAAAATGTATGCAAATTGTACAACATATATTAAGTTAAAATGCAAGTACCCGTGTTAAACGTTCCATCAGGGATGAAAAACGCTCCAACCGTTATCCCGACTAAAATGAGAAACTTGAAGAACCAGAACCTAAAATTAAAGAAATAAACCGTTGAATCACCTTTATAACAGCAGACCAATATAATCCAGGAGCACAGTTTGAATAGAGGAGAAGTCACCCGTTCTGAATAGCTGCTCGAGGGTCTTTACTGCTGCGAACACGGATCATGATGGCACAGAACAGGAAGAAAAAGCATGTCATGGCGAAGCACATGCGGTAGACGGACTTATAACCAACAATGACATCACAGTCGACTTGGTTTTCAAGGCCCGGTATACTTGTCCCCCCTTGGCAAAATCCTGGAATCTATAGCACCAGGAAAGAAGTTGTAGTATTCTTCTATTAGTTCATAAGAAACACTAATGAATTATAGGTGAAAGCGTCTCACTTTGCGTAGTTCAGTCTCCATTCCCGGAAGGATCATTATCACAGACACCATGGTTCCCAGCAGCAGGAAAATGGAGAAGACCAGGCGAGTGATGGTGGAGTTGGCTGAGGATGGACAGCAGCCACAGAGAAGGCAGGGTGCGGAGCCACACAGACAGGACGCCTTAGGACAAGAAACAACACGTTTGGCCACAGTCCAGCATTATTACATGAGAAGTAGTAAACAAGAGGTCTAGTTCAACATTAGGACCTGTTACATTTCAGATAGTTCCAAAACTATCAAAGCAATTTCTATAATTAATCATGCCTATGAGGAATCATTTCTGTGTTTATCAGTTAGGCTGTTGGCTGATATTAACAACAGTGATGATACAAGATCGTGTGTAATATAAGTTAATGTGTAATAACGCAATGCAAGGCTGATTTTAAGGCCGTTGTTCGCGATCAATCTTACTCGTATAACTATAATGTGAACAGCCCTGTACACTAATGCTGATGTTAGTGTTTTTTTTTTTAACAGAGAAACAGAACAGCAAACTACTACAGGCTCGTCCGCGTACACAGGTCTAAGCAGGTCAGGACAAAGCACAGAAACATGACTATAATGTAATGTACTTACACAGCTCGCTAAGGAGCATAAAGCCATACAAGCACCCATTGTGGTCGACGTAAAATATTCAGGACGATCAACACTCTTCCGTGTTTCCAACGAAAATAACAACAAAAGCGGAAATGATGTAGTAGGTTTTCAAATTAAAAGTCAGACTTCCACAACTTTTCAACATAAACCGAATTCAGGAACTAGAGATAGATAAATACTTCAGCATGTAGTGGAGCTGTAGAAGACCACTTGTTTTATGTTGTCATTACAGTTGCTTTGTGGATTCTGTAAATCAAAAGAAAAAAGTCAAAGCTGCAGATGAGGCCTAATCAAACAATTCTATTGTACATTAAGACTTTTAAAATATATGATGAATAAATTAAACATGTTTTTAGATAGAAAAATGTAAATTATTGATGAAAATCTTGTATATTGTTTTTGACATTTAGATTTAATGCCACTGTCTTTGTTGGATGGACTTTCAGTATGTATTTTAGAGTGTATATAGTTGAATTAACAATTTTGATGATAAAAAAATACAACTATTTTCTTAAATACTACCATTATTTGATTAATTGTTGCAGCCCTTCTGCAGACTTAGCAGTTTGCATTTTCTTTGAACGTTTATGCCTTCAAGCCCTGGTAGTGAGACAGAGCACACGCCATTATAGCGTATGCTTTCTTTGCAGCTGCTTTCCTGTTCGCTCCACATGTTGTTGTTGTTGTTGTGTTACTTTTAAAGGCGGTTGGCCGCCCACTGAAAAGGTGCATTTACCGCCACCTACTGTAGTTCAAATAATGTGTTTGGTGTTTGATGCTATGCCGTAAAATAGAGAAAGAAAGAGGAAGAGCTCCACAAAATCATGAAGCTGAAGCATGGGCCATGGAGCATGGAGCATAGGAAAAGAAGCCGGAGCTCATCTCGCGCCCGAAAGCCTAGCGCGTGCTATGATTGGCTAGTTCTGGCCAATCGCGGCGCACGTCTCTGTGACGCAGGCGCGCTGGTTTCTTTGGTACGCGGTTTGTGCGCGAAGCTGCAGCAGAACGAGGTTGGCGGTCCGAACCTGAAAGAGAAGAAAAGACTCAGATCTGGAGCAGGCACTTGACGGTGAGAACAATGCTTTGGATTATAATCAACAAAAGGCTTTTACACAGATGAAATAGGGCTCAGTTAATGTGAGGGTCGATGGATGTGACTTTTGGAAGCACTAGAAGAAAGTATTGTTATTGAATGTATGTGCAAGGTTTGGGAAGGAGCACGAAGCAGGATACTCACAATGGCCAACTATTACATGTGTTACTGTTGTGTTTTCTTTATGGCTTGTTTGTTATACTCCATCCATTGCAATTGTTAACAGATAAACAAACACGTGCTTTGTGTGAGTAGACGTTACGTAACTGACCAAATTTTGCAGAAAAACAAAAAGCATATTACATTTTTTCTATATTATTGCCACTGCAACTATTATTATTACTCAAGTAGAGCTTCTGTCGCCTCACAAATCTGTCCATGGCCAATTAAAGAGTAAAAAGTATGTGCAGTGTGTACTTACCTGTTTGCTACCTCATGGTCACTGCGTTTGTAGCTTATTGTTTATTGACTTTATCCTTTTCCTTTTGGGTAAAACAAAGGAAGTGGGTATATATGTTGGTCTTTACACCGCCATTGATTTGTTTATTCAACGTGTTCCCATCCTGGTCCTGCACACACTTAATTACACAGTTGGTGTAGCTCGGAGGCACCAGTGAGGGGAGTGGAGAGCCTGTTTAGTTTGGCATGTTATGTCACGTTTTTGACTCCATAAGTAACATCAACTTTTGTACCACACTGAACAGGTTGCAGCAGAGTTTGCATTATTTGTATTAAAATAACTTGCAAGTGTAATTTTATGTAATCTGCATCAAATTATTGCAAGTCATTTAGAGGAATGTTGTAACTAAGTACTAGAAGGGTTTTAAAAAGTCATAAATCAGACATGAATCGATTCCAAATCTATTAATCAAACTAGATACTCGTTTGAGAGGTATAGATATAAAAAACTCTTATGAACAGGAAAAAATATGACCTTTTCTGAAAAGTTTTATAACTACTTTATGACCACATGGCAACATAAAGAAAGTATTATTATATTGTGTTGGAAATCAATCTTAAAAAGAGCGT
Organism: Eucyclogobius newberryi; assembly: GCF_026437365.1. Lineage (NCBI taxonomy): Eukaryota > Metazoa > Chordata > Actinopteri > Gobiiformes > Gobiidae > Eucyclogobius > Eucyclogobius newberryi. The sequence continues at coordinate 25,539,182 of NW_027315945.1, read as the reverse complement.
TTTTCTGATCATTGTGGTATGGAAATTGGTATCAATATTCCTCAATATTGAAATAGTAATAATATCGTGAGTAACTGTTTTAACTGCACTTACTAAACTTGTTTTGACGCTTAATTAGACTCGTTACATTTTTATTCTGTGCACTAGAGCATATGTTAAACACAAATATGATGATTATTTTTCTTTTTTTTTCTAGTGACTGTAAAGACACAACTGCAGTAATGGACTCAGGAGGTATGGAAACTAATATATGTGTTTAAATTAGTATGGCAATGCTTAACAGTGCTGCAGAGACTTACTACTTACTACTGCTGATAGTTTATGTTGTTTATTTTATCAGATATTCAAGTAAAGGTTCTTAACAAGCGAGCTTCAGGTCAAGCCTTTGAGGTGATCATGACGCCCACAAGCCCAGAAGGCAAAGACTTTCCTCTCTCTCCTCTGAAGAAAAAAGAAACTTCCCTTAATGAAATCCAGAAAAAACTCGAAGCTGCAGAAGAGAGACGCAAGGTGACCACATTTCTATTCTATTAAAGGATGGCTTCCAGTTTTTATTTGTCATGTGTATTGATGCTTTTGGTTTTTTCTCATGTTTTCAGAGTCAGCAGGCTGAAGTACTGAAACATTTGGCTGAAAAACGTGAACATGAGAAAGAGGTGGTCCAGAAAGCCCTTGAAGAAAACAGCAACTTTAGCAAGATGGCGCGGGATAAACTCGCTGAAAAGATGGAGGCGAGCGAGGAGATCCGCAGCGCACAAATGGCCGCTATGAATGAGAAATTTAAGGAGAAGGTATGTTCCATTTATCTGAACCCACAAGTTTAAGAATGAAAGTAATGTTTTTTT